>NC_077241.1:56447745-57047745 GCF_947179165.1 Solanum dulcamara
TAAATACTGAAAAGATCGAAAAGGACAAAAATGACTTGGAGGGTCAATACATCCTCATGCTCATACATAGGCTCAGGTAATGGCTCCCTAGCTCGTCCACGAGCAGGTGCTGATCCTCTAGCTCTACCTCAACCCCTAACTGCACCACGCCCTCTACCATGCTCATGAACCAAGGCTCAAGCAGCAGGTGCAGCCTCACCCTCAGTGACTCTGGCTCTAGTCCTCACCATAATGTGCAGAAGGAATAGATTAGAGGTATCTAACACTTGATATAAATAAATTGCACGAATGAAATCAACAGAAGAAATTTCTCCTATTAAATATCTTATATCCTCTAGAAGATAAGTACGAACGTCTATGAATCTATCCACAAGACTCTACTAGACACTCTACTCTTTAACTTATCAAACCGGTAATCTAGTGATCTGATACCAATTTTTCACGACCTAAAATCGAGCTCATAAAGGCACACATCCCCATATATGATCTGATGTGTAAGCCCAAGAGTAAAATGCATACTAGACTTCCAAAGGAAAGTCAGGTAATAAAATAAATGAAAAAGAGGACAATAACAAAAATATCTCAAAATAGTGTTATAAGTGTAAAGAGCATCTAATACAAGGTTCGAATCTGAAATACATCATAAGTTCCTGAATAATACTAAAGACTACAAAATGAAAGAAAGAATTAGTGGCAATTCGGATCCCAGGATCTCACCACTAATCTGAAGTGCAAAATCCATTAGAAAGATCAGCTACCAAGTGAGGTACCCTTACTAGGATCTGCATCAAAAAGGAACACAAAAATATAGGTGAGTACAATCCACATGTACTCAGTAGGTTTGATCGACAGAGTATGAGGAACTAATCAAGTCTACAAAATAAACTAAGAAACGTTTCCACCTGCATACAGAAAAGTCTCATTTCAGCATCAGTACCACTAATTTATATAGAATGGCACGATTAAAGTAAACACATAAGAACTGTTCAATATAATAATTAATCAGATAAATCAAGTAGTAAAAATAGCAATACAATGCAATGCAACATGATGATGCGATGATGTGGTGGTATGGTGAAATCAAGGCTATCGCACAAACTGTTGAGCTAAGGCTTCCAGACAAGGACCCATGGGGGACTGGCAGTCCATATACCAATCACAATCTCAATATCTCATCAACTTGCCACCTAGCTCGTGGTCAAGGAAATAAAAAAGTGTCATATTTTCTTTCTCAAAAAGAATTTCAGCAATTCTCAACTTTCCAAAATCAATGATATGATAAATGAGAATGAATGCATCACAATACATATGATATAGAGGAAATATTCAACTCAACATGTAACACAAGGTACAAAGTTCTGAATATTCAACCTGAACATGATATTCACACTCAATAATAGTAACGGGAAGTAAATACATTGAAATAAGTGTTCTCTCTTTTCAAAAATGTTTATGTACTTCACTGAATTTGACATTTTAGACTCAATGGAATATCGAATTTCCTAAAAAAGATCGTTATGGCAAAATTACCCTCCTGGACCCCTTTTAGGCCTAAAACTCAACTTTTAGCCATTTTTCCAAAATGAAAACTAGGGTCCCAGAGCTCTAAGTTAATACTCAACTAGGACAAACCCGACCTTCCAAATGCAACGAAACTGACAGAATTCTCATCCGAAGCTCGGATCTCAATATATTGATCAAAGTCAACCATCTCAATGAAACTTCCTACTCAAGGCCTCAAATCGCCAAAATCCCACCCCGATCGCATCAAAAATTGCGCCAACCATTTCCATATCACAAATAAAGTATGAAAATACTACGGGAAAGGGCAAAATGGTCATTTCTCAATGGAAAGAATTTTTCAAGAATTAAAACATTATAGGTACGACAAAAGTAAAGTAAGAAAGATGTCTTGCTTGTGATAGTTTTGACCATGATAATAATAATATAACTTTCTCCTCGAAGGAGATGTTCACCTTACGAATGGTGTCATATGATAGTACATAAATTAACTGTGAGCTCCAAAAGATCTATTGTGTTACTATCAGAGAAATAATATTGGGGTTGTAATAAGTCTCAAAAAAAAAAATTTAAGTTTTGGAGAATTATAAGAAAAATTATTATATTGAGACTAGAAATTATGAGAAGATTTAATATCCTTATGTTAATACAACCAAAGCAGATTATAAATATTTATTTAAAAGGTCACCCACATATTTTCTTCTTGTTTGTTGTATACAAATATGGACATAATGATGAAATCACATGCAAAAGTAAATTTGAAGTTTACTGAAATAAAGATTAGTTCGCATGACCAGTTGGCCATTTTGGTTCAATAATGATGCAAAAGTAATTGAGAATTCACATGGTTATATGTTCAAGAAATAAAAAAGTCTTCAAGAATTCTCCTTTATTATTTGTTCTCATTATAAAGTGATCATTGTACCAGCTAAAGTTGGGAATGTATTTCCTGAAGTTTTGAAACATATAAAAAGATGAATATGGATATATTCACCTTCCATGTGGACCGTTTGCAACTATATGATTTTAATAGTTGCATGTATAGGATTATCACATGTGTTTGCCGTCAACTTGCAAATTAGTTTTTGTAAGGTTGTTTGCTCGAATTGTTAAATTAAGAACACAATTTCAAATAATAAAATCTTGTTGATAATGTTGGTTGATTTAGCATAAATTATATGCCTCTAATTATAGCTAAATCATTAGTATGAGAACAACACTCTCAAATAAAATTTGGTATGAGATGAATTTATTTTACCATGTAGCAGCACATGTACACATCAAGCCAACAAAGTTTCCCCATCACTATTGGTTCAAGGTCAGAAATCAAATAATTTCCATCTAAACTTTGAATGTGTGATATCTGATTTAATTGCTCCACCACGCACAAAGATGGATCCCCAAATGAGGTTAGGGTGAATGTTAGATTTTCTAACATTAGGGAAAGAGATGATTGGCAGCTAAACATCTTGAGTGAGATAAATTATCTAGATCCTCATTAAAAAAAAGTGAACTAGAAATTCAAGAGATAATATATTTGCATAATGTTTCAAATTAATTTTCAGATGAATTTATTGATCTTACGTTATAATTTAACTACAAATGCTCTAATGAGAAGTCCTTGAAGTACAGAGTCTATGGTACGCCTGAAGCGTGATAGATCAATCGATTCCAAATGTAAAGCTCATTGAGGAAGGAGAGGATCAAATAATCAAGATGGTCATGATAATGAGGCAAGTGTTTTAAAGGAGCACGTCGACATAATACTTCATAAAACCTTGGCAAAGATTCATATACCTGAAATGATAAAAAAATAAAGAGACCTTGATATGTTATGTCGTATTGGAATCAAATTAAATAACCATCGACGGTATCTTTGATATGATGTAGCACTCAATGCTATAAAAGTAATGAGGATCTTGATTATAAATATATCAAATGATGTGTACGAAAAAATTATTGGACGAATAAATATGCAGTTCAAGTATATTTTATTTTACTTGAAAAGTGATGGTTTGAACTTATAGTCCATAAATCAAGATATAATGTTAGTGGGATACAAATGAATTATTGTGCAAAAATATAAATAGCTTGATCCTTCGGGGCATAAAGGTTTTTTTGCAAAATTCCTGACATTATTGTATGGAGATCTTTTATCCTATGGTTAATCCAATGAGGTTTGTTTTATTCTGACAATATATAAAAAATTTAAATGCATATAATGAATAATGTCATGTTTAGATAGACATGAAGGTTAAATGAAAATCCTTGAAACATTCAAGGTGTCTGAAGCATATAAAAGTTTGAAAGTAACTTGTTTAATGAAGCTTCAAGAATCTTTATGTGGACTCAAACAATCAAGAAAGAAAGGATATAAAAATGATCCTATTTATTCTTGCATTTTTATAAGAAGGTCAGAATCTAAATTTGATATAATAGTTGTATATGTTGATGACTTGAACAATATTGACACTCTTAAAGAGCTTTCAAAAGCTATTGAGTGTCTAAAATGGAAATTTGAAGAGAAAGTTCTTGGTAAGACAAAATTTTGTCTTGGCCTATAGAACTTGACAAATGAAATACATTCAACCAATATACGAAAAAAATTAAAGTGATTTTAGATGGATAAATCACTTTCATTGAGTACCACAATGATTGTGAGATTGTTTGTCGTAAATAAAGATCCATTTTGACCACAACAGAAGGATGAAGAGTTTTTTGGTGATGAAACTCCATATCTCATTGCAATCAGGATATTAATATACCTTGCTAATAATACTCGACCAAATATCTGTTTTTAGTGAGTTTATTAGCAAGATTCAGCTCCTCCCCAACGAAAAGATTTTGGAATGGCATCAAGCACATATCTTTAAAGGATCATCGACATGAGTTTATTTAATTTCAATGAATTCAAGTAAGAAATTATTGGTTAAGTGTAGGGTATTCATCTGATCTGCATAAAGCTTGATCTCAAATGATCTATTTATTTACATGTGGAGGCATAACAATATCATGGCGTTCAATGAAGCAAACACTAGTAGCCACTTTTTCAAATCACGCAAAAATAATAGTCATTCATGAAGCAAGTTGGGAGTGTGTTTTGTTGAGATCACTGACTCATTATATTAATGAAGTACTAGTATACGTACCCGCGCGTTGTGCGGTCAATTAATAATGTAAATACTGATTTATTGACAACTTAAAAATTCAATCTATTATAAAATGATATTGTAAAGTTTACCTTAGAGAATGTTAGCATTGTTTTAATTAAAAAAATTATTTATTTATTTTAGAGAATGTTCGCATTTTGTACCTTGATATGTTATGATAGAATACTTATGAAAATAAATCAATATATAAGCTTAATTCATGGTCTAAATTAGATAATAATAATTTTTAGCATTATTTAATTTATATATTTAATCATAAATACTCTCACACAAGGCATAGTATTTTCTTGTTAGAATAATAAATATATAAGAAAATTTAATCGTTAGATAAAAAATTAACTATAATTAAAAAAAAGTTATATGATTATAATAATGCAAAACATAAAACTAGGAAGTTTTAATAATGTCAAATTGCAGACATGCTATTTAGTTTTTTAAATTTTATCTTTCAAGTTTTCTAAAAATCATATATCAATTATATGTAATTTAAAAATAATCATATAATTATTTGGTATTTTAGTATGGTTGTGGATATTTTTTTTTTATCTTTTTTGTTTCAAATGAATTAATTTAAGTTTTTTCGTAACTTATTTTTAAAATAATTGCAGTTTGTCAATAATTTGAACTATTAACAAAGTTCCTTTATTGTTGGAGAAATGTCCATTTATTTAAATTATTTTTTAATGTAATTTTTTGTTTCAGACTTTCTTAAAAAAATATTTCTCTGACTCCAAATCTTATTTTTCTTACACTATTTCAATTTTTTTTATAATTTATTGTGTGAGTTTTCTTTTTTTATAAAGTATCATAATCTTAAAATATAATTGGTGAATTGAAATTTAAAAGATCATGATAAGATCTTCAAAGTCCAATAGCAGTTGAAGCGCACTTTTAGAGACACGCGTGATCATAAAAATATGGTAAAAATCTTTAATCTTTTTCGTAGATTAGAAAACTAATTAAATAATATCTCTTTTAAGAAAATTAAGATTGTTTTAAAAAAAAATTTAAAAAAAAAACTATGTGAATGCTACAACAGTTGTTGCCATCAATTTTTCTTTAAAAAACTTATATTTTTATCAAATATAAATCTTTTGAAGGTTTGTCCTAAATTGTCAATTGTTTGTAGATTATTTGGTAGTAATTTTTTGTTTGAAGTTTTTTTAATATAAGTTTTAACCTGTATATGTACTGAATATTTTAATTTAATTAAACTAATATAATTATATTTTTATTTTTATTTAAATTCAATTTTACTACATTGACTACTCATTAATTACTATTGTATGTTTTATGAAATATGGAATTTTAAATATTCAATATTAATTTTTCTTTCTTTTTAAAATTCTTTTAATATTGTCACGAAAATTAAAGAATTTAAATTGTAGAAACAAACTGTAAATTATCTTGTCAATTGACAATTTTGTATGTGATCATCTCAATTGGCATTTTTAAGGAAATTCAAATTTATACATCTTTTAGAAATTGATAGTTCTTAATAAATTTTATATTTTCTATTTTAAATATAGATAATTAATTTTTTATATAAAATAAAAATTTGAAAATAATTGTATATAAATACTAAAGGAATATAGCTTGTTTATGCATCCTCTTTGAACAGACTATGCTGGATCTTTGTTTTTCCAACCTTTTTATGAAACCCGCGTGACCAAAACATTTCACTTAACCAATGATTTCAAGATACACGAGCAAGTGATGGGTGTAAATTTAAGCTGAAAAATCTCATAGAGAATTAAGAATAATAATTGGAATCATTTAATGCTCAAGATGAAATATTTCTTTTACATTAGGTCAGATTATACTTTTAATCCCTTTTTAAAAAAAAAATGATTTCCAAAACAAACAAAATCTAAATATAAATCACCAAATAACAAATAATTTAAAATAAATCTACTTTAAGAAACGTTGTAGTGAGACATATCAAAATGGAAAAAAAATTATTTAAAATAATTTCCATTTTTCAAACAATATATTCATGTTGAAAACCTTTTTGGTATATATCTTGTATTATGAAAGATACTAAAGAAAGGATCTTCCTCGTCTAATACTTAACCAACATAAAAAAAATTATAATATATAAATAACATATAAAGTGTAGACAACAAATATATAAAAAGGGGCAGTCCGGTGCACTAAAGTTTCTGCTATGCGTGGGGTTCCGGGAAGGGTCTGACCACAAGGGTCTATTGTACGCAGCCTTACCTTGCATTTCTGCCAGAGGCTGTTTCCAAGCCTTGAACCCGTGACCTCCTGGTCACATGGCAGCAACTTTACCAGTTAATAAACTATACGATGAATTATAGATAGGGATCTAAGGATGTTAAGGTTGTTTTTCTAGATTAATTATTGTTTTTTATCAATATATTCATGATGATGATGATTCTTTATTAATAATTATTGCACAATAAATATAAATCTTTGGCCTCTACTATTAGTGGTGGCATGTGATGTGCACATGTGGTGCAAGTGGTGTGATTAGTTAGTTTGTTAAGGAGTGGAACCCGCATTAATTAAGTTGTTAGAGGTGTGTTAGGTACTTCGCTTAACTAAGCATAAGTAGTGTATAGATATTTTTTACTTACTTCTCCTTCTTCTTCTTCAACACAAAAAGGAAAGTAAAAATTCTCTCTCAACTATTTCTCAGCTTCCTTTTCAACATGGTATCAGAGTCAGTCACCGATTGAAGAATTGAAATTCGTCGGAGAAGAGTACATCTGTCATCGGAACTCGAAAGCTAAAAACATCAGAGAACTGAAGACATCGGAGAGGAAAATTGAAGAATAATGGTTGACCATTCACAATCGCAATCGCCGACAGAAAAAATAGTTATAGAACATGGTCATCCCTTGTATGTGCATCCATCGGACACATTGGAATATGTGTTAGCACCGGTGAAGCTCACCGGATCTGAAAACTATGGAGTATGGAGTCGAGCTATGAGAATCTCTCTTCTAGCTAAGAAGAAGCTAGGGTTTGTAACTGGGACATGCATGAAGGAATCATTTGATGAATCGCTTCATGAGCAATGGGAGACAGTGAATGCGATTGTACTCTCGTGGATCATGAATACAGTCTTAGAGAACCTATTGAGTGGCATTGTATATGCGTCAAATGCACATTTAGTCTAGGAAGATATAAAGGAAAGCTTTGATAAGGTGAATCGAGTACGAATTTTCCAAGTACACACAGCTATTGCAAATCTTAAATAGGAAACCAATCCAGTGTCAATGTATTTCTCCAAACTGAAGAAACTATGGAGTGAGTTTGATTTGATAGCTCCTTCTCCGAATAGTGGTTGTCCAAAGTCTAGGGAATACATTGAATATCTGCAACAGCAAAGGTTAATGCAATTTTTGAGTGGTTTAAATGAATCTTATGATCAAGCTAAGCGGCAAATTCTGATGAAGTCTACTACACCATCTATAAATCAGGCCTATGCCCTAATAGTGCAAGATGAAAGTCAACAGGTAAATGTTGAGAAGTCCAACCCCATAACAATGCAAGTCAAAAGAAATGACGACTATAAGGGAGGCAGATCAATGTATTATGAGAATTTTCACATGCGAAATCATACAAAGAAGGATTGTTACAGGCTTGTTGGGTATCCTTCAGAAAAGGATAACAAAGCTAACAGAAAAATAAAATAAGCTTATGATGGTTACAGGAAAGATAATAACTATCGTGAAGAATGGAGGAAGGTCAGATACATAGAAAGGTATAAGAGGGATAACAATAAAGGATGGAGAAAAGAAACGCATGCTGCAGTGGCTAACAATGCAGATTTTGCTTAAGAGAAATATACAGGTAAGGTTGATAATAGGGGTCAGCATGCTGATGACAACAGAAGAGGTGATGGCAAGAGTAATCACCATGATTCACAAGATCAGTACAAATATGATTCTGAAGAATATCAAGCTTATATGACAGGTATTGTGACATGTCTAATGTCTCAACTAGAAAAGTGTGAATAGATAGTTGATTATGGTGCATCTCACCATGTTAGTGCAAATGACAAGATACTAAAGAACATTCATAGCCTACAAACTAATAAAGGAGTAAGGATGCATTTGCCAAATGAAAGTACAGTGTCAATTACACATACAGGATGTGCAGAATTATTTGGCCAAGAGAAGATTACAAATGTGTTGTTTGTGCCTGATTTTAAATACAATTTACTATCAGTGTCACAATTAACCAAGAAACTATGTTGCTCAGTCAACTTTTTCCTTGATCAATGTATCTTTCAGGATCTCTACAGTGGCAGGGTGAAGGGAATTGGTAGGTTGCAAGGAGGCCTATACATTTTTCAGGGATCAGTTGAAGACTCTGATGAACAAAGAGGAAATATAAGACAAGTTTACCTAGCAGATGTTGATGGAAGGTACAGCTTATGGCATAGAAGACTAGGCCATCCTTCTATATCCACGATGAAGACTTTGGTGGCATTCAAAAATAGGATAGACACAAATGTACATAATAATTATAGAATTTGTCCTTTAGCAAAACAAACCAGATTACAATTTCCTTTAAGCATTTCTAGGATTGATCAGCCTTTTGAACTGGTTCACTTAAATTTGTAGGGTCCTTACAAAACTCCTACTTTTGATAAGAAGAGTTATTTCCTCACTATTGTTGATGATCATACCAGAAATACTTGGATCCACTTGGTACAACTAAAGACTAAAGTAATTGTTGTTTTGAAGTAATTTCTTGCCTTTGTGAATACTCAATTTAATTGCAAAATCAAGACCATTAGATCTGACAATGGCACTAAATTTTTTAACTCTAAAAGTTGTGCATTATTACAGAGCCTAGGGATAATTCATCAAAGTAGCTGTCCTTATACACCTCAACAAAATGAGGTGGTTGAGAGAAAGCATAGGTAGATTTTAGAGATGGCTAGAGCTATTAAATTTTAGGCTACTTTTCCAACTAAGTATTGGGGTTTTGTGTTAAAACTACAGTGTATCTTATGAATAGGCTATCATCAAGAGCATTGAAGGGTTGCACTCCTTATGAATTGTTGCATCACAGAAAGGCCTCTCTTGATCATCTAAGGGTACCTGGTTGCCTATGTTTTGTCACTATATTGCCTATATCAGACAAGTTTGCTTTTAGAGCCAAAGAAGTTGTATCCATGGGTTTTTCAAAGACCCAAAAGGGCTATATTGTGCTTGATTTATCTACTAACAAGTTTTCTGTTAGAAGGGATGTGGTGTTCAAAGAAACTGAATTTCTTTTTAGTAACACTGCAGATTCATATGGTAGCATATTTCTTCAACTGAATCCTGTTAATGCTTCATATGACCCTCCTACTCCTGCTCATATCTACCAGTGTCCATCAATAGTAGCAAGGGGGGCACACTTTGCTGACAATGACAATAATGCTGCAGCAGACCACCTGAGACTGTTTCTAACCAGCAGAACAAGTTCCATTGCAAGCTGTAGCAGAACCTGATAAGGCAGAACAAGTTCCATTGCAGGCTGGTGTTGCTCCTCCTATTGTCACTGGCAACAGACCAGTTAGAATAACCAAACAACCTAGATGGTTAAATGACTATGTTATTAATACTACTCATGATCACATCTACTCTATGAACAAGTATATGTCATATGCAGGAACATCAGAAAAGTATAAAAGCTATTTAGTTAAGTTCTCTATCTTAACTAAACCAAAAACCTTTAAGAAAACTTCAAGGGACACAAAGTGGGTAGAAGCTATGCAGTAGGAGATCAAAGCGCTAGAGGATAATCATACTTGGAAGATTGTTGATCTTTCAAATGGAAAAAATACAGTTGGCTCTAAATGGGTATATATGATCAAGTATAAAGCAAATGGGGAAGTTGAAAGATTCAAGACAAGGTTGATGACAAAAGGATATAGTTAAAAAAAAGGCCTTGAATATCATGAAACGTTTTCTCCAGTGGTTAAAATAATCACTGTGAGATCAATGATTGCACTGGCAGCTTCAAAAGGGTGAAAACTTCATCAAATGGATGTGTACAATGCATTCTTGCAAGAGGATCTTTATGAAAAAGTATATATGGAGTTACCAGAAGGGTTCAAGAGACAGGGGAGACTAAGGTGCGCAGGTTATTAAAATATTTGTATGGCTTGAAGCAGGCATCAAGGCAGTGGAATATAAAATTGATTAATGCACTGATAGCTGCAGAATTCACACAGAGTCTTCATGATTAATCACTCTTTACAAAGAGATCAGGTGACAACATTGTTATAATATTGGTGTATGTAGATGATCTTCTTATTACTGGAGATAGCAGTAGTCTCATAGAAGAAGCCAAGAAGATTCTGCATCATGACTTCAGAGTGAAAGACTTGGGGGAAATCAAATATTTCCTTGGTATAGAGGTTTTGAGATCACAATATGGTATTATCCTTAATCAAAGGAAATACACATTGGAGCTTATATCAGAAATAGGCTTAGAAGGCATAAAGCCAGCTGCCACACCACTGGAAGTTGGAAACAAATTGACTACTGTGGAATATGATAAAGTTGTTGGAGTTAAGGATGATGAAGCTCTAGAGGAGGTCTCAAGGTATCAAAGGCTGATAGGAAAGCTATTGTATGTCACTATTACTAGACCAGACATCAGCTATGCAGTCCAAACACTAAGCCAATTTATGTAAGAGCCTAAAATTTCACATTGGAAAAAAGTTGTTAGGGTAGTCAAGTACCTGAAGAATGCACCAAGTCAGTATCTTATTTTCAGATCACAACCTATACAGGAGATAACATGCTGGTGTGATTCAGATTGGGCAGCATGCCCAAACACAAAAAGATCCATCACAGGTTATGCAGTGAAATTTGGAAAGTCATTAATCTCTTGGAAATCAAAGAAGCAACAAACAATATCTAAAAGCTCAGCTGAAACTGAGTATAGAAGCATGGAAGCTGTTGTAGCAGAAATTACTTGGTTGTTGGGCTTATTCAGTAAGTTTGGAGTGAAGGTTAACCAACCAGTGACAGTTTGGAGTGATAGTAAGGCAGTGATTCAACTGGCAGCAAATTCGGTATATCATGAGAGAACAAAACATATCAAAATTGATTGTCACTTTATAAGGGACAAGATAAAGGAAGGCACGATAAAGACTGCATTTGTGGAAACACATAATCAACAGGCAAATTTGCTGACAAAGGGCTTGAGCAGGCAGCAACATATGTATTTGATGAACAAGTTGGGAGTGTTGGATGTTCTGCACCCTCCAGCTTGAAGGGGAGTATTAGTGGTGGCATGTGTTGTGCACATGTGGTGCAAGTGGTGTGATTACTTAGTTTGTTAAGGAGTGGGACCCGCATTAATTAAGTTGTTAGAGGTGCGTTAGGTACTTAGCTTAACTAAGCATAAGTAGTGTACAACTGTAGATATTTTTTACTTACTTCTCCTTCTTCTTCTTCAACACAAAAAGGAAAGTAAAAATTCTCTCTCAACTATTTCTCAGCTTCCTTTTCAACATCTACAAAATTATATATATTTTATAAGTAGAAGAGAGTTATCAAAATTGTAAAAGAGTATATATATATATAAGAGAGAGAAATTGACAAGAAGAAAGAGAATGTTTGGAATCTGTCGATTTAAATCTTTATAGAGAGTCAAGATTCAATAATGAAATATTTTTTTGATTTTTCACTCGTTGTTTGGTATCCACAAAATTTCATCATATTTAATTTCATGTTAATAAGTTAAACTTCACTGAGGCCATAATTACAATAGCAGAGAATGATATGAACATGCATACCCAATGAAGGTTCATTTTCGAGTTTCATAAGAACACTCATGTGGAAAAAAAAAGATTCAACAATGAACGTACTTTAATCACCCATAAATTAATCATCATACATCTACACTTTTATAATCATAATATTTAGCATCAGTTTTTGCCCAACTGAACATACATAAAAAGAAGAATCTTCTTTGCTTTGTTTTATTAGTCTCATCTCCTTGTATTAGATCTCATGTTCGAAAAGAGGAGTACTCTTTGATGCCTTGTCCCTGTATTCATAGCAAGAAATACACAAAACAAACGAAGCAATAAACATATAAAGAATAAAGAAAAAGGTAAAAAGGAGTAGAGAGATAATATAACCTGTTGATTAAATAAGACAATCTATGAAAAATGAGGAACTCTGAAACATCACAATTATCTGCAACGGGACGATAAATCATTCATCAAATTCGCCACTAATAACTACCCTCATTACACAATTTAAAGTTCAAAGTTATAAAGGTAGTTATGTTTGCAATTTTTTAATTTTATTTCCAGATTTTATATTAATTTTAAAATTTGAAATTATAAGTGGGGCACTACAATCACTCCTTAAAATTCTCTACTGACAAACGTGATGCATATATTTTGCTAATCAATTTTTAGAGTTTGTACATAATTGGGAATGTAATGGAAATTTTTAAAACTGCCTACTTAATTTTGCCATCAATTTTTCTTTAAAAACTTTTATTTTTATAAAATACAAATCTTTCTAAGATTTGTCCTATAACAGTCAAAAAAAATTAAATTAGATTTTTAATAAGAATTCTTATACAATTTAGATTTTATTAACAATAAAGAAAGAATATAACAGGAAAAAAAATAAAGATTCTCAATCTTACATAATCAAGATTCTCATTTTTTTTTGTGGATGAAAATAATACGGATACATAAAAACAGGATGTATCATTTTAAAATACATTCAAACTTATTTTGTAATAACATAAATATTAAACTGGAAACAAATATATGATCTCCATTCTTCTTTTTTTAGTAAAACATCTTCATTGTCTTCCACTACAAAATTTTAGCAGCTCTAATTAAGTAAGAGACGGAGAAAAACAATAGACCATAAAGAGAAATGCTTAAAACGTTCAACATACTCTGATTTTGTGTTTACGACAATGGGAAAAGAAATTGTGGAAAAACATATAAAATACTATATGACTTCAAACATGGGTGGAAGTTTCAATTATTTTGAATTGGCAGTTTTATTTTATTTATTTTTTTGACAAAATTTTTGTAAAATTTCTATTTGTTGATTATTTTATTTTTAAAAAAACAATGCCAACGTGGGTTAAATTCTGTTGTTTTTTCATTGTGAAGTTTCATTTTTTTTAAATGTATTTTAATTTTAAAGTAGGTTTTTAAACTTCCTGCAAACATGGGAGGAAGTTGCACTTGTTTTGAATTGGCAGTTTCATTTTATTTTAATTTAATTATTTGACAGATTTTTTGTAAATTTTATATGTGCTGATTATTATTATAGGGGTAAGGGACTTGAGAGGTTGGTTACTCTTTTTCTTTTTCTTTTTCTATTTATTTTCTTATTTGTCTTTTTAGAGGAGAAAACTAATAATATAATGTTAAAATATTAAAAACAAAATTGTGTGTGTGTTGACATTTGTCATTTTTGTCTTAGGTGATGACACGTGGCTTTCTTTAATAAAAAATTGAATTAATACTATTTAATTAATTGATATTTTAAAAGTAAAAATTAGAGATTAATTGTGGCGCTGACACGTAGGCGATTTTACCTCTCCTATTATATATACATATAGATGTGGACTTCACTTACTATGCACGAAGATAATACAATATGCCTAGCTCAATTGAAGGAGGATACATAAAAGGAGACCGGACATAATACATTTCATCAAACTTTTTTTCACACATGAGCTTCAACAAAATTGTGAGATAGAAGTTCAACAGATCCGTTCATGTGATGATCTTGTATACTTATTTTTTATGGAATTGCCAACATCTCAATATTTGAGAAAGTTGAGATATAAGATTGGAATGTTTCATCTCCATGGAGTGAAATACACGTTGTACTCTTTTTCTTAACCATGATTTTGTTATGAATCGATTTACAAGTCCAATGCCAATGGTTTGGTTTCTAGTGGCAATACATCACAAACCCATGTATATATCATCTGCTAATACACGGCCAATTAATGTTAGACTAAAAATCCTTTCCGGCTTTATCCCCAATTAGATTTTTAGTGTGTACTTTTTTATTTCACTAGGCTTTTCCCACAAAATTTTCCTAGTAAGGTTTTAACGAGAGACATTATTTAAGGACATCCATGGGGGGTGTTAAAAATTCATTGAATTGGTGAATTTTCCATTTACTTGATACATGAACTACTTGCGTTAATGTATACATATTTCCTAGGTTCTATGAATCATATAAGAGTGTATCAATTTATTATGAAACTTAACATGGTGATTTTCCAACCTATAAATAAGATTGTCATTCACCATTGTGAGTTACACTTAAAGGCAATTGGATAAGATGATCTCTACATTCTGCTCCCTATATCTATTTATTCTATATTGCTCATCTTTTATAACAACTGGCACCTTATTGTTTCAAAGTACGCCCGATGTGAGCCTCTTAACAACCTATAAATAAGATTGTCATTCACCATTGTGAGTTACACTTAAAGGCAATTGGATAAGATGATCTCTACATTCTGCTCCCTATATCTATTTATTCTATATTGCTCATCTTTTATAACAACTGGCACCTTATTGTTTCAAAGTACGCCCGATGTGAGCCTCTTAACGACCTCCACACATCCAATTATTGATTGCGTCAATTTTGGGGGGTCTGCCATTTATGAACACAGAGATGAAGGGAGCGACATCGTTTTCTGTAAAATTCGGCCTAGTTCATCACTATCTCTACTTGTATTTCATAAAATGCACGTCATATAGTAACATACATATATGATTTTTGTGGTGGCTATGGTATAGTTTTCGAAGATAATACAAGTGTTCTCATAAATAGTGTAATATAATGAAACTCAGTGACATACAAATGTATAGTGTATATATCTAAAATATATGTTGTATGTAAGTAAGTTGTATTTGTGGATGGTTATTGTAAAGTGTATTGAAATGTAGGTGTTAATTTTATATTCATGTGATTTCACTTAGGAGAGATATTGTATGTGCACCGATATACTTATTATGCGGATATAATATAATTTATTTGCGTATGAATACAACATATTCTACAATATTTTAAAATCAATATCTCAATATGTTTTGCAATTACACAAAACTTATCCCCTTCTTTCAGCTCAACAATAAAATTTCAAAAGATGATTCTTTCTCCACTGCTTCTTGACGAATAATTGATAGGAAGAGATTGTCGGGGCTTTCCTGCATCCGATCGACTCATACCTAGCCTAGTAACTTCAACTTAGACTTAGGTCTGACCTTGCTTCAATCTTGAAGCTACAATTGACCTGTGTTTTCACAATTATGGATGCGATTATCTCTATATATGAAATTTTCTACTTTTTTTAATGGCTGGAATTTTTTTCTCCATGTGAAACACAAATTGAGTAAGGTGTGAGGGTCTACATTCAAGACAAGAGGGACGCATTTCATTTTTTGTTTGTTCAAATCCATTTCACTTTACCACTCTTCCTCCGTCCATTTTTCTTTCTCATATTCTCTTTTTTAACTCTTTATTCTCTGTCTCAACAACTTCTAATTCAACTCCAGACCCTATTAAAAAGTTGTAAACAGCAACGCAAGTGGCAGTGATTAATAAAAGTTGAGAGAGTACAAAAAAAGATGATGTTATTTGGAAAATTCATATGGCTTTTTGCAAGAACTGGAATAAAAAATATTTATGAGGAAATTTGTAAAACTTTTAGGTACCAACTCCTAATTTGGCGTGGAAGAAGGAAGATAGTATTTTTTTTTATTTATTTGGTTCAGTTGAACTTACGGATTTTTGGTGAAGTTTGGTTTAGTCTCATTGCATTTTTAAGGAAGCTGAGTTTTTTATGGGAAAAAAAATGATATACCCAACTCCCCAAAGCTTTCAACGACTCGAACCCTAACTCAACGAAGTTAGCTGTGACCTTTGACTTCTTCGCTCTATTCGTGACTCCACTCCATGTCCCAAAAGTGGAATAATCATGTCACCAGTAATCTCCAATCATATAAAGAGGACTGAGGACTGATTTCTCTAGCATTACTATTTAGTGTTATCACAATGTCAAGTCACTTGGGGATTAAGTTTAATGAAGTGACACCAGGATGTTGAAGTCCACAAAGGTGCAGTTAAATTCATATGAAAAAAATGGCTCATGCAACTATTTTTAAGTGCAGGGGAGCTGACTAAGTCTCATAAAGGATAACCTGTAACTGCAAGAATGTCGTTCCTGATATCTGAAGCATCAAGAGATCACATACCAGAATATCTACGTCAGTCTGAAAAATTGCAGACATTGCTCAAAGCGTAAAATGGGAGGGAACTCCTTAGGTAGATTGTTCCCATTCCCATTGATAAAGTCAATATCCGGGACATGTGTGATGCATGGACTTCAAAGACAGAATAAAACTGTAATTCTAATGACATCAAGGGTTTATTAACCTTGATTAGAGCCCCATGGACCACACAAAACATTGTTCACGAACGCAATCCATGAAGAGACCAGACAATCCTACTACTAATCCTTCTTCACACACCCAGGGGGCAGGCAAACAGTGTTGATGAAGAGACCAGACAATCCTACTACTAATCCTTCTTCGCACCCCAGGGGGCAGGCAAACAGTTCCGGCTACGGGTTTGGTAGGATCCTATAGGTTTGGCCTAAATCCTGTATTTGTTTTTTAAGAAATTCATTTTATATGTACAAATAATTAATTTAGAACCTGTAAATAACTCAAAGGCTAAAATTTCAAATCCTGGATCAACCTCTGCTCCCACCCTTCCACATATTGTACAAATTGGACAGTTGCTTTCTTGTTCTACCTGGAACTTCCACGGGTGAGAGAAGCAGGCGGGGAGAGTTGATTACACATGACACAATCTTTCACTATTCTAGAGGAAGGTAGATACAATGAACAAGATCTTGAATAAATTTGTGATCCATAAATCTATTATACATACATTTTACATTCTTGAAAATCTAAAGGCTTCTTTAACAGGTAAGGACATTAAAGCCCATTAATAATAAGGAAATATGTTAAATTAACCTGAGAAGTTCAATACAACTTCCACCTGTGGAAGTTAAATTTCAGGCTTCACCTTTACATCTCCATTTGGTAATAGACTTTGCGCTTGAGCCAAACGCTTTGCCTCCTGCTTACACGAAAACAATGAAAAATGTCTACTACAACAACCAGAAACTAGCAATAATGTAAGTAAAAGTTTCAAGAACAGCTCTACAAATCGAAGAGTATCAACAACTCAGTGTCATCAAAAGTTGAACCAAGACAAAAAGTATTAGCAGTCTTTCATGATACTGCACAAAGAGCATCAATTGCCCAGAGGCTGTATCAGGAAACCTTCTAAAGTAAAAATTTTTATCAGCAGTACGCATTCCTTGAATTAAAACAGCAATGCTGTCAAGTAGCACTAGCAACTGAAAACTGAAATTCCAGCGACGTGTTTGTCCATCTATATAGAGAGCATAAATTTGATCTGAGCATAATCTAACAATTTGAAAACACCAGTTAATTGTTCCCTTAGAAAGAAAGTTCAAGATTCAAGTCTAATTGGCACCTATAACCAAAAAGAATTTCCACGTGCTTGGAAGGAAATCAAAAAGAAAACGCCAACATATGAGGGACATGTGGAACTGTTAAAATAAAAAAATCAATTCCACTTTACACATGAGCCAACACATTCTTTTTTTTCTTAAACAGTGTAAGATTGCATCGTCCTCAGATGGAGCCTCAAACATTCCCAAATGATCCCTAGACAAGGTTAGGCCTTCATTTACCCTATCAGTTCGTGGACATTAGATTTCCAGAAATATCATGAAGAAGTCCATCTACATCTCCTAGATCAAGTAATTTGTGCTGAATCGATAAGATGGCAGTAATTAACTTTACAACTATTCAGAGGAAACATATGCTTGGTATATTTACTTGAAAATTGAAATGCTCATAATATCTGAAGTATTGAACAAGCAAACGGAACTTACAGCTGCAGAAGCTGCACGAATCTCCCTATAAGCTTCCACTTCCTCAGGGAAAGCCTGTTCAAGCTCCTCCAGGAGATGCCCTCGCAAACCCTGTGACAGACGATTAAAGAACGCAATATTTTTTTTAAAAAAAGATAGGTAGTATTGATGTCAAAAACCAGCATCAAGAAAGTGCTGTGATTACATCCAAAAAGATAGCAAAAGAAAAGAAAAGACCCCGACTAATCCATACAAAAGATTCAACGAACCATCACAGGGTATTCTATGCTATCAATTCCATTTTACACCACAAAGGTATCAACAAAATACAATCAGATTCGACAAGAAATCTTCAGGAATGAATTCTTTTGTCCTCCAGAACACCTTGTCTTTCTTTGCTGGTATAGTGTTCCATGTTTTCTCAAGATGCTTAGAAATATCTTCTGCTCCAACAAGACAGTAACTCATTACCCATTTAATGCCCAAACAATTCAGAAAAATCTGCTACAACTGTGAGGTGGAGAGCAGAGTCTAGCAATAAGTGATTGACGTTTTTTGTTTCCTCCTCTCAAGTAAAGAACTCATACATTCTTTTAAATGTGGAACAAGGGAAAATGCACTAGGATGAAAACCATACTGAAAGGAATCCATGAATGTAAGCATTGCATGTAAATTAGAAATGTAGTAGGAGTATATTTTATATTTGAAAATGGTAACAGTAACTAGAAATATAATAGAAACTGTTGTATAATCAGCAAGAAGGGAAAGGATATCCTTGGGAGGCAATTTTACTGATGGGGAAATATTCTCCTGAGCAGACAAATCAGTAAACAAGATTAATATAATTATTTTTTAGACAACTCCAACAATATGCTTAGGAAGAGAGACCTACACATGGTAGTCATTGACCTAGCAAAGGCATACGATAATGTTCCTAGGGAGGTTTTGTAGAGACATTTGAAGTCTAGAGGTGTACCACAATTAAGGACATGAAAGATGGAGCCAAGACCAAGGTAAGAACAAACGGAGGTGACTTAGAACACTCCCCTGTCATGATGGGATTGCACCAGGGATCAGCCCTAGCATGGTTTTGTTTTACTTAGTGATGGACGAGGATTAGGTTAGAAGGGTAGCAAGTAGTCAAGTGTGACGTACTTGCATGTGGGAGAGTCAGGGGGCTAGTCTCCTCTACCCATCTTATCCTTATTTAATAGTACTAGTTAGGTTTTTTGTGGTAGCTTATTCATCATTTTTTACTACTACTTGTTTCTTCTTTTGCTTTGTTCATCTTGTTATTCTGTTGCCATTATTTTCTTTTCAATCATACTTTGCTATCACTTCTTTTGGGCTGAGGGTCCATCAGAAACCACCTCTCTACCCCACAAAGGTAGGGGGTAAGATCTATGTATACCTTGCCCCCTCCCCTATCCCCACATGTGTATTACAGTGGGTATGTTTTGGTGGTGTGGTTGTTTGTGGACTGATATGTGAGTGATTATTAGCAGATCAAAAGCTTTTCACTAAAGTGCGCTCTGAAAATTGTACCTGAAGAGAAAATGATAAACCCAAATGAACTTTCTCCATCTTTTTCCCATCAAAGCCATGTACTAAAATTTCCCCGGGCATATCAGAAAGTTCTTACAGGAATATATTATAAAAGACACCATCCGTGCAGCACTATAGCAGAATGAAGTAAATTGATTCCCAGTAGTACTGCCATTCTAAAACTGGATTTATAATTCTCCTTACTCCATTAATTTTAGAATTCTTTAGCTGCTGCAGGAATACTTCTTTCATTTAGGCAGTTATTTACTAAGTTGCTCGAACTCGGCAATTTTGGTGCCGCACCCGTGTCGACACGACACTGACACGGGTAAAGGTGTGAGATCTGTGTCAGATCCGGTCAAATGAGATCGGGTGTGTTGACCAACAATTTGGAGAAAAAATTGAAATTTTGACATCTCAAAGTAAAGATTTGAGTAGATCGGAAACAAAAAATCTTCAATTCTGCTGCTATATAGTAATTTATACTAGTCCTATTGTCTACTTAGAAGATTTTTTCTTGGTAAATCTTCTTGTTCATGTTGGCTGTTGCAGGTTTCTGAAATTTAAGAGCTCTACGATTTCTATTTTGGAACAGAGAAGCCGAGAATTGGTGACACCATGGTAGACTACTAGACTTTGTGTGTGGTGAGTTGTATTGTATCAGGGAAAAACAAAGATATGGAGAACTTGTTGGGAAGAAGATGGAGAGAGAAGAAGAAGCAGAGGAACAAAGATGAAGAAGACGACTAAGACCCCAAGACTAATTTATTACCTATTTTGATTGACCTTTAGTCCTTTATTAACTGCCAAGTTTATTATTTATTATTAAGGATATATATATATATATTGGTAAAATTAGATAAATATTACATATTAATTAGAGTTTATAAAAGAGAAACATTATAATTATTTAATTATAAATCAAAGATTAATTAAAAGAAATTGCCGGGTAACCGCGCCCGTATCCGTATCTAGATCCATATCCCCGAATCTTAAAAAATAGATCACGAAGAATCCGACATGCAGATCCACACCCGTGTCGGACACCCGCACTTGAGTCCGAGCAACTTAGGTTATTTACAACAACAATAATAACTAATCCTCAATCCTAAACTAGTAACTAGTTGGGTCACTTATACGAATCCTCATTATCCAATACTTATTATTCCAATATTCAATAAATCTATTCATTGATCAGTGATCACAAATCTATTTATTCCAAGCATGTTGTTGTTGTTGTATTGAGCTTTAGCTTTGCACTAAGAGCTTTAGATTCTTTCCAAACCTGGCCTAAACTAATCAAGCAGTTACTTAACTGACAATTTTAAATCCTTAAGTTTGAGATTTAGATTTGCTCTAAGAGCAACAACTAGAAGGAGAAGAAACTAGAACAGCCCTCAAAAAACATATCTTTTTTCCCTAAAAATGGTCTTAAAAACTCATGACCGATATGCAGATCGCTTTTTACTGGCAGCTTATCTAGAGGCAGTTTATTTTTATAGGGTCACCATAGTCCTTACGGTCGGCCAGGATATTGTTACGTGATAAATATCTTATATCAAGCTTATTCACAGCATGTTGACATGGAAAATGACTCAAAAGAAGGGGCATTTAGGAGGTCCTTAGTATTTGAACTTGAACTAACATAAGCTTCCATAATCATAAAATGGAAAGTCTAACATTTGCTGGAAAAGGCCTTTCCCTTTCCTTCAATTCTTCTTCCATACTTCTTAACCTTTTACCTTTTTATTTCTTTATGATATTTTTCTTGTTTATTTAGCACACTCTTCATTATGATTAATTTTATCTCAAATGGCATACAACTGATCTTTTACCTTGCCACGAGTCATTTTCTTCCACACGCAGTATCTTTAGCTAGTTAAACAAGCAGAATGCACAGTAAATTGTCCAAAATGAGGTTCAGTATAAATTGATAAAGCCAAAAACAAATTCAAATTCTGAAACTTCTAACATATCCATTAGGTCAAAAGATACATACCAAACAATATTAAAAGCAATGAAGTAAAAATTAACCTTGAATGCATCTGTTTTCCCCTTAGTGATTTGGTTCTTGGCAATACAACTATTCAACACATCCCTTGTAAATTCATCTGGATTCTTCCCATCATCAATCAAGCTACAACACGAAAATTACCACATATGAGTGCCAAAACCAAAATAATTATAATAAAAATAAGTAAAGCATAATAAGATAATATTACTTCAGAACCTCCATTGGCACTTGAATATTGCATTTCTCTCCCAATTTCGCCATATTATCAAGCTCAAGCACAAGATTATTCCTAAACACAAAAATTAAAGGAATATCAAACTAAACCATAATCCAACGTGAATTTAAGACTATCGCAAGTACAAAGCTAAAAAAGATTATACTTACATGCGTTGAAGAAGGGGAAGTTGAGAGGATACGTTGTAAGAAGAGACGGTGAGATAAAGCTGGTGGAGAATCCCTAGGGTTTTGTCGATTGAATTTATGACTTGATTGAGATTCTGCTTTGACTCCTCGGCGGGTGAACCAGCGGTGGAAGCAGCGGCGCTGGCCGCTAAATCGACCGGTGATGCGTCGTTGGATTTAGGGTTTATTATTCCGTTGCCGCCGATGCTACCGGCAGCAGAGTTATGCTGTGATGAGTCCATGGCTTATGTTTGGATTTGCGAATTGCGAATTCCAGAATGAATTCGTTTTATACTTTCTTTGTTTTTTTTTTTAGAATGTTAGATATCATATGGGTTTGGTTTGATTGATGAATCGACCCGAGACAAGGTCAGCCCAATTGATTGTTTTTATAGCACATTTCTTCTCTCTCCCATCTCTCTCGCACTTGCCTCTCTCATCCCTCTTTCGCTCTATAATTTTTATTCCAGTTCTTGACGGTAAAACTTACCATATGCAAATTATTATGTTGTATTCAGATTCAGTCTTTAATTTCATCATTGATGGTTGGGATTAATTGTTGAAAAGTCTCTAAATTTTCAGAAATAGAGGAAATAAATACACCAAAAAATAAAGAAGGTCAAACTCATCGATGGCCCCCTAAAGTTGGCACCAACTTTTAGTTAGACACCTCAATTAGGCTTTCTTCATTCTAGATACATCATGTCGGATCCTGCTGTGTCATTTTGACACTTTTTTTATAATGAGTAAAAATATATGATATGTGTGTGTTACACTCGCAAATGACGTGTAAAGTGATGAACTAAACGACGACATTTGTTATTTGTGTCAAAAATAATTCTTAAATAATGAATTTTGAGCAAAAATAAAAAGTCACCAACGAATCAATGACACATTGTATTTTTGCAAAATAAAAAAAAGATTTAAATCATTAAAAAGTTGCACAACCCCCACCTCCCTTTTATTGTCTTCTCCACATAGCCCTACCCCTTTACAAAAACATCTGCTCACACCCCCACACCCCACACCCGCCTTTCTGATTTTCTTCTCCAAATACCCTTATCCCTTTTTGTAGAAACATCTACAAACACATATTTCGTTCCCTTTGATTAATGTCTTCTCCAAATATCTTGTTTTGCAGAAATAACCCCTACTCTTTTGTCTTTTCCATCAAATATCAAGTTCTTAGTAGCTTTAGAATTCACCAGAAATACTTTATTCTCCCGTAAATAATTCTTTTAAGAAAGAAATTCATTAATATTTAATATTTAAATCTTGAAATGGGTCTATTATTAAATTTTAAAAACATTTCCCATTAATTTTCATTATTTTGTTGTAACTATCTTCATTCACCATTGATGGAATTTAAGTTAGCAAAAATGGTAGATTAGAATGGGGAAGAAGAAGGAAAAAAAATTAAAATGGACTAAATTAGGTCTTTCACGCGCGGTTTAATGAGTGTATCACACTCACTATGTCATGTAAGCAAAAAATATCAAAATAACACAGTGGGATCCGACATGAGGTGTCTAGTTGAGGTATCTAAGTGAAAATTGGTGTCAACTTTAGGGGGTCACCGATGGATTTGGCCAATAATGAAATAGTTATTCATGTGAAGTCTCGTCAAATAATGTATTTGTTGAGATATAAAAGAGAAGAATATTTCAGTCTTTTAGTGTGTAGCTAGGAGAACGGTTAATTGGTTAAAATTAGTTGTTAGTTAAGGATCAGTGGCTAGGGGTGGGCATCGTATGGTATATACCAAATTACCATATCATACCGAAATTTTTGATACCGTGATTTTGGTATTATGGTATGGTATGTGGTATACTTTTTAAATTTTTTTGGTATTCGGCACGATATTTGATATTTAGAATTAAGGTTGAACCCATTGGTGGCCCCTTAAAGTTAGCACCAACTTTCACTCAGATATCTCGACTAAGTTTTGTTCATTCTAGACACTTCATATCGAATTTCGCTGTGTCATTTTGACACTTTTTTTACAATCAGCAAAAATATATAGTGTGCGTGTTACACTAGCGAATGACGTGTAAATTGACGAATTAAACGACGACATTTGTCATTTGTGTCAAAAACAATTCTTAAATAACAAATTTTGAGTAAATATAAAAAGTAACCAATGAATAAATGACACATGATACCCCCCCCCCTCTGTCTTCTCCAAAATCCAAATACCCCTACCCACACCCCCTACCCACACCCCTACCTTTCTGATTTTCTTCTCCAAGTATCCATTTTCTCTTTTACATTTGCTCAAGCCCCCAACCCTTTTTGATTATCTTCTCCAAATATCCTATCATTTTGGCATAAATATCTGTGCACACACATAATGTTTTCTTTTGTTTACAAAATATTCACTATCAGTTTCTTATTTCTTTTTAGCCTAATAAGTAGTTTTAGAATTAACCAAAAATATTTCACTCTTCTGTAGCTAGTTAATTCTTTCAACAAAGAATTTCATGAATATTTAAATCTTGAAATGAGTCTATTTCTAAATTTATAAGATATTTTTCATTAATTTTTATTATTTTCCTGTTCCTATCTCCGTTCACCATTAATGAAATTTAAGTTAGCAAAAATGGTGGTTGAAAATGGGGAAGAAGAAAGAAAAAAAATTAAAAAATAGACTAAATAGGTCTTTCACGTGCGGTCAACGAGTGTATTACACTCATTATTCCATGTAAGCAAAAAGTGTCAAAATGACACAGTGGGATCCGACATGAGTATCTAAAATGAGCAAAACCTAGTTAAAGTGTCTAAGTAAAGGTTGGTGCCAATTTTAGTGGGCCACCTATGGGTTCAGC
Source organism: Solanum dulcamara (assembly GCF_947179165.1). Taxonomy (NCBI): domain Eukaryota; kingdom Viridiplantae; phylum Streptophyta; class Magnoliopsida; order Solanales; family Solanaceae; genus Solanum; species Solanum dulcamara. Next base: position 56,473,188 of record NC_077241.1, read on the forward strand.
CTAGAATTAATATATCAAAATAACGAATATCATACCGAAGTATATAGTTATATAAATAACATATATATATATATATATATATATATATATATATATATATATTAAAATACTAACAAATATGCAACCTTATATTACTATAACATATAAAAGTTAAAACTTTGAGTATTCTATTTTGTTAAAATGTATATTAAATGTAATTGATTAAGAAAAGGAGTTATTTGTACTTTCTTTTGAATATATATATATTTCTACATGTGTAATGTGTTAGTATTATACAATTGCGATCTTTTTTTGAATTGTTGAAGTCTTAATACTCTACTATACAGTATATATTAGTCAAAGTTGAACAAATTATGATTATCGATTTACCATACCGCAAAATATTAAAATCAAACTTCAAAATATCGAACCATATCGAATTAAATTGGTATGGTAATGGTATAATAATTTTAAAAATTGAATACCAAAATTACTGTACCGAAGTTTCAAATATCATACCATGCTCACTCCTAGCAGTGGCGGAGCCAAATTTTTTATTTAGGTTGTTCAAGAATTATTATTTTTTTGATAAGTGGGTTGAATGTTATTTGTTTAACCTAGCAATTGTTTCATGAACGGTCTCAATTTGTTACTATCAAATACAAACACTCGATTTTTTTTTCCTTTTTTTTCTTTTTGATGTGTATAAAGCTAAATACTAATTGAACAAATGCGATCACACCATCAATTGATTTTTCTTTTTTGAAAAAAGAAGATAAAATGCATGTATCGATTTTAGTTTTGGTTTAAAGTTAATAGTAATATATATATATGCACAAATATTTAATGTGAAATGCTGGCCAATTTGTTTTTTTCACCGTTCGAAAGTGAATTATATGTTAGATAAAGTTAAAAATACATAATATCTATATAGTAACAAATTTTAAAATTAAAATAATTTATTCACTATGTTACTTTATATTATTAAAATTGCAATAAGAATAATGGTGTGTGTACAAGTTTAAGATTGTGACAAGCCCTCAAAATAAAACAAAAAAAAATATTGCACTGAGGGGTTGATAATGACACTCTTAACCATTGCGCAAGGAAGAGTTTATATCAAAGTTATTCAACATTAAATATATATTCGTTAAACATAGAATTTGACCAATACACATGATGTAATTTTTCTGCGAAGGGTATTCACCTAACCACCCTTAAATGGTTGTAGCTCTGCCCCTGTTAAAGAGCTTAATCAGTTAGTTAAGCTACTAACAAATTGTTAGTTAATTATAAGAAGAATCTCGAGTGTATATATAAATACAACACCCTAATGTGATCTGTACTCAATACATTTCAATTTAAGAAATGAGTTTATCTTCTACATCAACTCTCTTTCTCTTCTCCTCTATAAATTGAACAGTGGACATTCACTATTCCATTAATTCATTGATAAAATCTACATGGTATCAGAGCTTCGATCAAAGTCTGAGAAAATAAAGTTTTGTGTATTGATTTCAATTAAGGATTCCAAGAATTCAAAGATAAAGCTTCCGTCAAATCAAATTCTGAAGATTCACACTTACATCACCAAATTCCTAACAATGGAAACTGGAAGTGTAACTGGAGTAGCAGATTTGTTAAGAGGTTTGAATTCAATAGCTAATGCAAATGGATCAATATCCAACAATGGAGAAAGTTCTGAAAATATCAATTTTGTGCCACGAATGAACTCAATTCAAGGTATGACTACAACCATTCATTGTTTCTAAGTCCTACTAATATCAGTTGTGTGAATTTCATTTCATTTCAATTACTTGGAACTAAAAACTATGCATTATGGAATAGATCTTTAAGGCTAGGTTTGCTGGGTAGAAATAAAATATATCTAATTGATGGATTGTAATAAACCTAAAGGTCATGTTAGGTAAATTTTATAAAATAATCTTTTTACCCCTCCCGATAATTTTTTTGAGTCATATTTGATTGATATCCGATGTTAATTTCGTGGTTTTTCTTGAAAAGTTGAGATTTTTGGTAAACTTTGAGTTTTAGAGGTTAAATGACTCAAAAGTGGTATTTGAAGTTATTCCGGGTTTCTAGTCTCAAAACAAAATTCCGTCGATTTCATTAGTTTTGAAATGTTGAAATTGATCTAAGAGAGTTGACGGAATCTGATTCGGGGTTATATCATGGATTTGAGGTATTAAATTGGAAATATTTGAGTTTTTGGCAAAGAGTTGACTTTGGTCAATATTTGGGGATCGGATGCTCGGAATTGAATTCCAATGACTCCATTGGATTTGGAGGGTGATTTTAGGCCTAGGCAAAATTCTTGTGTATTTTTTGAAAGCTCCAAGGGAATTTTGGTTTTTTTGAGATTTGGATTGCGACTTTTTGGATTTAGAGTTAAGGAGACCTCAAAATTGAATTTTGATGGTTTCATAAATGGTTTGTGTTTACAAGGTTTCGATCAAATTTCGACGGTCATTCGGAGACTTTGAGATTTGGATGATTTTGTTGGTTTTTATACCTGATGCAGACCTCACGATCGTGAGTGGGTAGGTTGCGATCAGGACACTCGCTTAAGCGAGAACCCTTTCGCGATAGTGAAGGTCAGCGCTTTGTAAAGGAGTAGCGAAAGCAACTGAGCTACCGCTTGAGCGAAGGGGCGGGGGTCGCAAAAGCGACCAAGTGGTCACCAAAGCAATGTCCGCTTAAGCGAACCCACAGCTGCTTAAGCGACACCTGAGAGGAGTTTTGGCTGGGCTTTATGATATTTTCACCATTTTTGAACTTTGGAGATGAGTAGGCGCGATTTGGAGAGGGATTTTTCATGGGATTTCATTGAGTAAGTTATTTTGACTCCACTTCGTCATTTCTCAATGATTAATTGTTGATTTTAACATGAATTTAAGGTTTTCAATTGGTGAAAATGGCGTTTCTTCAAATGTCGATTGCGACCTGAACTGAGCTGGGTTTTCGAAACAATTTCACCATTAAGTTCCTAAGTATATGAGGAATGCTCCCATGTAAAAATTTCTCAATTTAAACGCCATTTTCAAAATCAAAAATTGAGTCATTTGATCCTATTTTCTCGAATTTTGCGCTCTTAGTATCGTTGGACTTGGTTTTTGATTGTGAACCACCATTTGACTAGATTGTGGCAATTTGGAGTATATTCAGAAAGGGAAGGCTCAAGTAGATTACTTGATCGTTACTTGATTAAGGCAAGTGGACTCTTAAAACTCCGTGAATATATTAGAATCCCAAATTTCCCTTTGTATATGTGTTTGGAGTAATGAGATAAGGTTAGGGTTGAATTGTGACATAATGATTCTAAATTAATCGATGAGGATTAATAAAAGATGATGTATGATAGTGTAGAGATTTGAATATTACATTCTGTGATGTAGATATATATATGTATTTGATGAAATACTTGATAGTCTGAACATGATTGCGGTTTGTTTGAATTGATTACTCTTCACTACTTGTGTGAGCCTGTTGATTGCATTGGTTTCAAAACACTGTGATGAGAGGTATATGATAGTTAGGCCGAGGTTATTTTTGGTCAATGATATCTTGTTTTCGAGGTCATTTCCGATGAGACACTAATAGGCTGAGGTTATTTTTGATCAAAGATATCTTATTACTAAGGTCATTTCTAGTGAGAGACTGATAGGTCGAGGTCATTACTGGTGAGATTATATTAACGAAGTTATTTTTGATGGGATTATATTATCGAGGTCATTTCTGATCTGAGATTGTGGGACCGAGGTCATTTACATTCAGAGAATATCATGCCGAGGTCTTTGCCGATAATTGCACACATACATGATCATTGAGTGTGCATATATATTTACTGCATATCTGTTGTGACAGACTTGGTGCTTATATGTGACTTATGATTACTTGTATGTTATATATTGTGATATCGAGTTGTGATCTGAACCTTATTGAACTGTTTAGTATGAACTATTAGGTTGGATGATTTCTATGCAGGTTGTACTTATGGAGGTTCGGTTGGGTTGGAAAGGAGTTCGTGTATCCTATTAGATTTACTTAATTTTGCTAGTTAGCTTGCTGGGTATCGTGTTGTTTGGTACTCACCCTTGCTTCTACACTTATGTAGGTTTTGAGCCTGGCCTATGATCCCTCGTTCCTTCTGATTACCTGAGGCTTTCTGAAGATTATGAGAGGTAGCTATTGTATACTAGCGGACTCTTAGATTTCCTGTATTTTTATACTTTACTCTATTTGAGAGATGAAGACTCATTTTTTTAGTGGCTTGTACATGTGACAACCAATCTTTAGGGGTATTTAAGTTGAAAGACTTCTGATTTTGTTATTATTTGCCTATTTAGACTTTTTTCACTTATTCTTCTGTAAATATTGAGTTTTAGGCTGATTTATCCTATGGGAAAGGACAGGTGCCATCATACTCGGATTTGGGGAGTGACAAAATAATATCAGAGCCAGGTTCATAGGTCTCACATGTATAAACCAAGTCTAAGAAGAGTCTAGAGGATTGGTATGGAGATGTTTGTACTTTTCTTCGAGAGGCTATAAAGACAATTAGGAAACTTCCTTTATTCATTCTTTCTTATCGTGCCAAGTCATTATCGCTAATACTGAGTATTGTGTGTTGTTTTGGCAGATGCCGAGAACCAGATCTACGTCTATTGATAGAGGGGAGACAATCTCCAAGGCAGTTATTGAGACCCCAGCTAGGGGTAAAGGTAGGAGTCGAGTGAGAGGTCGAAGCCGTGGAGTGGTTATTGGTAGAGGCCATGCTCAAGGAGAGACACATGTCGGAGGTGGTGCTAGAGAGACCTTACAGAGCCACAGGTTGAGATTACTGAGGACCAAGTTCCTCTAGAGCCTGCGGCACCATTGCTTTAAAAACCTTATTGAGGATGCTGGGTATGTTGGAGAGTTTTACACAGGGTGCGATAGACATGGATTCAAAAACTATAGTTGGTGTACAGACTCCAGAGTAGCATCATGTCCCAATGGTTCAGGATTAGGTGGGTAGCCACCATTGGCTCCTGCACCAGTGTCAGTACGCAGATTACTGCAAAATGGTTATGTCTATAGCAAATCAGTAGTGCTATAAGAGGTTTCACAAGATAAAACCACTCTAGTTCCAAGTGGTAAGAGCGAGGATGCACATGAGTTTTTGACATTGTGTCATGAGATGTTGGAGGCAATGAGAATAGTTGATGCCTAGGGTGTTCGATCTATTGCACTCCAGCTCTGTGGGTTAGATAGAGAATGGTGGAGGACATTCATGAGGTCCAGACTAGTTGGATCCCCTTCAATTGAGTGGGAAGTTTTTACTAGTTCTTTTGAGGACTGCTTCATCCTATGGAGCATACGAGAGGAGAGCAGATTGAGATTCAAGAGTTTGACTCAGGGTGGTATGTCAGTTGCCGGGTATGAGGCCCATTTTTGTCAGTTGTCGAGGCATGCTACAATATTGATCCCAGATAAAGCGGAGAGAGTCTGCATATTCGTGAAGGGTTTGACCTTCTCTATTCGGTCAAATCGGCCCATGAGGGGGCTTCCTTCCAGTCCATTGTGAGCATCGCCTAGAAGGCAGAATTGATGGTCAGAAAGGAGTTTGGGGACCCCAGGATGGCCCGTGCTAGTGGTCAATTTTCAAGTACCTCTTCTGGAAGTAGGGGTTCACACAAAGGCAGCAGTCAGTTTCAGCACCAAAGACCTGTTCATGTTTCCATGCCACCAGTTGAGAGTGGACAGGTAGTTCGAGTGTCTCAGAGTTTGGCCCGAGGTGGTTATAGTATTCCATCAGGGTCATCGCAACATTCTTCTATCCTAAGGCTGTGTTTTAGTTGTGGAGATTTGGGTTATTTGATGCGCCAGTGCCTACTACAGACTTATTTAGGGACCCAACATAATTATTCAGCGGCTCTAGAGAGAGATTCAGTGCCTCCGACTAAAGGTCTGGGTAGAGGTGGTAGAGCCTCTAGTTGTGGTGTTGTGGTTTTTTGAGGTAGAGGTATAGTTTAGGAGAGTGGTGGTAGAGCATCTTAGTGTTATGCTTTTCCGAGGAGACCCAAGGGTGAGGCTTTTGATGAGGTTCTTACAGGTATCGTCCCAATTTTCCATCGACTCTCATCTATGTTATTTGATCCTGGATCTACATTCTCTTACGTGTCTATATATTTTGCATCTAGGTTTGATTTGACTTATGATCGCATGCCCGTGCCTGTATAAGTTTCTACACCCATGGGTGAGCCCTTAGTGGTGGATCGAGTGTATCGATCATGTCTTATTTCTTTAGTCGGGTATGATACTTAGGTAGACATGATTATACTAGGGATGGTAGACTTTGATGTGATATTGGGTATGGATTAGCTTGCTCCTTATCGTGTTATTCTTGATTGATATGCTAAGACTGTGACTTTAGCGATATCTGGTGATTTGGGGATCGAGTAAAAGGGCACTAGTAGTTCCTATCCTAGAAAGGTCATCTCCTATATGTGTGCTTAGAGATTGATTGATTGAGCGTGTATATCCTATTTGGCTTTTATTTGGGATACTACTGCTGAGTCATGTCCCATGGAGTCTATTCCCGTAGTTAAAGAGTTCGTCGATGTGTTTTCTACTGATCTTTCGGGAGCTCCTCAAGATAGGGATATTGACTTTGCTATCGACTTAGAGCTGGGCACTATGCCTATATCTATTGTACCGTATCGCATGGCTCTGACAGAATTGAAAGAATTGAAGGAACGGTTGCAGGATTTGTTGAGTAAGCGGTTTATTTGCCCTAGTGTGTCACCTTGGGGTGCACCGATTCTATTTATGAAGAAGAAAGATGGGTATATGAGGATGTGCATCGATTATAGACAATTGAACAAGGTGACAGTCAAGAACAAATATCCTCTTCCTCGTATTAATGATTTGTTTAACTAGCTTCAAGGAGCGACCTTGTTCTCTAAGATCGATTTGAGATTTGGGTACCATTAGTTGAGGATTAGGCTGTTAGATATTCCTAAGACTGTCATTTGGGCGGACTAACGCCTCTACACCATTCATAGAGTTGATGAACAAGTGTTTAGGCTATATTTGGACTCCTTTATGATCATTTTCATTGATAGTATCTTGGTGTACTCCAAGATAGAGGAGGATCATGCTTGTCATTTGAGGGCGGCACTTCAGAAGTTGAGGGAACAGAAGTTATATGAAAGTTCTCCAAATGGGAGTTTAGGCTTGATTCCATGGCATTTATAGGTCACGTGGTGTCCAAAGAGGGTATTAGGGTGGATTCGGCCAAGATTGAGGCGGTTAGAGATTGGACCACGCGTAATTACCCTATTGAGATTTGAAGTTTTGTGGGTTGGGCTGGGTATTATCGATGCTTTGTGCAGGGATTCTCTACTATAGAGGCTCCATTGACTAGACTGACTCATAAGGTAGTAGACTTACATTGGTCCGATGAGTGTGAAGTGAGCTTTCAAAAGATCAAGACCTTATTGACTTCAGCTCCTGTTTTGACCTTGCTTGAGTAGGGTGTGGACTTCACTATGTGTTGTGATGCTTTCGGTTTTGGTTTAGGTGGAGTTTTATGTAAAAATGGAAGGTAGTTGCTTATGCATCTAGGCAATTGAAGGCTCATGAGAAGAACTACCCTACCCATGACATAGAGTTAGCAGCGGTGGTGTTTGTGTTATAGCAATGGCGTCATTACTGATATGGTGTGCATTATGAGGTGTTGACTAATCATCGGAATCTTCAATCAGAGGGATTTGAAATTGACGCAATATTGATGGCTTGAACTGCTAAAGCACTATGACATGACTATCTAGTATCACTTGGGGAAGGCCAATGTGGTGGCCAATGCTTTGAGTAGGAAGGCCCCTAGTATGAGGAGTCTTGCTGCGATTAGTGTGGACAGAAGGCCCTTGGCTAAAGATATTCAGAGGTTAGCCAAGAGCTTCATCCAACTACGGATTTTCGAGGAGAGTGGAGGATTATTAGTTTTCATTGAGTCTCGTTCCTCATTAGTTGAGCAGATTCGGGAGTAGTAATTCGATGATGAGAAACTATGTCTCATTCGATATAAGGTGATGAAGGGTAAAGCCAAGGAGGCTAGACTTGATTCAGAGGGGATTTTGAGGATTGAGGGCAGGATTTGTGTGCCCAAGGTGGGCGATTTGATCAGATTGATACTAGAAGAGGCTCATTGCTCTCGATATTCTATTTATTCGGGCACGACAAAGATGTATCATGATCTTAGTTAGTATTATTGGTGGTATGGGATGAAGAAGGACATCCCAGAGTTTTTTATCCAAATGTTTGACCTGCCAACAGGTCAAGTGTGAGCACCAGCGGCTCGAAAGTGTGTCTCAAAGGATGCCCATTCCTACTTGAAAGTGGGAGCGGATCACCATGGACTTTTTTGTGGGCTTACCTCCCACCGTGGGTGGTTATGATTCTATATGGGTGGTTGTTGATAGACTGACCAAGTTTTCCTATTTCCTTCTCCTTAAGGTGAGGTACACAACAGATAAGCTAGCACAGTTGTATATCAGTCAGATTATTCGACTTCATAGTTTCCCAATATCCATTATTTCGGATCGGGGTTCAGTGCTTACTTTGCACTTTTTACAGGAATTAAGCATAGTCTGGGTACTAGGCTTGATATAAGTACAGCCTTCCACCCACAGACTGATGGCCAGTTCGAGTGGATGATTAAGGTATTGGAGAATATGCTCCGAGCTTGTGTTAGTGATTTGGTACTAGGTGGGATCAACATTTTTCCTTAGTAAAGTTTTCCTACATTAACAATTATCACTCCAGCATTCAAATGGCCATATTTGAGGCACTATATGGTAGGTGGTGTCGATCTCTTATTGGGTGGTTCGATTCAGCTGAGATGGACTCTTTATACACGGATTTGCTTAGAGATGCCACAGAGCAGGTTTGGATAATTCAGGATAGGCTCTTGAAAGCCAGAGTAGGAAAAAGAGCTATGCGGATAGGAGAGTTCGACCATTGAAATCTATGGGGGGTGACCATGTTTGGCTCTGAGTGTCGCTCATAAGGGTTTGATGCGATTCAAAAAGAAAGGCAAGCTTAACCCTCGGTTTATTGACCCATTTGAGATTTTGGGGCAAGTGGGAGAGGTGGCTTATAGATTGGCCTTACAACCTAGCTTGTCAGTGGTGCATCTTGTGTTTCATGTTTCCATGCTCCAGAAGTATGTTTCAGACGAGTCTCATGTGTTATCTCTTGACATGGGATGGTAAAGTTAGTTCTAGATTTGACTTTTGAGGAGGAACCCATAGTCATTCTTGATAGACAAGGCTGTAAGCTTAGGACCAAGGAGATAGCCTCAATGAACATACAGTAGAGGCACCGCTCAGTTGGAGAGGCAATTTGGGAGTCAGAGGACGACATGTAGTCCTGATATCCATAACTTTTCGAGACCCCAGGTACTTTTTTACTTTATGATCGGGGACGAACATGGTTTTTAGTGGTAGATGATATAATGACCCTGAAGGTTATTTTTGATAAATTTTGTAAAATGACCATTTTACCCCTCCAATAGATTTTCCAAGTCATATTTGATTGATATTCGATGTCGATTTTATAGTTTTTCTTAAAAAGTTGAGATTTTTGATAAACTTTGAGTTTTAGAGGTTTAAATTAATCAAAAGTGGTATTTGAGGTCATTCAGGGTTTCGAGTTTCGAAACAAAATTTCATCGATTCCATCAGTTTCAAAATATTGAAATTGGTCTAAGAGAGTTGACAGAATCAGATTTGGGGTTATATCATGGATTTTAGGTGTTAAGTTGGAAATATTTGAGATTTTGGCCATAGTGTTAACTTTGGTCAATGTTTGAGAATCGGATGCTCAAAATTGAATTCCGACGACTCCATTAATTTTAGAGGTTGATTTTAGGTGTAGGCAGAGTTCCTGTGCATTTTATGAAAGCTCCGAGGGAGTTTTGGTCTTTTAAAGGTTTGGAGTTGGTATAGTTGCAATCTTTTGGATTTTGGGTCAAGGAGACCTCAAAATCAAATTTTGACGGTTTCTTTGAGTTTGGAACATCAAAATTAGTAGGGTTACATATATGGTTTGTGTATACAAGGTTCTGATCAAAATCCAAGGGTCATTTGGAGACTTTGAGACTTGGAAGATTTTGCTGTTTTTTTCACCTGATGCAGACCTCGCGATGAGAGATATATGATTGTAAGGCTAAGGTCATTTTCGGTTAGAGATATCATATTGTCGAGTTCATTTCCATTGAGAGACTAATAGGCCGAGGTCATTTCCGATTGAGACTTGGAGGATTTTTTTATTTTTTGCATCTGATGCAGACCTCGCGATGAGAGGTATATGATTATGAGGCCGATGTCATTTTCGGTCAGAGATATCATATTACCAAGATCATTTCCGTTGAGAGACTGATAGACCGAGATCATTTTTTATTAGAGATATTTTATTGCCGAGGTCATTTCCGGTGAGAGACTGATAGGCCGAGGTCATTGCCTGTGAAATTATATTGTTGAGGTTATTTCTGGTGAGATTATATTGCCTAGGTCATTTTTGGCGGGATTATATTATCAATGTTATTTTCTGTGGGAAATTGTGGGACCGAGGTTATTTACGGTCTAAGATTGTGGGACCAAAATTATTTTTCATCAGAGATTATCATGCCGAGATCTTTGCTGGCGATTGCACATATGTATGATCAATAAGTGTGCATATACATTTACTGCATATCTGTGTGTGACAGACTTGATGCTTATATGTGACTTGTGATTACTTGTATGTTATATCTTGTGATATTGAGTTTTGATCTAACACTTATTGAATTGTTTGGTATGAACTTTTAGGTTGGGCTGATTTTTGTGCAGGTTGTAGTTATGGAGGTTTGGTTGGGTTAAAAAGGAGTTCGTGTATCCTATTAGATTTACTTAATTTTGCTAGTCATCTTGCTGGGTACCGTATTGTTTGGTACTCACCCTTGCTTCTACACTTGTGTAGGTTCTGATCCTGGATTGTGATCACTCGTTCCTTCTGATTATCCGAGGCTTTCAGGGGATTGTGAGAGGTAGCTACTGTTATCCAACAGACTTTCAAATTTCCTGTATTTTTATGATTTACTCTATATGAGTGTTGAAGACATATTAAGACTTGTATTTTATTTCAGTCTCATTTTTCTTTAACGGCTTGTACATGTGACAACCAATCTTTGGGGGTATTTAAGTTGAAAGACTTCCTCTTTCGTCATTATTTTCCTATTTAGACTGCTTTCCACTTATTTTTCCTAAATTATGGATTTTAGGTTGACTTGTCCTTTGGGAAAGGACAAGTGTCATCACACCCGAATTCGGGTCATGGCATGGATCTTGCAAAAAGGAAAGTTTTAATTAAGAGTTATGGACTCAGTGTGAAAGAGTGAATGCCATTGTGTTTTCTTGGCTTCTGAATTCTGTATCTAAAAATCTTCTTGGAGGAGTTTCATTTCCATCTTCTTCATATAGTGTTTGGAAAAATCTAAGGAAAAGATTTGACAAAGTTGATGGTTCAAGAACATTTATTTTACATAAAAATTATAACTTTGCAACAAGGCACATCTATTGTGTCAATGTGATGCCTTAGTCCCATCACCTGGGTGTGATTGTGAAAGGTCCAAGGGTTTTGTGGACCATTTGAACATACAGAAGTTGTATAAATTTCTCATGGGATTAAATAGAAACTATCACCAAGCAAGAAGCCAAATTCTTCTGATAAATCCTATCCCAAGAGTTAACCTGGCTTACTCTATAGTGGTTAGTGATGAATGTCAGATGTCTATAGCATCAAGTAGTAGTAGTTTTGGAATGAATTCTACTAGTAATGATCTAGATCCCTTGGTGATGTATTTCAGAAATAGTGGAAACTTTAATAGTGGACATCAGAATACAAGTCATGGAGGTTCTAGCTCTCAATATGGCAACAATAACAGGTTTAAGAGAAATTTTAATGTCATTTGTGATTTCTATAAGTGCAAAGGACATATCAAAGATCAGTGCTACAAACTAGTAGGATATCTTGCTGATTTCAAATAAAAGAAGAAGGTTGTACACAATGCTGCATACAATGTGATAAATGATCAAGAGTTGTCAAGAAATGAAGCATGTGAATAGTCACAGAACAGGTTCAACTATGGCTTTAATACAAATGTGTCCATGTCACCAAAGAAGTTGTAACAGTCTGATCAATGCAAAGGAAAGGGAAAAGAGATTGATGATTGTGCTAGGCAACTTCAGGGATGTACATTTACTAAAGGACAATATGAACAATATTGCAAATATTAAATCAGAATCATAATAACAACTCAAAAAAATATGAACAACACAATGCAAATGCAGCAAATATAGCAGGAAAGCTTTACTTGTATCTGAGAATGGTGAAGTGTGGATTATTGATTCAGGTGCAATAAATTATATGGTGTCTAGGATTGGTATGCTTACAAAAGATCCTATTGTAAAAACTGAGAATCTAAAGAAGGTGTATCTTCCTACCGGAGATATATCTAAGGTGTCTCATATAAGGTCTTGTGCTATTTCACCAAGGAGCATTATTACTACTATTTTTCATATCTAGAATTTAAATACAATCTTTTATCAGTGAGCAAAGTGACCAAAGAGTTAGGAAGCTCAATCACTTTTTTTCCTTCACTTTTATGTGTTTTAGAAATTCTACAGAGGAAGGGTGAGGTAGATTGATAAAGAGGATGGTAGAGGATGTTGGGTTATACTTAATGCTCAATAAGCTGACCCAAAATCATATGTCAGATATGTCATGTACATCACAAGAAGGTTCAAATAACTTTCAGCCAATGCAAGAGGCAGATAGAGCTTAGATATAAGAGGGTGGGGCATATGTCATGTAAGATCATGGCTAAGTTTTTCTCTATAAATAGTGTTGCAAGTAGCAAGGTAATGGACAAATGTACAATATGTCTATATGCTAAACAAACTAGACTAAGCTTTCCAGTGAGTACAATCAATAATATGGCTTGTTTTGACTCAGTTCATATTGATGTATGGAGTCCATATAAAACATCTACATTTGATGAAAATAGATACTTTCTAACTATAGTTTATGACTTTACAAGAATGAATTGGCTATTTCTATTGAAGCATAAGTCAGATGTATGCATTTTTATTCAGCTCTTTGTCAAATATGTACAAATTCAGTTTGAAAAATTCATAAAAGTGTTGAGATCAGATAATAGAACAGAATTTGGGAATGTTGTGTGTAACAATTTCTTTAAGGAGATGGGTATTATACATCAGAGGTCATGTACATACACCCCTCATCAGAATAAAATTGCTAAGCGGAATCATAGACATGTATTAGAGGTTACTAGAGCCTTGAGATTTCAAGGTTAGATACCTCTAAAGTTCTGGGGTTATGGTGTCTTGGTTGAAACATATCTAATAAATAAAATGCGATGCAAAGTTATTGGTGGCCAGTCTCCAAAAGACTCTATGGTAAGAAATTATTACTTGTGCACTTAAGAGTGTTAGGCTGTTTTTGTTTTGCCAAAAATTTAACAAAAACTGATAAGTTAGCTCCAAGGTCAAGAATGTCAGTGCACATGGATTATTCAGAGGTTCAGAAAGGTTATATTATATATAATCTATCTACTCATTCATTCTTTGTAAGTATAGATGTCATTTTCAAAGAAAATATATTTCCTTTATCTAAAGTTCAGCTATAATAACCTACAGATCCCTTTGTAGATGTGTTAGAAAATTCTGAACTTTTTCTTGATATAGCTGGTTTACCTTGTCCAAATGAGAATAACACACTGTATTACGTAGAAGAGGGAGACACTGCAGTGTCTATGATTCTAAATGAAAGAATGTCTGAGACTTTAATAAATGATCTACCTAGTCCTGATGAATCTACTACAGATGTATCATTAGTTAATATTGAACAAGTTCATCTAGTGTCTAGAATAACTACTAGATGGTTTATAAGAGAACCTTATCCTCCTGTGTGATTAAAGAATTTGTGTCCCTTAACATCAACAAAAATATTAAATACCCCATGTCTGATTATATATCATATTTCATCTATCTAATTCCTATCAAGCTTTTATTGCTGCTGCATCTGCTTTAGTTAAGCTTACAATATATGCTAAAGCTATTAAATATCCTAAATGAGTTGAAGCAATGCAAGTTGAAATACAAGCGTTGAAAAATAATAATATTTGGGAACTATCTGAATTACCTAAGAAAAAAAGTGTTGTAGAATGCAGATGGATTTATAGAATCAAGTATAAGTCCATAGGTAAAGTTGAGAGATTCAAAGCAAGGATCGTAGTCAAAGGTTATAGTCAAAAGGAGGGGATAAACTATAAAGAACATTCTTTCCCGTGGTTAAAATGGTCATAGTAAGAACTGTGTTAGCACTGACTGTATCTAAATATTGGCACATTCATCAAATTGATGTGTACAATGCATTCTTTCAAGGAGATCTGCATGATGAAATTTATATGTCCCTTCCTCAAGAATTTCTCGTTAGGTGAGAAGAAGAAATGCAGGCTGACAAAATCTTTATATGACCTAAAACAGGCTCCAAGGTAATGGAATCACAAGATAACTAAAGCTCTACTAAAGTTATAATTTAAGCAGAATCAATATGACTACTCTCTATTTACAAAGAAGATATGTGAAGGAACTACTATAATTCTAGTGTATGTTGATGACATGCTAATTACTGAAAAGTAGTTTAAAGCTAGTAAAAAAAATAAAGAAGTCTTTACAGCAAGTCTTCAAAATAAAAGATTTAGGAGAACTGAAGTTCTTCATATGTATTGAATTTGCCAGGTCTAAACCAGGAATTATAATACATCAAAGAAAATATGCACTTGAGCTTGTTGCTGAAGTTGGTTTGTCTGCATCTAAATCAACTGTCACACCTATAGATGTCAATGTCAAATTAACATCAAAACAATATAATGATCAACTAAAGAAAAATATCGAAGAACCTCTTGTGGATCAAGGTGCATATCAGAAACTAATTGGAAAGCTATTATATTTAAACATGACAAGACCAAATATTTCTTTCAGTATACAGATATTGAATCAATTTCTTCAACAACCTAAGAATCTCATGTGAAAGCAGCCTTAAGAATTGTCAGATATATAAAGAAAAGTCCTGGACAAGAAATATTATTGTCAAGTGATTCAGACACCACAATCACCAAATATTGTGATGTTGATTGGGCAATATGTCCATTAACTAGAAAATATGTAACATGCTATAGTGAAGATAGGAAGATTTTTAGTGTCATGGAAAGCTAAGAAGCAATCAACTGTCTCAAGAACCTTAGCTGAAGCTAAATACAAAAGTTTGGCAACCACAACCACATAATTAGTATGATTATTGAGATTACTAAAAGATTTAGACATACAGGTCAAGGGGCTTGTCAAAGTGTTCAGTGACAGCAAAGCAACTATTCAACTTTCCTCTAATCCACTGTATCATGAGAAAATAAAGAATATAAAAATAGATTGTCACTTTATTCGAGAAAAACTTCAACAAGGTTTAATTGAGATCAACTATCTGCCTATACAACAACAACTTGCAAATATACTCACCAAAGGCCTAAGCAGAATTCAGCATGAGCTACTACTATCCAAGTTTGGAATTTTGAACATCTTCAGCACTTTCAGCTTGAGGGGGAATGTTGATACATAAAAAAAAGATATTTCATTCTTTTGGTGTGTAGCTAAAAGATCAATTAATTGGTTAAAATTAGCTATTAGTTAAGGAGCCTATTCAGTTAGTTAAGCTACTAACTAATTGTTAATTAGTTATAAGAAGAATCTAGAATGTATGTATAAATACATCACCCTCATGTAATCTTTACTCAATACATTTCAATCTAAGAAATGAATTCATCTTCTACATCAGCTCTCTTTCTCCTTTCCTCTGTAAATTGAGCAGTGGACAATCATTGCTCCATTGATTCATTGATAAAATCTACACTGTCCTATAAATAGTATCCAATAGTGTGTAGCTCATCTTTGACATAGATAATATATGAGAGCTAGTCGAGTTGAACTCGAATTTTTTCTTTAATGTTTATTTTGTGAATTATAATTATATTTTTAATAAATATAAAACTCTTATTTGGTTGATTGATTGAAAAATATAAATATTTACTAGGTTAATAAGAGAATCAAAATCAAATATAATTAAACTTTATGATATTAGCAGAAACTAAATATTATAGTAAAATATTATTAGATCAATAGTTAATACTAAATTAAAAATTTGTCTTCAATTGAATTCAGTGAATAAAATAAATTTAACTAAATTTTTTAAAAAATAGTTAAATTTCATGTTATCAAAAGTATGTTGAAGTTACATGGGTCTTATGAGTAAATGACTTCTTTTATAAATAAAGTGAAAAAATAACGCTTAAGTTATTTTTATTGGGTCGATGGTCCTTTTAAATGATTTAAGGATAATCAGTTTAACAATGTGTGAGGAGACAAACTCCAATTCCAAAATTTTGAAAAATATAAGATACTTCATACGTATAAATGACATATTTTTTCAAAGTTAGAAATTACAATAATTTTGCTTTTCTCCTAAAGCTCCCGATTTTTTCTCTCTTTTAGATCTCATTTTCAGGTATTAATCGATCATATTTCTCTTTTTATTATTATAGATATTTCAAGTCACTGTTCAATTGTAAAATCATGTTCAAAATCGTTTGTCAAGTTTCAAATTTAATAACCCATTCATAGGGTAAATCATGTTCACATACGCATATCATAATATGAGATAGAATATGAAGGCTCGATGTAAACTTGTCTAGCATGCGCATAAAATTCTGTACAATTCACTTTTATTATCAAGAGAGCTTTTTATTAGAGACAACAACAACAACAACAACAAACTCAGTATAGTCCCACCATGTGGGGTATGGGGAGGGTAGAGTGTACGCAAACCTAATCCCCACCTTAAAAGGTAGAGCGGCTGTTTCCGAAAGACCCTCGGCTTAAGAGAGAAGAACAAGGGAGGAGAAACAAGGAAAACAAGACATAGGTCAGTAGAGCAAATCATATAGAAAATAATATAAAAATATGAATAATGAGAGCGATAAAGTCAGGGTAGGAAAGATCGGGGATAAAGGAGCATTAACTACTATAGATAAAATAGGATACCCAAAGTAAACTGGGCCAACTAATATAAGCAGTAATCCCATGCAAAAATCATATGTTAATAAACAAATGAGCGCAACTACGACTACTATGGAGAAAAGATAGGCCACGTAGCCGACTATCTTAGTCTGAGTCCTCCACAGCCTCCTATCTAAGGTCATGTCCTCGGTGAGCTGCAACTGTGCCATATCATGTCTAATCACCTCTTCCCAATACTTCTTCGGCCTCCCTTTGCCCCTCCTGAAACCGTCCATAGCCAACCTATCGCACCTCCGCACTGGAGCATCTGTGTCTCTGCTCTTCACGTGCCCAAACTATCTCAGTCTCGCTTCCCGCATCTTGTCCTCCACCGATGTCACTCCCACCTTGTCTCAGATATCTTCATTCCTAATTCTATCCATCCTAGTGTGCCCACACATCCACCGCAGCATTCGCATTTCTGCGACTTTCATCTTCTGAACATGAAGTTTCTTGATTGACCAACACTCCGCCCCGTACAATAGAGTAGATCTAACCACCACTTTGTAGAACTTGCCTTTGAGTTTTGGTGGCACTTTCTTGTCACACAGCACTCCGGAGGTGAGCCTCCATTTCATCCACCCTGCACCAATACGGTGTGAAACATCGTCGTCGATATCCCCATCTTTCTGTATAATAGACCCAAGGTACTTGAAGCTTCTTTTATTTTGAATGGCCTGGGTACTAAGCCTCACTTCCCCGTCAGCCTCACGCGGCAGGCCACTGAAACTGCACTCCAAGTATTCTGTCTTGGTCCTACTCAATTTAAATCCTTTAGACTCCAACGTCAGTCTCCAGCCCTCCAGCTTGTCGTTAACTCCGTTGTGAGTCTCGTCAATCAGGACTATGTCATCCGCGAACAACATACACCAAGGCACCTCACCTTGTATTTGTCTTGTCAATTGATCCATCACCAGGGCGAATAGAAACTGGCTAAGAGTCGATCCCTGGTGCAACCAGAGCTTTTTATTAGAGAAATACCTCAAATCCTGCTAAAAAATCTCTTAAACAAAAGTTTCAACAATCACTCTACATTCAATTAGAGTAATAATATTAGAACTTTGATCACATTGTATGAATTCTCATCCTTTTCGAAAAATAGTGTTTTTAGTCAAAAATTATGTTCTTGATAATTTGAGTCAACACCCAATGCTTTAAAGCCTTTCAATAGGCTACACAAGCCTCAATCCACCCAATAAATGCCATAAAATGTCAAGCATCTAACCTTTTAAAGTTTTTTCAAAAATTACTCTTCATTCATGTCATAATTCAAAAATCTAACTAGTCACAATGACACTTATATCCAATTCGGTAGATGAATCAAAATTATCTTTTATCCACTATTTAACTAAAAAGTAGAAAAAAAAGGTGAGAACAATAAATAAGTCATAATCAAGTTTCATACTAATAAACTGTGGGAATAAAATTAAAATCCATCCAAAACTTGAAAGTCATATATTTGTAATCTCTTGTCCCAACAAGAAAAAATATGATTTTGAAAAGGAATTCAAATCAACAAGTTTTCTACACAAAACAGGAAAAAAGAATGAAATTGAGTCCCTTGATCTGGTGCCTCTTCGCAAGAAGAGACTCAATTGAATAGTCTCGTTCCACAAGTGACAATTGAATTTGCTAAGAAATTTTGAAAACGAGATATGCAAAATGATATCTCTCTCAAAGCTTTCACATGTAGTCCTTGATTGAAATTTAGCCCGACTCAAGTCGACAGCAAAAGACAAGGTTGGGTAAGGGTACAAGACATCATATCGGATATACGATTGACTGCGCCGATTATTGAATTTGCAGATATTTTCAAATACTATAAGTCTAAGATAAACAGGTGACCCAACTGGTCTACTTTCAACATAGTCCTCCATCATTGATTGACTGCACTGAACATCTCGAAGACTAAGAAATCTAATCCATTAGAGTTCACCAATGTCAAATTATATAAATTTCTCATGACAATTGACCAAGAACTCATAAGAATTAATATTAGGAACTTCGGAGTGTTGAATTGCTTTGATTTCTGAAACTTCATTCAACATCATATGATGTTTTGATAATTGACAAATATTACATCAGCGACATTCTATGTACAAAAAAGAATGAACAAAGAAGTGCAAATTCATGTCCTTAGCAAATCTCCAAAAAGAACTGATGAAGCTGGCAACACTGTAAGGAGGATCAGAACTATTTCTTCAGACAAGAACTGAAGATTGTTTAATTGATGTAAGAAGAAGCTATTTCACTCACAGAAAAGAAAAATATTTGAAAATTGTAATTAGACTTAATTCAATTCAGCAAAAAAAAAAAGAGTTCAAACTGTGAAAATATTACCGTAATTGATCAACACATGAAATTAGCTTGAGATTAGGAAAAAGAGAGGTCGTACACATGAGTCAAATCCAAGTCGAATAATGATTGATTTCATAGTATGTAGTCACATGGTCTATTTATCCAATATGAAATGATGCAAGAGAATTTAAAGAAGAATATGTTTTCTTTAACTTGGTGAAGCTTGAGCACTCCCTCATACATGAATAATGTAATGAGATCGAGATGTTAGAAAATACTATTGATTGGGTCCACCTATAAAACATTAGTTTGTGCACCTCCTAAACCCTGATTATGACATACAAATGCACCAATGGCAATATGGGTGTTGAGAAAAAGTAAGTTTTTTCCACATTAAATGGATGACTAGAGTTGGCTTTACAAAGAAAAAAACTTTGGGTCTTTTGAGGATTTTTAGGTTATGGAATAAGGGAATCCATACACTTCACGAGGATTTTTGATCATTAGTGAGACAAATCATGATTGCTATAGACCTACTTTTGTTTTTAAAAAAAACTCATACATCTTTCAAACTAGTATTGACGATCAAAATACTATAATAGGCATTACACATACACAAATAATCGATAGTCTATTCCGCTATAGTCCACATGATACTAAAGTAGCATCAAGAAACAAAAATGAAAAATCAATCTAAACAATCTTTTATCCTCCATATGAGACTCCTTTAACGGAGGAACCTCTCATCCCCAATTTAACGGAAAGTGATTGAACACATACTTAAGTATTGATATAGAAATGAACTTGAGGTCTAATTCAACCTTAAAAATTAACTAAGGAAGAGAAAAACTGTTCAAAATCATATAGAGACCAAATAACTCATACTCATTCGATGTGGGTTTTCACAAGAACAAATCCTTAGGAGAACATATATACAAAATTTTAGAGAGATTTTAATGAAGGCTTCAGTTATTAATCTGATCCAATCTAGAGACTTGCAATTTGATCTTCTTGTTCGTATTAGTTGAACTAAATGGGATTTGGACAAAATTTCTTATTTCTAAAACAAAACAATAACATAAAATTGTGCAACATGAATGATTGATGAAAGGACCGTGATATAAAAGACATATATGGTGTCGACATATTAACAAAAGGGAAAAAGTTCACTAATAATGGAAGCAATTTGCAGCCACTAATTTTATTTTATATCCTGTAATTTTATTTTTAACAAAAATATGGAATTACAACTACTTTCATATATCCTGCATGCAAGGAAATGTACATCACTCTGACAGCATAGAAAATTCACTTTGAATAGGTTTATATGTATTTTGTTCTCTCATATCAAATAGGCACATAATTCTTATATAAAGTTGTAATGACTCTGAAGGTCACTTTTGGTATTTTCAATAAAATTATCGTTTTACCACTTTCATTAGTTTTTCGAGTCACTTTTGTTTGGGTTTGAAAGTTAGTTTTCGGAAATCTTGTGAAAAGTTGAGGTTTTGCTTGAGAAATGGGTTCTAAAGGCTTAAGTTGTCAAAAATTGAGTTTCGGAGTCATTCAAAGTTTCGAGTCTCAGAATGGAATTCAGTCAATTTTATAATCTACGGAATGCAAAAATTGGTCTAGGAGAGTTGTCGGAATCAGATTTAGAGATAAAATGGGAATTTTAGGTCCAAAGTTGGAAATTGAGTTAAAGTTTGATCCAAATTTAACTTTGGTCAACATTTGAGATTCGGGTGCTCGAATTGGATTTTTGATGGTTCTAATGGTTTCAGGAGGTGATTCTAATGCTAGAAATGACTTCGTTATAATTTTTAGAGGTCCCAAGGGTATTTTGGGTATTTCAAGTGTCGAAACTAGTTTAGTTGCAACTTATCAGATTTTGGGTCAAGAAAACCTCGAATTTGAATTTCGATGATTCCATTGAGTCCGTAATGTCAAATTTAGTAGGGTTGCATGTATGATTTGTGTGCACGAAATTCCGAATGAATCCCGAGGCTCTATTCTGTGACTTTGAGACTTGCCAAAGATCTTCTATCTGGTGCCTGATATATCTTTCTCCGCATTCACAGAGGAGATTCCGCCTTTGCGGATATTACTGAGTCCCTTCTCCGCATTCGCGGAGGACAGGCCGCATTCGCGGAGCGTACTGAATCCCTTCTCCGCGTTAGCGGAGGGTGATCCGCGTTAGCGGAGAGATATCTCCGCTTTCTCCGCATTCGCAAAGTATGTTTTCCGCATTCGTGGAGAACAAATATGGCCTGAATAGTATTTAGTTAATCCATTTTCCATCATTTCTGAGTTTCCAAGCTTTTGAGAGGCGATTTGGAAGGGGTTTCTCCCTAGAAAAACATTGGGTATATTAGGAAGAAGTGGATGTTCCACTACTTTTTCTTCCACTTGTTTCCCCTTTTCTTCCCACCCTCCATTGTCCCCCAATATTTTTCTACTTTTCATTTTCTATAAATTGGCTTGTATTACACTGTAAATATATATAGAGATACAAGAAATAGAGCAAACTCTTTCTCCTTCTATTAATCTTTCTTTTACTATTTTTTTCTCTTATTACGTTGCTAAGTTAATTTCGTTTATAACACGTTATCAGCACGAAACTCTAATTTTTCAGAAAATTAACTTCTATATCAGGTATTTCTACTAAAAAAATTTAATTTTTAAGTTGTCTTTGTTACTTTCAAATTAATTTTCATCATGTCAAACTTATCAAAATTGGAATTTGTGACACTTGATATTTCTGGCAAAAATTATTTATCATGGGTACTTGATGCTGAAATCCACCTTACCGCTAAGGGTCTTGGTGATGCTATAATTGAAGGAAATGCAGCATCAAGTCAGGATAAAGCAAAGGCTATGATTTTCCTTCGTCATCATCTAGATGAAAGCCGGAAAATGAAATACTTGACAGTAAAAGATCCACTTGAATTGTGGAAATACTTAAAAGGGAGGTATGACTACCTCAGAGCAACGGTATTGCCAAGGGCTCGTTATGAGTGGATGCACTTACGATTTCAAGATTTTAAAACTGTAATTGAGTATAATCCTGCTGTATTTAGAATAACTTCCCAATTAAAATTATGTGGGGAAATTATAAATGATGAGGACATGTTAGAAAAGACACTAACTACTTTTCATACCTCTAATGTAATATTACAGCAGCAATATCGTAAAAAGAATTTTAAAAAATACTCTGAATTGATCTCATGCCTTCTAGTGACTGAGCAACATAATGCCCTTTTAATGAAATATCATGAAGCTCGTCCCACTAGAACTGCTCCGTTACCGGAGGCAAATATGGTAAAAGCACATGGCCAGTCTGAAAAAAGATAAAATAAAAATCATGGCTACAATAATGTGCGTGGATGTGACAATGACAGAAGACGAAATAATAATCCTCATGGTGGTCGTCAACATAAAAGGGAGAACAATATCAGTTCTCAAAATGACCCTTCAAGAAGTAACTGTCATCGTTGTTGCATGAAAGGTCACTGGAAAAATGAATGTCAAACGCCTGAGCATTTTGTAAGGCTTTATCAAAATTCTTTCGTAAGAAAGATAAATAGAGGTGGTGCCTCTTCTTCTAATGCTCGGATAGAGTCACACTTGGCGTTTGAAAATAATGTTGAGGCAAGGCCTTTGCATAATGATAATATTGAAGAAAATCTGGCTTTGATAAATGATGATTTTAATGACCTCAATGATATTACTCATTTGGATGTTGAAGATTTTTTAAAGGATCTTAATTGATGTTTAATTTTATGTTTTTCAATATGTTGTCATTTTTATGTACTTTGAATTATCGTGTTTTTATGTTTATGTATTTGAAAAAATAAAAAATAAAATTAGGGCCACATTTTTATGATAATTGTATATTGTTTATTACATTATGCTATTTTACAATGTTGTAATTAATTACTATTGGTGTGCTATTATTTAAACTTAATATCATATTGTTACTAAAAATAATATTCATTTTATTTAATGTCATTATACTAATTGTTTATTCTTGTTAATTAATATTATATAATAATTATATTATTTTTTCTAATAAACAAATTATCTATACATGATGAATAATATTATATTAATGTTTTATAATTTTATTTCTTTTATATTTGTTTTTAATACTTATGTATAATATTTATTTAAGGTTAATAAGTATATTTTTCCATAAACATTTTGAATTCTAAGTTCATTAAACTAATTTACTAGTAAATTATTAACTTATATAAAATTATGTTTATTATTAACGTGTCACACCTCAGTTTGTTAATTCTTATTCTAATAATTTGGTACGTTAGGTTCATATTATCAATCATTTTTCTATGTTACAAATTCATTACAATATAATTTCATAAACTAAATTATTGTAACATTCATCATAATTGAATCATATAAATTTTTTTAAATTCTAAATTACCATAATTTAACTTTTAAGAAAAAAAAGGTACTTATGTTTTTCTAGCAATATTGTTACTTATTTTATTTCTTATAATGCATTTTTTTTATGAAGATAAATAAATTTTTTCAATCTTCAATTGGATTCAAGATGAATAATGGAGATATGTACTTTTTGGATAGTGCCACAACTCATACGTTATTAAAAGAAAAGAAATATTTTTGTCATTTGATTATAAAAAAGGCCTATGTCAATACAATATCTGGTAGTACAAAATTGATGAAGGCTCTGGAAAAGCGGCCTTATTACTACCTGGAGGAACGATATTGGTAATTGATAATGCATTGTATTGTAGTAAGTCTCAAAGAAACTTGTTAAGTTTCAAGGTTATTCGCCAAAATGGCTATCATATTGAGACTGCAAATGAAGAAAAGGTTGAATACCTTTATATTACTATAATAAATATGGAGAAGAAAATTGTGCACAAATAATTACCTGCACTTTCTTCTGGGTTGTACCATATAAATATTGGTATTGTTGAATCACATGCCATTGTAAACAAAAGGTTTACTGATTCTAATGATTTTATCATTTGGCATGACCGGTTGGGCCATTTCGGTTATAATATGATGCGCACAATTATTGAGAATTCACATGGACACACTTTGAAGAATCAAAAAATTCTTCAATCTAAGGAATTCTCTTGTGTTGCTTGTTCCCAAGGAAAATTGATTATTAAACCATCAACAACTAAGGTTGGGATTGAATCTCCTGCATTTTTGGAACATATGCAGGATGATATATGTGGGCCAATTCACCCTTCATGTGGAGTATTTAAATATTATATGATCTTGATAGATGCATATACAAGATGGTTACATGTGTATTTATTATCAACTCGCAACATGACTTTTGCGAGATTGTTAGCTCAAATTGTAAGGTTAAGAGCACAATTTCCAGATTATGCAATAAAGACAATTCATCTTGATAATGTTGGTGAATTTACGTCTCAATCATTTAATGATTATTGTATGTCGGTTGGAATAAAAGTTGAGCATCCGGTCGCTCATGTCCATACTCAAAATGGTCTAGCAGAATCATTGATTAAACACCTCCAATTAATAGCTAGACCATTGCTAATGAGGACAAAACTTCTAATTTCAGTATGGGGGCATGCTATTTTGCATGCAACAGCACTTGTGCGCATAAGGCCAATAAATTATCATGAATTTTCCCCATTACAGTTGGCGTTTGGAAGGGAGCCAAATATATCCCATCTTAGAATATTTGAGTGTGCAGTATATGTCCCAATTGCTCCACCGCACTGCACAAAGATGGGTCCCTCAAAGAAGGTTGTGAATATATATTGGGTATGAATCTCCTTCTATTATAAAATATTTGGAACCTATGTCTGGACATTTATTTATGACCATATTTGTTGATTGTCATTTTGATGAATCAGTATACCTAATATTAGTAGGAGAACATAAGTAGTTAAAAAATGAGATAGATTGGAATTCATTGTCACTATCTCATTTAGATCCTCGAACAAATCAATGTGAGCAAAAAGTTCAAAAGATGATTTATTTACAGAATATTGTAAATCAATTGCCGGATGCATTTACTAACCTTCCATAGGTTACTAAATCGCATATCCTAGCTTACCGCACTTGCCGCACGGTGGCTTCCCTCTCGAACCTTGATCCACGCTAGCCTGGGATTGAGAACCCTAGGTCTGACATCCTTATGACTCTATCCCTACCGATCATACCTGTTATGCAGCATAGGTGCACTTGCAGTCGAAGAGGCATAACTGGAAGGCCTTTTCTGGAAGAAGGACATGTTGCTCTTGTTCTGCCTCTTTTTATTCTCATGCCCCACTGATTTTGTCCTCTTGCTCAGATGCTCCTCCTTGTCTTTCCTCTTCTCATCTTCCACCTGTTGAGCATACACCATTAATCTTGAAATATCCATGTCGGAGATTAACAATGCCGCTTTGCACTCCTTCTTCACATGTCTTCCCAATCCGGAGACAAACTTTCTCATCTTCGACCTCATATCTGGGATCATTTCTGGAGCATATCTGGATAGTTGGATGAACTTCAGACCGTACTCCTTAACTGTCATACCTTCTTATTTCAGATTCACAAACTCCTCCACTTTTGCTTCCCTCAATTCTCTGGGAAAGAAATGGTCGAGAAAGGCTCCCTCAAATTCATCCCACATAGCAGGTTCAGCATCCTCACCTCTACCTTGTTCCCATTGGTTATACCAGATGTTTGCCACATCCTTGAGCTGGTAAGACACCAACTCAACCCCCTCAATATCCGTAGCATGCATAGCTTTCAAGATTTTCCACATCTTATCAATAAAATTTTAGGGGTCTTCATCAACCTTAGAATCCGTGAATGCCAGCGGATTCATTCTCAGAAAGTCTCTAATTCTGGTAGCAGCAGACGACCCTTGGGAACTAAAGATAAGAGTTGGCGAACTCTGGTTACTATTTTGGGCAGCCATTAATTGAGTGAGCATGGCAATCACTCCTCTAAAGTCTGCTTCCGAAGTTGGTGCAGGTGGAGTAGTAGGCATTTGAGGTGCCTCCGCATACCTCGTAGGTTGGCCCCTAGCCCTCGATGGGCGTACCTCTAACTGTGGCATCTCTGCGTTATCAACACTCCTCTGGCTAGCCGTACGTTTAGGAGGTATTATTTGTAACATATAAACACACGAATTAGAAAGCAAGTTTATAAAGTTTAACTCTATCGCACGAATTCAAAGTATGAAAGAAGTGAAACAATTCTTAATGTCTCATAGCCTCCTAATTATAAGTGTGGTGCACAACACACCCATAAGCAAGACTCTACTAGACACGGCTTCATAGACTCCTTAGGACTCTTGAACTCTGAGCTCTGATACCATGTTTGTCACACCCCGGGAGGGTACCCTAGGCATGGCCAGCACTCGAAAGCCATTTTTGACCTTCAAGCAAACCACCTAGTCCAGTCACACTTTCATTCAATCACATTCTCTCTGCGGAAGACTCAATCACAGGAACACTATTCATAATTTAGGGCCGAAGGCTAAACAACTATCAAATCAACAAACAGCTTTAATAGAACTACTCAAAGAACAATCCAACATTCCCACACTCTAGTCTATGAAGCCTCTATCAACAGTCTAGGAGGTGTCAATGACAAGTCCATGGCTACCAACAATCAAAATAAAGAAAACAAAACAGAGTTGTAAAGAAGATCTCGGCATCCTTCGGAAACTAGGAGGACTCACCAACTAGCTAGGAGTGGGTAGATCTTCAACGATGCGCCAGTTGATGATCTCTAGTACCTGTCTCTGCATCATGAAATGATGTAGGCCAAATGGCGTCAGTACATGGAATGTACGAGTATGTAAATATTCGAATGAAACAAACATCAAGGAAGAATCAAATCAACTCGGAATCTCAACTCAAGAGAAATAATAACTCAATTCAGTGTCCTAAGTCTAAACAAGAATATGGTTTAAATGAGACCAATCACATACCATTCAACTCAATCCGACTCAGAGTACTATCAAGACCTATATGGGAGTTTCTCTTATCCAACAACAATCAATTATGAGCCAGTGATAGTACAATAAGCCGACGTTGTTGCCACGTTTGTTCATACCTTGCCAGGGTATGAACGAGTCACCAATCATGGATTCCATCGATCAGTCAAGTCCTATCATTTTAGGACAATAAAATGGGAAATATTCGACTTTAACAATTCGATCCCATGGGAAGCATCCGACTTTAACAGTTCCATCCCTCCCTACATTGGTGGTGTAGTTTATGGGGTTTGAGTATGGACAATACTCTTATCCAATTCGGTGCTCAATACTCCTCCCATGACTCCATGCTCATAAAACTCCATCCAATCAACTCACGGCTTCATAGACTCCCTAAGACTCTTGAACTCTGGGCTCTGATACCATGTTTGTCACACCCCGGGAGGGTACCCTAGGCATGAACGGCACTCGAAAGCCATTTTTGACCTAAGCAAACCACCTAGTCCAGTCACACTTTCATTCAATCACATTCTCTCTGCGGAAGACTCAATCACAGGAACATTATTCATAATTTAGGGCCGAAGGCCAAACAACTATCAAATCAACAAACAGCTTTAATAGAACTACTCAAAGAACAATCCAACATTCCCACACTCTAGTCTATGAAGCCTCTATCAACAGTCTAGGAGGCGTCAATGATAAGTCCATGGCTACGAACAATCAAAATAAAGAAAACAAAACAGAGCTGTAAGGAAGATCTCGGCATCCTCCGGAAACTAGGAGGACTCACCAACTAGCTGGGAGTGGGTAGATCTTCAACGATGCGCCAGTTGATGATCTCTAGTACCTGTCTCTGCATCATAAATTGATGTAGGCCAAATGGCGTCAATACATGGAATGTACGAGTATGTAAAATAATCGAATGAAACAAACATCAAGGAAGAATCAAATCAACTCGGAATCTCAACTCAAGAGAAATAATAACTCAATTCAGTGTCCTAAGTCTAAACAAGAATATGGTTTAAACGGGACCAATCACATACCATTCAACTCAATCCGACTCAGAGTACTATCAAGACCTATATGGGAGTTTTTTTTATCCAACAACAATCACTTATGAGCCAGTGATAGTACAACAAGCCGACGTTGTTGCCACGTTTGTTCATACCTTGCCAGGGTATGAATGAGTCACCAATCATGGATTCCATCGATCAGTCAAGTCCTATCATTTTAGGACAATAAAATGGGAAATATTCGACTTTAACGGTTCGATCCCATAGGAAGCATCTGACTTTAACAGTTCCATCCCTCCCTACATTGGTGGTGTAGTTTATGGGGTTTGAGTATGGACAATACTCTTACCCACTTCGGTGCTCAATACTCCTACCATGACTCCATGATCATAAAACTCGATCCAATCAACTCAAATAATTCATCACGGCTAGTCTCATTTAGAACCTTGCCAACTCATCAACTCTATCCTTAATTCAACTCTATCAAGTGTAACTTAGATATGCATTTATAACAACCTACAAACATATCCAACCAATCCTCTTATCATTTATCACATCCTTAGGACTTATCACAACTCCAAGGTTTTAAATCAATAATTCAAGATGAATAACACATTTAAGAAAGTTGACATATTTAACATAATCACATGGTTAAGAAAATCAATAAGTATGTTAACAACTCATCTCCATCGACTCATGCTAACATGAAGATTTTAAAAATTTCTTAGCTCAACAACATCAACATAATAAGAATCAAATTAATAGATGACAAGACTCATTTGGACATAAGCCTATCAAGAAACTCCATTCTTATGAACATTTATCCTCAAGGAAAGTATAGGGCACATGGGTGAACTCAACCCATACTTTGAGTAGCCTTACATACCTTAGAGTAGATTTTGAAAAAACCTTGTTGTTGGGTCTTCAATGGGAAACTTGAAATCTTGAAGCTCTTGAAGGCACTCTTTGTTGGAGAAGGATTTGGAGAAGAAGAAGAAGAAGACGAGAGGGAATGTTAGGGATTTTAGAGAGAGAGAGAGAGGGACTGAAAATGGTTCCAAAAACGTCCCAAGGCAGATACATATATAATTTGGGAAAATTCCCAAATTGCTCTTTCTCCAAAAATCTGGAAAATAGGCCAAAAACACTCTTGGCGCGATAGTGGCGCATCGCGCCACTGCAGCGCCAAGTCGAATAGGCTTAAAACCTGCACATCTGCTAGTGGCGCATTGCGCCAAAGACCAAACTACTGAGGCTATTTTATAGCGCGATAATGGCGCGTCGCGCCCTTATAATACCAAGCCCAAGTCTTTTGGGTTCTGGAAAATAGGCTCGAAAACCCTGCACATCTCGTAGTGGCGCGCCGCGCCAGGGGACAAACTACTGAGGCTTGTTCCTGGCGCGATAGAGGCGCATCGCGCCACTGTGGCGCCAAACCCAAATTTCCAACAGTTTCAATCCAGGCCTGAAATTACTGCCGTGCTAGTTCATCTTAGGGTAGTCATAACTTTTGACTCCGAACTCCAAAAATTATAATCTTAGCGGCGTTGGAAAGAAGACTTAAAGACCTTTGATTTAATAGGTCGTGGGCCACCCAGATCATCATATTTCAAATGATATGGCCATTAGAAGTCGACCCTTATACAAACTCCCTCAACAACTTACCCAAGACGAATCCTTTTGGACTTAGCTTGGTTCTAGGGATCCTTTATGACCCCACATCACCTCTAACATTCTTTAATTACTTGGGAACTCATCCTAACTCATGCATACACTTTACAATAATTGAGTTCGACCCTACACGTATACAAAAAAAGTCTGAATCTTAGGGAAAATTTTTGGGGGTGTTACATATATGGATACAACACATCCATTGAGTACCCTAATGGTTGTGATATCTCTTGATATTAATAAAGATCCATTTTGACCTCATAAAAATGACAAAGAGCTGGTTGGGGCTGAAATACCATACCTTAGTGCAATTAGTGTATTAATGTATCTTGCCAACAATTCTAGACCAGATATAGCTTTTTCAGTAAACTTGTTAGCAAGATTTAGTTCTTCCCCAACACGAATACACTGGAATGAAATTAAGCATATATTCAGATACCTTCGAGGTACCATTGATATGGGATTAGTTTACTCAAATGATTCTATATCATAATTGATCAGTTACGCAGATATGGGATATTTATCTGATTTCCATAAAGGTCGATCGCAGACAGGCTATTTATTTACATGTGGTGGTACAGCTATATCATGACGTTCAACAAAGCAAACTATTGTTGCCACTTCCTCAAATCATACAGAGATAATAGTCATTCATGAAGCAAGTCGAGAATGTGTTTGGTTAAGATTAATAACTCAACACATTCAAGAAACATGTAGCCTTTCTTTGACAAAAAATGCTCCAATAATATTGTATGAAGATAATGTTGCATGTATAGCTCAACTGAAGGGAGGATACATCAAAGGAGACAGAATAAAATATATTTCACTAAAATTCTTTTTCACTCATGATCTTCAAAAGAAG
Organism: Solanum dulcamara; assembly: GCF_947179165.1. NCBI lineage: Eukaryota > Viridiplantae > Streptophyta > Magnoliopsida > Solanales > Solanaceae > Solanum > Solanum dulcamara. The sequence continues at coordinate 56,504,211 of NC_077241.1, forward strand.
GGTGAAATAGATGTCCAATAAATTCGTTCAAGTGACAATTTAGCAGATATGTTTACCAAGGCATTGCCAACTTCAATTTTGAGAAAATGAGATACAAAATTGGAATGCGTCGTCTTCGAGATGTTAAGTGATGTTTTTATCAGGGGGAGAAAAATACGCGTTGTACTCTTTTTTTTAGCCAAGGTTTTATCCCATCGGGTTTTCCTGGTAAGGTTTTTAATGAGGCAACACTCAAGGCGTATTACTATATGTGTGTACTCTTTTTCCTTCACTAGGCTTTTTCCCACTAGATTTTTTCTAGTAAGGTTTTAACGAGGAACAACATATGTATATTGTTTCTTGTAAAAAAATATTTTGAGGCACATTACACGTGGACATCCAAGGGGGAGTATTAGGAAGAAGTGGATGTTTCACTACTTTTTCTTCCACTTGTTTTTCCCTTTTCTTCCCACCCTTCATTGTTCCCCAATATTTTTCCATTTTTTATTTCCTATAAATTAGCTTGTATTACAATGTAAATATATATAGATATACAAGAAATATAGCAAAATCTTTCTCCTTCTATTAATCTTTCTTTTACTATTTCTTTCTCTTATTACGTTGCTAAGTTAATTTCTTTTATAACAGGGTAAGCTATTCTTATGCAATTATAGGATATAGGAGATGGTTTTCTAAGGATTTTCAACTCATTTCACCCTATTTTTTCAAATGGATTTCAGCATTAGATTCCTTATTACTTGATGAACATCTTCATCTAAAAATAATCAGATTCAAAGTTCAATTTTTGATATGAGATTTTTGACCCTTTTACCTTTTTAATTTGAATTTCTTGATTTTAGTGTTAATAAATTCAAAATGTAATTATGAGTTTATATTTGATTCGATTATGGTGATTTCAAGTCTCGTCGAAGAGGCAAAGCAGTGATTTTGGATTGTTCATAACTTTTTGGCTAAGGCAAATGAAATTCTAACCTTTGTTAAGTATGTTGAACCTTGTATTTTCCTATGTGAGGAGATTAGGGTGTGTTGAGTCATTAGATTGGATTGAATTATATAAGTTGAATGGTGATAGTGGAAATGCGGATAGGGTTAATTTTCTAAGTGTTGTGAACTTAGGGACAATGTCTATTGTATGATTGTGAATTATATAATATCTTTTGTGAATATTTATCTTGTTACACTCATTACTTGTGCATATATCTGTGATGGTTGAGAAATGATATGAGTGAGGTACTGGATATTAGAATCGAGGTTTCTACTGATCGAGGTGATTTACTAAGGTTTCTTTCGACAATTGAGGTCTCTTCCGGTGAATATTATGACCGAGGTCTCTTTTAACAGATATTAGCTCAGGTCATTTCCGATGGATACATGATCTATGTGAGGCCCCCATGGGTTTTAGTCTAAGGTGATCAATAGATGTGTATTATAGGACAGACATGTATCACGATATTTGACATTATATTTGCATTTAGTTCATCTTGTGATTGATTATAATTTGAGATTTCCTGTATTTGCCTGAGTATAGTGGTGAGAACGTACTTGTACTTTCTATTGTGGACTTTCTAGTATTCTAGTACAATTGTGATATAAACTGTATAGATTGGGTTGTCTGAGTACAAGTGTGTAGTTGTGGGGGATTATGGTTGGGATGTCAGGAGTACCTGTGTTCCGCATTGCTTTACTTAGGATTGAGTTTCCATTTTTCTGTGTACCGTATTATTGGTTCTCACCCCTTGATTCTACATTTATGTAGGATATGAGTCCGACACCTCTTGGTCTTAGTACCCCTTGATCAAGCCGAGCTTTTGGACACTTGAGAGGTAGCAGCTTGTCATCTTCGACAGACTCTCGTCATCCATTTACTTTTATATTTTGTTCTACTTGGGAACTGAGACATACATACTTATATATTTTCCATTTCTGTTGAAATAGTGGCTTGTACATGTGACACCAAGTCTTGGGTAGTTTAGAATCTATTTTCCGCTTATCCTTATCTATATCATTTTAGACTTTATATTTTTGCTTTTATTTTCGTTTATTTTAAATTGTTCAGACTTTTAGGCTGACTCATCTTGGTAGGTTAGGTGAGTGCCATCACACCCAAATCTAGGTTGTGATAAATTACTATGAGAGCTCGAGTTCATAGGTCTCACATGTGTACAAGCCCAGTCTAGTAGAGCCTTGAGGATTGGTGCAGAGACATCTGTTACTTATCTTCTAGGGGCTATGAAGACTATTAGGAAATTCTCTTTTACTCCTTTTAATTCTGTCCTACATTGGTTCTTGTATAAGTGTTAAGTTATCGAGTGTTCATTTGGTAGATAGCTAGGACTCAAGCATCAACTTCTACTAGATTAGGGGAGCCAACCTCTAAGGTTGTTACTGAGCCACCAGCTCGAGGTTGAGGTAGAGGCAGGGTCAGAGGCTGAGGTAAGGGCTGAGTCCAAGGAGCACACCAACTAGGGATCATGAGAGAGGTATTTCCCTTGAGCCGACGATAGAGGCTAGATAGGAGTAGGTTACTCCTGAGTATGCGGCAACACCATTACTACAGGACACTTTATTGAGGGTGTTGGGCATGCTTGAGACTATGGCACAGACTAGCAGTGCAGCGGGCACACCCGGTACATCACAGACTCGAGTGAAGGTCCAGGTCCCAGACCAGCAGCAAGCTCCTAAGGCTCAGAGATAGGCGAGACAGCCGCTAGTAGTCCCTATAGATGAGGTTCTTCTATCTCTAGTACTCGAGGTTCAGGATGCTCCAGTAACTGCATTGACTGAGGATAATAAATATCATTATGAGAAGTTCAGGAAGATGAACTCACCTTAATTCCAGGGAGGGAAGACCGAGGATGCATATGAGTTCTTGACCAATTGCAAGGACTTGCTTAAGACAACTAGTTTGGCTGAGTCCCATGGTGTTTGATATGTTACTCTTCAACTTCGTGGTCCAGCTAGAGAGTGGTGGCGGACATATTCTGGATCTTTAGCAGTTGGATCCCCTCCAGTGACTTTGGAGTCGTTCACCAGTTTTTTTCATGATCGTTTCATCCCTTGGAGTGTGAGAGAAGAGAGTCGCCTCAGGTTTGAGAGCCTGAGGCAGGATGGGATATCCATTTCTGAGTACAAAGTTTATTTGTTTAAGCTAGCAGACATCCCACCACTATTATACCCGATGAGATTGAGAGAGTTTTCCATTTTATGAGGGGTTTGACTTATTTTATCAGGCAGTCGGTATTCTGGGTATCTAGAGATAGAGCCTCCTTTTAGTTTGTGGTTAGTGACTCCAAAGAGGTGGAGTTGATGGAGAAGGAGGAGTTCGGAGACCCCAAGAGGGCTTATTCTTCTAGACAATTTTCGTGTGCCTCATCTGGAGGTAGAGGCTCTTATAGAGGAGGTGGTTCCTTTCAGCATAGAGGGTTGGTTCATGCCTCTATACCAGCATCTGAGGGAGAACAGGGTTATCGTGGTTCATACAGTTCGAGTCAGGCTTTATTTGGTTCACAGCATAGGCCTGCGACTTGACGTGGTTACAGTATTCTTATTTCTCTGCATCAGTTTTCTGTTCTGAGGTCGGGTTATATGTGTGGATCCCTAGACCACATGGTTCGACAGTTCCCCATGCAAACTTATGTTGGTCTATACTGTATTTACACAGCAGTGCTAGTCGGGGTTCTGTACCACCGGCTAGAGGTTTAGCCCCACAGACTTGGGGTCATGGTAGGGGTCAGATCGATAGAGGTGGTCATACTAGAGATAGGGGAGCGGGTGATACCTTAGCATAATAAAGTGGTAGAGGAGTTGCCCAGATAGGTGGCGGACGGAGAGCTTATTGTTATGCTTTTCCAGGTAGACCCGAGGATGAGGTCTCCGATGTAGTCATCACAAGTATTGTACTAGTTTGTCAGCGCCCTGTATCTGTGTTATTTGATCTTGGCTCCACTTATTCATATGTGTCAACATATTTCTCTTCTAGATTTGACTTGTTATGTGATTGTATGCCCGTGCCCGTGCATATTTCTACATAGTAGGAGAAGCCTTAGTAGTGGATTGGGTGTACTGATCTTGTCTTGTGTCTTTGATAGGTTATGATATGTTAGTGGACATGATTATCCTTGAATAGTAGACTTCAATGTCATTTTGGGTATGTATTGGCTATCTTCGTATTGCGCTATTCTTGATTTTTATGCCAAGAAAATGACATTAGCTATACCTGGTAGGCCATGGATAGAGTGGAAGGGTTCGAGTGGTTCCTATCCTAGTAGGGTTATTTCTTGTATTCGGGCCCAGCGATTGATCGATAGGGGTTGTTTGGTGTATTTGGCATTTATTCATGATACTAATGTTTAGCCACCTTTTATGGAGTCTATTCTTATGGTTTGAGAGTTTATGGATGTATTCCTTATTAATCTTCTAGGGGTTCCACCTGACAAGGATATTGACTTTGCTATTGACCTCGAGCTGGGCACCAAGCCCATTTCTATTTCTCTTTATCGTATGGCTCTAGCTGAGTTGAATAACTAAAGGAGCAGCTTCAAGATTTGTTGAGTAAGGGGTTTATTCGCCCTAGTGTTTCACCTTGGGGTGCCTCGGTGTTATTTATGAAGAAGAAGGATGAATTTATGAAGATGTGTATTGACTATAGACAGTTGGACAAGGTGATTGTCAAGAACAAGTACCCTCTTCCCCATATAGATGATTTATTTGATCATCTCCAAGGAGTGGCCTTATTCTCTAAGATCGATTTGAGATCTGGTATCATCAGTTGAAGATTCAACCTTCAGATATTCATAGGATAGCCTTTCGGACCAGATATAGCTATTGTGAGTTTCTTGTTATGTCTTTCGGGATGACTAACTCCCCAACAACATTTATGGAGTTGGTGAATGGGGTGTTTCCTCCATATCTAGACTTATTTGTGATTCTCTTCATTGATAATATCTTGGTTTACTCCAAGGCTGAGGCAGATCATGTGCAACACTTGAGGATTGTGCTCTAGAGGCTTAGAGAGGAGAAGCTTTATGCTAATTTCTCCAAGTGTGAGTTTTGGTTGAGTTCGGTGGCGTTCTTAGGGCATGTGGTGTCTAAGAAGGGCATTAGAGTCGATCCGGCTAAGATTGAGGTAGTTCAAGGATGAACTAGGCCCACCTCATCTATAGAGATTCATAGTTTCTTGGGTTTGGCAGGGTATTATCGTCATTTTATTTAGGGCTTCTCTACGATAGTAGCTTCATTGACCAGGCTAACTCAAAAGAATGTGATATTTAATTGGTTGGATGAGTGTAAGGAGAGATTCCAAAAGCTCAAGGTATTATTGACTACTGCACCTGTGTTGACCTTGCCTGAGAAGGGTGTTGACTTCACCGTGTATTGTGATGTATCGGGAGTAGGCTTAGGTGGAGATTTGGTACAAAAGGGGAAGGTGATCACCTATGCTTCGAGACAATTAAAGACTCATGCAAAGAACTATCACACCCATGATTTAGAGTTGGCGGTGGTCATCTTTGTTTTAAAGTTATGGCGACATTATTTTTATGGAGTGCATTGTGAGATATTCAACGATCACCAGAGTCTACATTACATCTTCAGCCAGCGGAACTTGAATTTGAGGCAAAGGAAGTGGGTTGAGCTTCTGAAGGATTATGACTTGACTATTCTATATCACTTCGGGAAGGCCAATGTGGTGACCGATGCATTGAGTAGGAAGATTTCTAGCATGGGAAGTCTTGCAGCTATTCGAGATGAGGAGCGACCCTTGGCTAGAGATGCTCAACGATTGGCCAATGGGCTGGTGAGATTATAGCTTTTTGATAAGGGCTGAGTGCTTACTTTCATAGAGGCCCACTCTTCTTTGATGGTTCAGATCCGAAAGAGGTAGTTTGATGATGAGAAGTTGTGCCTCATTCGAGATAATGTGATGAAAGGTGAAGCTAAGGAAGTAGGGCTTGATTCGAAGGGTTTTTTGAGGATTAGGAGTCGCATTTGTGTGCCAAGGTGGGTGAGTTGGTCAGATTGATACTTGAGGAGGCCCATTGTACTCGATATTCTATTCATTCGGCGGCAGCAAAGATGTACCATGACTTGAGTCAGCACTATTGGTGGTGTGGTATGAAGAAGGACATCGCCGAGTTTGTGTCCAAGTGTTTGACATTCCAGCAAGTTAAATGTGAGCACCAGAGGCCCGGGGGAGAGTTTTAGAGAATGCCTATTCCCATTTGGAAGTGGGAGAGGATCACGATGGACTTTATGGTAGGTTTGCCCATTACCGTAGGGGGTTTTGATTCCATTTAGGTTATGGTCAACTGATTGACCAAATTGGCTTATTTCATTCGGAGTTTCAAGTCTCAAAATAAAATTTCGTCGATTCCATCAGCTCCAAAATTTGGAAATTGGTCTCGAAATTAGATTTAGAGTTAAAACGGGGATTTAAGATCCAAAGTTGGAAATTGAGTTAAAGTTTGATTCAAGTTTGACTTTGGTCAACATTTGAGGTTCGGGTGCTCGGATTGGATTTCTGATGGTTCCAATGGTTTTGAGAGGTGATTCTAACGCTAGAAATAGCTTCGTTATAATTTTTAGAGGTTTCGATGGTATTTTGGATATTTCAAGTGTCGAAACTAGTTTAGTTGCGACTTATTGGATTTTGGATCAATGAGGTCTCAAATTCAAATTTCCATGATTCCATTGAGTCCAAAACGTCGAATTTAGTAGGGTTGCATATATGATTTGTGTGTACGGGATTCCGAAGAACCTTGAGGATCTATTCCGTGACTTTGAGACTTGCCAAAGATATTCTATCTTGTGCCTGATATTTCCTTCTCCGCATTCGCGGAGGAGATGCCCCATTCGCGGAGCTTACTGAGTCCTTCTCTACGTTCACGGAGGATAGGCTACGTTCACAGAGTATACTGAATCCCTTCTCCACGTTCGCAGAGGGTGATCCATATTCGCGGAGAGATATCTCTGTTGTCTTCGTGTTCATGAAGTAAGTTGTTCGTGTTCGCGGAGAACAAATGTGGCCTGAACAGTGATTAGTCGGGGTTTAAGCCATTTTCCATCATTTTTGAGTTTTCAGGCTTTGGAGAGGCTATTTGGAAGGATTTCTTGCGGGGAAAGCATTGGGTAAGCTATTCTAACCTAATTTCTTGATTACCCATTACTTATTTGGATTTTTAGACATGAAATTGATGATTTTGAGTCGGAGGAATTGGGGGTTTTCAAGAACAATGTAAATTTGGTTTTCTAAGAATTTTCAACTCATTTTAATCCTATTTTTCAAAGGGATTTCACCATTAGATTCATGATTACTTGATGGACATCTTCATCTAAAAATAATCAGAATCTGAGTTCAATTTTCGATATGAGATTTTTTATCCTTTTACCCTTTTCACCCGAATTACTTGATTTTAATGTCAATAGATTCGAAATGTGATTGTGACTCTATATTTTATTAGATTGTGATAATTTAGAGTATTGACAGAGAGGAAAAGTGGTAATTTTGGATTATTCGTGACTTTTTGGCTAAGACAAGTAGAATTCTAACCTTTGTTAAGTATGTTGAACCTTGTATTTTCCTATGTGAAGGGATTAGGGTGTGTTGGGTCATTGATTGGATTGAATTATATGATTTGAAGGTTGATAGTGGAAATACGGATAGGATTAATTGTCTAAGTGTTATGAACTACGGGACATTGGTCTATTGTGTGATTGTGAATTATATGATATCTTATGTGAATATTTATCCCGTTTCACTCATTACTTATGCATATATTATATCTGTGATGGCTGAGAAATGATATGAGTGAGGTACTGGATATTGGGATCGAGGTTTATACTAGTCGAGGTGATTTACCGAGGTTTTTTCTGACGGCCGAGGTCTCTTCCAGCAGATATTGACCAAGGTCATTTCCGATGGATACATTGTCTATGTTCGTCCCCCATGAGTTTCTATCTGAGGTGATCAACGGATGCATATCGTAGGACAGACATGCCTCACAATATTTGACATTGCATTTGCATCTATTTCATCCTGTGGTTGATTATGATTTGAGATTTCCTGTATTTGCCTGAGTAGTGGTGAGAACGTACTTGTACTTTCTATTATGGACTATCTAGTATTTTAGTGCAATTGTGATATAAACTGTATAGATTGGGCTGTCTGAGTGTAGGTGTGTAGCTGTAGAGGATTGTGGTTGGGATGTCAGGAGTACCTGTGTTTAACATTGATTTATTTAGGGTTTAGTTTCTATTTTGTTGAGTATCGTGTTATTGGTGCTCACCCCTTGCTTCTACATTTATGTAGAATATGAGCCCGGCACCTCTTGGTCTTAGTACCCCTTGATCAGGTTGAGCTTCTGGACGTTTGAGAAGTAGCAGCTTGTCATCTTCAGCAAACTCTCGTCGTCCATTTACTTTATGTTTTGTTCTACTTGGGAACTGAGACATACATACTTGTATATTTTCCATTTTTGTTGAAATAGTGGCTTGTACATGTGACTCCAAGTCTTGAGTAGTTTAGAATCTATTTTCCGCTTATCTTTCTCTATATCATTTTAGACTTTATATTTTTGCTTTCATTTTTCCATTTATTTTAAATTATTCAGACTTTTGGGATGACTTGTCTTAGTGGATTAGGCGAGTACCATCACACCCGAATTCGGATCGTGACAAAAGCGAATAAATCTTTTCCAACAAACAACTAGCAGGAGGTGAGAAGGGCCCTTAATGTAGTTGGAGAGAATTAAAAGAAGAGGTTATGTTTTGGTCAAAATAGTGGAAGAAATAATCTCCGATAAAATTTAAAATTGTTATATAATAATATTTTTTTCCCGACATAAAACTGCATTATGCACACAAGGTTTAGTTCCACCAAGTTGTGATGCATTGGTGGGACTGCTTCACCCCCTTAACTAGAGGTCTCGGGTTCGAGCCCTGGGAATGAAAAAAATCATGTTGGGAGCGCCACCCCCGAATGGGCCCTGCAGTGCATGATTCGAATTTAGTTGGGGATCCACGCGCTCCGGACACCGGATGGAAAACTAAAAAAAAATGTTTAGTTCCTAAGAAATCCTTTTCAGCATAACTAATACACGTCTAAATTAGATGAGAATCTATATACAATAAAATCTCTATAAATGCATATGCTGGGACAGGAAAAAAATATTTATTTATCGAGATTATTAGTTTATTGATAAATGCATAAAATATTTATTTATCAATAAATAAATATTTATTATTTTTAGAGGGTATTTTGCAGTATGTACCATAAGAAAGAAAAAAAATATTTGAATTAAGAATTTCAAAAGTTTAAATCTAGAAAACTAAAAAGAATAGTCGTTGCATATTTATTATTTAAATCTAGGAAAGCTAAACGAATTTAATGAAGTTTAATGGTTCTAATTGTATTTATGTATATAGAATATGAAGAGATTTTATGTTAACTATAAAAGAAAAAAGCTAGATGTTTAAAAATCATAATCCAAGTATAATGTTTTCTCATCATTTGAAAGGCGTACAAAAATCATCTTTAACCAATAAAATAAGAAACACAATATGTGAGCATAAGAAAGAGAATCCAACTATTAGCCAAAAAAATTTGCAAGCATGAGTGAAACAAAAATTTGATTTGACTATTGGTCAATCAACAATATCGCACACACTTAAAAGGTCTGTAGAGTATTTATCAAATGAGATGAAAAATAGCGATGCTAAGAGGCATAAATCGGCAAAATAACCCGATTTAGAGAAAGTTTTATACGAGTGGTTTCTTCAAATGTAAGAGAAAGTGAACATGCTAGGGGAAATTATCCAAGGAAAAGCAAATGATTTTTTTCTGATGAAACTAATCCAGAATTCAGCTTCTCTTCTGGTTGGTTAGAACGTTTCAAGTGAAGATACGGAATCAAGTCTTACAGACGTTTTTGTGAAAGTGGTTCAGTTATCATGGAGAATATTGAAAATGAATTTTCTAGCATACGGTTAAAATTAGATCAGTTTGAATTGAAGGATATTTATAATATGAATGAAACTGAACTATTTTACCGATTGAAAGCTGATCATTCACTTGCTACCAAGCAGCTTGAAGGTCGCAAAAAAGACAAAGAGAGAATTACTCTTGCTATCTGTTGCAATGGTGATGGATCTGACAAAGTACCATTGTGGATTATTGATAAGTTTGCAAATCATAGATGCTTTAAAAATGTGAACATGAAACAATCTTAATTGCATGTATAGATTCAACAAGAAAGCTTGGATGACTGGCTTGCTTTTTCAAAAATATGTTGGCTAGTTTGATAAGAGAATGAATGACAGGAATGTTTTGTTAATAATAGACAATTGCCCAGCTCATCCAAAGATAGTTGAAGACCTAAGAAATATAGAGTTGTGTTTCTCACCTCCTAACACAACGTCTAAGATTCAACCATGTGATGCTGGGATTATTCGAGCATTCAAAGCTCATTATCGTCGTCGTCTTTATTTCAGCATCCTACAAAGCCTTGAGGTTGAAGCACCAAATACTGAAAAAATTAATATTTTGAATGCTATTAATTTTGCTAACTTGGCTTGAAATTTTGATGTGAAAGAAATAACAATTGCAAATTATTTTTGACATTGCAAGATTCGGTCGAAAGAAAATAATGTTTCCGAACCACAAGTTGGTGAATTAGATGAAGGTATCCAAGAAGTTGGTGAATTAGATGAAGGTATCCAAGAATTAAATGATGTCATCTCTAATTTAGCCTACAGAAATGTGATGGATGTTGAACATCTTTTGAACTACCCTAACGAGAATGATACAGTTATGAAATCACCTACAGAGGAAGAGATTATTCAATGTGTAATGAATAATGATGATGAGAATGATCTTGAACAAGATGATAGTAGCATTGTCCCACATGTATCGTCAAATGAGGCATTTCAAGCAATGACTACATTGTCAAACTTTTGGTACAACACGAACAAAATATTTTGAAAATTGTGTTCGCTCTTCAAAAAATTAAGGATGAAATTAATTTTTATTTTGGTGGGAAGAAAAAACAATCAACTATAGAATCATATTTCAAAAAAAAATAGTTATTGGTCTAGTATTATTGACTTATTAAATATATATAAATTCTTGATGTATTCTAGTAATTATTATTTTATATTTTTTCTGAGCCTTTAATATTTTATTTTTAATTATTATCTAATGCATTTAGTGAAAATATTACTTTAATATAACTGGCCCAAGTCGAAACCGGAGAAAAATATTCATTTAGTGAGATTATTACTTTATCGTAATTTTACAGTATCATATATTCATATTATGCGAAGATTGATAAAATATGAATTCAAATAATTAAATGACAAAATAACCTTTCATTTAGTTGACCAATATTATTCATTATATTGTTATACTAAAATATAAACATTTTAAAAGAAAGATGTAGTATATTGATTTTTGATACAACAAAGTAAAACATCAATAATAAACGATTCATGCATTACAATCTTTGTATTATTAATTCTTTCATCTTTATTTCACTAATTCTTGCATACACTACCATCCCCGCATTATTAATGTCAGACTCTTAGAAGTTATTACACCTTCTACCACTTCTATTATGTTTGAAAATATTTATATGCACATTGCATCCCTACAAAAAAGAGGAAATAAACACTCTTTTATTTTATTTTATATGATATTCTTATATTTGGGGAATTCATATGTTTTTCTTAACTACTAATTTATATATATATATATATATATATATATAATTTACTTAAATACTATATAAAATAAGGTAATTTATTGTACTTGCTCTTGTTAACAAGTATAGAGATTTTATCCCATGTACTTAGAAGGAATTATCACTAATTAAACTCTTTTTCTTAACCACTAATTCCAACTCTTTTCCTCAACCACTAACTTCAACTCAATTGACTACGTTCGAAGCTAACTTGTAAGAGATGGGGACCGGTTATTAAATTTGTTGGTTAAGAAGTGCTTGAATTTTTCCTATTACTTTGAAAAGTGGAGAAGAAACAGCCAAATTGAAATTTTCAAAACAAAACCTATTTGACACAATGTCGACATGTTTTAAAGTGCAACGAAAAGGACTTTATTTTGTATATTAAAAATGTAAAAGCAAAATAAACAAATTGGTTTGAATATATATATTTGGGTATTGTACTTTATTATTATAAAATAAAAACACAAATTATACAAATTACTCAACTCTTTCCACGCTTGCTTGATCTCTCGATTACAACAATATATCTCATAACTAAAGTTTGGGAAGAATATTACGTATGCAGAATGCAAATTTTTTGTGAGGTAGAAAGATTGTTTTCGAGACACTCGACTCAAAAAAGTATTGTAATCAAAATAGAATTGAAAGAAAATAACGACAATAAAATAACAAGATATACAAAATAAAATAAATCTTTTGATCTCAAGATTAGGGTTTGAAAAAAGAAAACAACTATCTTTCTATCATTTTTTAAAAATTAAAAAGTACAAATTTATCAACATGAAAATTTCTTGCAGGACCAAACGAATCATATTAGCAATAGTTGATTAAAACTAAACGTGCAATGATGTATCCATCTTGTCTAAATGATTTCATATCTTAAAATGTAAGAACAATTTTTTTAAAAAGATTTGACATAAAGCTTTATAAAGAAGAATTATTATGAAACTAATCAATTGACCCGTTAATAAAAATCTAATTGTTATATCAGAAAGAAAAATCATGCCAAGCACGTAAGCTTAATCAATTGGCATCAAATGTATCAATCAAATTATTTAACACTCTTTGAAATTTGAAAGTAACACTTTCTTGGTCTAAAAAATATTTTTTTTAAAAAAAGAAGCATGATGGTAATGTTCGTTTTTTTTTACTAAATATTGTTGGGTTTAATTGATAGGTTGAATGGGAAATTGAGGGAAAAAGAAATGGAGGAAAAAATGAATTGTTCCCTCTTGCTTTATGAAATAAGCATTTGTCTACATAGGTGGTAGAAAGAAAATGTCTCATATTTAAAAGTAGAAGCACTCCTTCATGTTGCTAAAGGATCAAGAAAAGGGTCTGCCCTCGCGCCGTCATCGTCGCTCGGCTCGGCCTCGGATTTGGATTTGGTCAAATAATTTGATTGATAATCTTTTTGGATCAAATTTCCTTTAATTGTAATTAATTATTATTTAATTAATTAATTAATTGAAAATCCTGACCCGTGACCCGACCCGTTTCTTTCTTTTTCAGATTAATTTAAAATATTTCCTTCCGAAAGTTGCAAACATTTTCCCAACAGGTGGAATTTTCGGAAAAGGTTGCAACCTTTTCTGAAAAATTGCAAACAGACTATATATTTCTGTTGATCCTCAGAATTGTTCCTTACGAAAAATTTCTGACAATCATCTTCTTCTTCTTTTCTGCACTTCTTAAAAAAAATGTGTGATATACTGCCTTCAAGTGGTTCGCAGTCACTTTAATTTGTTGTACAACTATTTTTGGTGAGTAAATCGTTCTATCCTGGGAGTAAAGATTTCAAAAACCTTGGGTACGTTGAGGGGAATAATTTTCTTAAGGACACACTATGCATTCAGTGGGCTCGATTTTTGTTCTTACATAATTTTTCAGATACTATTTTTATTTTCAGTTTCTGGCTAATTTCTGTCTTTTATTTTCAGAAATTATTATTACTGTTTCAACGTTTTATAATACAGATTACTAACAAATATGGATTAGCATTAACTTGATTATTGTGATTAACACAATAAATTAAATAACAACACTGATGAACATATATAACTTGAGCCGCTTATATGTTAAATTCCTTGTTATGAATCGCTTTATGTATTTGATGTGACAGAATGTATTATAGACTCTATTGAAGATTTAATATAGTACGTTTTGGAAAGGTCAATTTGATCAAAAGTTAATGTCTACAAATATATGATTAGTCTCCCCTCGCCCCCTCAATCAACATTAAGCACACAATCTAGCCATAGAATATTATTTCTTCCATTTTTAATTTTTCTATCCCTTTTTTCTTTTTAGTTTGTGTAAAAAAGAATATATATATATATATATATATATATATATATATATATATTTTGATAATTTTTTAAATTTTAATTTTTCATGTGACATGTTTAATATCACAAGATTAAAGAATATATTTAATACATTCTACGTATTTTTTTTATTTTCTTAAAGTTCATGTTAAGTTAAAATCAGATAAACCAATTAAAATAGAAAAAGTAATATTTAATGATATACAATACTATAAAATGAGACAAATTGAATATTGCTTTAGTTTACTCTATTGACTCTATCTCGCTTTGCCTCTTTTTCATTAATGTATTGGCCACTAACTTTAGTCAAACAAGTTGGTTGCTAATATAATAGTAGTAGGATAAAAAGACCAATAAACAAGTTGAGGCTTTTATTCGTATGTTCCTTTTTTTATTTAGATTCTGCTAACTATCATTTTCAGACAGTAATACGAAAAAAGAAAACAAAATGCGACTTATTATTTTAAAATTCAAGATAAATAGTTGCAAGTTAATAGTTATACAGTTTGAAATGATTCAGCATAACCTAATCAATCCTCCACTTGGAAAAAATCAAGAAAAGAAATCTTTGTTTAATTACTGACCTCCTCTTTTGCAAAGGAATATTCTTGTTTTTTATCCTTTATTGATTGGCATTCATCAAGTTCTAATTTAAGACCGCGCATTATATTAAAATATTATAATATAATAATGCAATTAATCGTGATTAGTGCACAAAAAAGTGGCAAAAGCACAATATTTCATGATGTATAGTAAAAGAACGTCGAAAATGTTTAAAATAATATTTATCCAACAAAAGATTTTAAAAAAAAAAACTTGTAGAAATGATATTAGCAATTAGTGACATATTTTGTGATAAATAGTTTTGGCTAATTAACGTCACGATCCTACCAGAAAAATAAAACTCAAGATCAAAATCGGGTTATGAGTGACACTTACATTAACCTTCGGTGGGAGAATCATTTCTATAACTCAACTAAGCAATACTAGACATTTAAATAATTGTTTTAAACTGAGTTCTCATAAACTCATGAAATTAAACCAACAAACAGTAACGTGCGGAAGTTAACCCCTAAACATGAAAGTCATTGTACCAATACTCGACAGTCTAAAAGAAATAGTTTAAGTCTGAAAGAAAAGGACTAAAACTGAGAAGAATCCACGGTAGCATGAAAGAACTGACTCACCCTTGAACTCTGTAAATCAATGATCTTTTAACTGAGGTCTATCAGTAGCCGCCTGAAGATGTCATGTACTCGACAAAGAAAAGTGCAATATCAGTACACACAACAATAATATACTGATAGGATCACGTGGCCATTCTAGTAAATAAAATATATACAAGTAACCACAACACAGTAAAACAACACGTATACAGATACACAATATCAATTTACCATTTCATGAACAATATACAGCTTCACAGAATCAATATCAAATACAATAGTCAACAATAGTTTTCTCATGGAACTCATACCCAAACTGTTAGTGTGCCGGCGTGACACCCATTTCAATAGTTAGTGTATCGGCGTGACACCTGATCCAATATGTACTTGTGTGGTACCCGATCCAATATGTACCGGCGTGGTACCCGATCCAACAACCACAATCACAATCAACAATGAATAGTTCAGACACTTGCACAATCAAGTAATAGGTTCATTGCATGCAATTGATCATAAATAGTCATTTCATTAGGTTCATTCCATTTCTTCCCAATCACATACATGCATGCAATACTGTCAATGTAGTTAACAGGCACATATAACACAGACGGAAAAATAAACCATCACCTACCTTGAAACCAAGCTTAAATGCCCTTTAAGAACTTCAGCTTTCCCTTTACGGAGTTTCTTGGATTGTTCTTGATCTAAAACAAATAATTAATGCATTAACATGGCCTAATTTACCCTTATTAAACAGATTTACTAACCCTTGTCCATTCATAATCCTAACACCCAAGTAGGGCTTTGCCCATTATTAATTTCAGGACAAAATCTTCCCCCAAGTTAATTTCTATAGATTCTAATGATTAAGAATCGAATTATACGTTAGAGGAATGAATTACTTACCTTTACCGAAGAAATTGATGGAAAATTAAAAAAGAAAGGCCCTAGGTTGTCCTTTGCTCTCCCAAAATCGAAATTGTAGAAATAATCTCATTTTTTGGGACTTTTACATGTTTAATTCACGACTGACTCATCATAGTGGGACCAACCCACCATAGAGGGAATCATCCCACCATGGTGGGTTGCAGTAGACAGAGACTCAGAATTTGAGTCCCAAGCCCCCATTTCACAATGCACCCTTAATCTTTGACGTTCCAAAACAACTATTTCACGCCAAGATCAATTACGGAAGTTCTACTTGTTTGAATTTAATTTTGTAAAGTCGTACATGCTCTTAAATGTCTTGGCTATCAAATCAAATTATCAAACTCATAATTTAATCCCTCATGCATTATCGTATTACCCTAGACCTCACCTGACACAGATTTCATCCAAGTCTGACCTAGGCTCAAAATTTCCAAGTTATTACTTAGAAGTTTTCTGGCCCAAATTCATTTTCCACTGGCTTATTCATAACGACGGAAATAGGTTATTACAATTGATACCAATTTACCCATCACTTGTCCTCGAGTGATCAAAATAGGAAAGTTGGGCTAAGGCAAAAATAAAGTAGTACCTGAATTGTCAAACAACAGGGGATACTTGTCTCGCATATCCTTTTCAGTTTTTCAAGTAGCTTCCTCAACTGGATGATGCTTCTATTGAACCTTCACTAACTTAACCTCCTTGGTCCTCAGCTTCCAACATCATGATCAAGAATTACCACCGGTTCTTCCTCATACTAAAGATCTTTGCCTAATAAGTCTGCGTCCCAGTTGATGATATAATCTCGAAGATCTTTGCCTAATAAGTCTGCGTCTCCCTTGATGATATAATCTCCATCCCTATGGTACTTCTTTAACATGGACAAATGGAACACTGGATGAACTCCATATAGTCTAGGCAGTAGAGCTAACCTATAAGCTACGGACCCTACACAATCAAGAATCTCGAATGGGCAAATATAGAGAGGAATAAGCTCGCCCTTCTTGCCGAATCTCACTACACCCTTTATGGTTTATAACTTCAGAAGAACCTGTTCACCCACCTGAAATGTCATATCCCTTATCTTGCGATCTGCATACTCTTTCTGAAGACTTTGGGCTTCTATAAGCTTAGCTCTGATACTTCTTACCTTATCCTGAACATCCCTTACCAAATCAACTCCCAAAGGTTTCACATTTTCAGCCTCAAACCACCCTATAAGAGATCTACATCCCCTCCATAAGTTCCTCGAATGGTGCCATGTCAATGCTGAAGTGATAACTATTGTTATATGAGAACTCACATAAAAATAGGAATTTACCCTCAATGAACTCCAAAGTTAATTACACAAGCCCTCAACATGTCTTCCAACACATGAATTATTCTTTCTGACTGTCCATCAGTCTATGGATGAAAGGCTATGTTGAAAGTGAGTTAAGTGCCCATTTCCCTTAAAACTTTGATGTGAACTGCGTACCATGGTCTGATATGATAGAAAGGGGCACTCCGTGCAACCTTACTATCTACTTCACATAAATCTTTACCAACTACTGAGCATTATAATCAACTCTAATCGAAATGAAGTGGACTGACTTTATCAGTCTGTCAACCACAATCCAAATGGAGTTAAACTTTCCCAAGGTCTTAGGAAGACCAAGTACGAAATTCATAGCTATCCGTTCCCACTTTCATTCAGGAATGAGTATCCTCTGAAGTAAACTTGCAGGTCTTTGATGCTCATGCTTCACTTCCCGACAGTTTTGACACTTAATCACAAACTCGGCTATGTCTTTCTTCATGCCAGACCGCCAGTTAAGCCGCTTCAAATTTTGATACATCTTGGTCACACCTGGATAGATAAAATATCGTGAATCATAAGACTCTATCAACATTTTCTGAATCAAGTCATCCACTCGTGGAACACAAATCCTTTCCCTAAAACTGAGAACCCCATCTGCATCAAGAGTCGCATCTTGTGCTTTACCAAACACCGTCTTTCTTCTAAGCCCATTCAGACTCTCATCTTTAAATTGCTTGGCCTTGATCTATTTAATGAAGGTGGGCTAACCTCAATACTGGCTAGCACCCCACCTTTCTCGATATTGGTGGAAAACTAAAAAAGAATGGCCCTAGGTCGGCCTTTGCTCTCCCAAAAATGAAATTGCAGAAGTAATTCCATTTTTTGGACTTTTACCTGTTTAATTCGCGATTGGCCCACTATAGCGGGACCAGCTCGTCATTGTGGGAATCATACCACCGTGGAGGTTTTCATGGAAACAGAGACTCGGAATTTGAGTTTCAAGCCCCCAACTCGCAACACACCCTTAATTCTTGATGTTCCAAAATAACTCTTTCACGCCAAGATCAATTACAAGAGTTTTACTCGCCCAAATTAGATTCCGTAAAGTAGTACAAGCTCCTTAATGTCTTGGCTATCAACTCAAACAATCAAACTCATAATTTAATCCCCTATCCATTACCGGATTACCCCAGACCTCACCTGACTCAGATTTTGTCCTAGTCTGAAATAGGCTCAAAATTTCCAATTTACTACCCAGAAGTTTTCTAGCTCAATTTTTTTTCCATTGACTTATCCATAACGAAGGGAATATGTCGTTATAATTAACATTAAAATAGTATAAGATAGGTTCCGACCCTTTCTCAAATCTTAAGTGAATGTAAAATGCTTAGTTCATCAAACTTCTCTTTTTAAAAAAATTAACATAGTAGAAGATATACCAATTTAACTATAAATTCTAAGATAATATGCTTAACGCTACTTCTCATATTAATAATGGAAGTTTGACAATCACTCTAGTAGTACTGGTTCTCCATTACACGTTTACTTTTTTATATACTTATTGGTGGAAACTGATTAATATGGAAAAATTAATACTCCCTCCATTGATCTAATATATCCCCTAAAGAAAATTTTAAATAAAGGTATGTTTTAGTAAATTAATTTTATTAATGATATTTTGATACTCTAAATTTCATTACTACTTTTTTATTTAGTTATTTAGTACTATTGATAGTATGAGGGAAAAAAACTCTCTTAATTTGCTAAAGTGAATAAGTAAAATGAAATATTTATTTTTAATATAAATGCCATATAAAATGAAATCGAGGGTATATTACCAAACTCACCTGATTAATGTTCGACCGTGACAACCTCTTAGAAACACCAAGTATATAAAAATTTTAAGTGACGTGCACTAATTGCATGAATTATTTTGAAAAAATTACTTAAATACACAACTTATTTGATCATATTCAATAAAATTTCTTATCATTTGAAAAAATTACAAAAATTCTCACTCTCTCTTATTTTCTGATACATCACTGTACGTGATGTATTAGTCGGATACGTAACTGTACGCGATGTACCGATCGGATACATCACTTTACGTGATGTATCAAAACGTCGGATACATCACTTATATGATGTATCAAGACGTTAGATACATCATTTTACGCGATGTATCGGTCGGATACATCACTTTACGTGATGTATCAGGACTTACGTGATGTATCCAAATTCCATCAAATTTAAAGAATTTTTGTAATTTGAAAAATAGTAGGAATAGAATGTAATTAGCTCTTAACAGTATAAGATTTGTGTAATCTATCCTTATTTTTATATTATTTGGTTAAATACATATAACAATAAGCATTTTTTCTAATAAATTTGATGCGATAATCTGAAAACCAAAACAATATTAATAAACTATAATTATAAACGAAATTTTATAAAGACGGAAGACATGAGTTAAATCCACATATAAACGTCTACCATTTAGACCTAAAGAAACAATGGAATAGATCCACACGCTTTCCCCTAAAGGAGAAAAAAGAAATGATCTTTTATGATATCACTCACAATTGAACAGAAAAAATTAATGTTTTTAAATATTTTATGCGTAAGAATAAAAATTTCTTATAAAAAGTTATAATAAAATTAATAAAGATGAAAGTATAACCACAAAATGACACTTATTATCATATACAATAACAATAAATTCAGTGTAGCCCTACAAAGTAGGATATGGGGGGGGGAGGGGGGTAGAATGTACATAGACTTTGTCACTATTTTAGAGGTAGAGAGACTATTTCTGATAAACCCTCGGCTAAAAAAAAAGTCTAAAGTAGAATAGGGAGACATGTTGTAAATGAAGACAGTCATGAAAAAATATTATCGACAACCTAATGAATCATCCTAAACAATAGTCATTATAACTATCTACAACGATAATCAAAGTGTAAAAAAACACAAATAGTAGTCAAACCTAAAGGACAAAGGGACGACAAGAGTAATACTATACGACTAATAGTAAAGAGGGATAAGCAATACAACACTCAACTACCTAGCTAATCTTCAATCCTAACATCTTGGTAAGCTGAGGTTGCATCATGTCATATCTAATCATCTCTCTTTAATACTTCTCTAGCCTACCTCTATTTCTCTTGAAACCATCCGTAACCAATCTCTGCATTGCAATTGGGCATCTCAGAGAAGGGTGGGGTGCTAGCCAGTATTGAGGTTAGGCCTACTTTTATTGAGGAGATCAAAGATAAGCAATTTGAAGATGAGAGTTTGAACGAGCTCAGAATGAAGACGGTATCTGGCAAGGCTTAGGATGCCTCTCTTGATGCCGGCGGTGTGCTCAGCTTTAGGGGGAAGGATTTGTTCTCTCTGGGTCGATGGTCTGATCCAAAGGGTGTGGACAAAGTTCCATAGTTTGCGCTATTTTATTCATCTATGTGTGACCAAGATGTATCGGAACTTGAAGCGACTTAATAGGTGGTCTGGAATGAAGAAGGACATAGCCGAGTTTGTGGCCAAGTGTCAAAACTGTCAGCAACTAAAGTATGAGCATCAAATGCTTGCACGTTTGCTTTAGACAATGCCTATCCCAGAATAAAAGTGGGAGAGGATAGCCATGAATTTTGGATTGTGATTGACAGATAGAGTAAATCAGTTCACTTCATTCCAATCAAGGTGGATTATAATGCCCAAAAATTGGTAAAGATCTATGTTAATAAAATAGTAAGGTTGCATGAGTGTCCTTTTCTATCATCTCAGACCGTGGTACACAATTTACTTTAAATTTTTGGGGTAAGATGCATAAGGAGTTGGACACTCAACTCACTTTTAGTACAACTTTCCACCTACAGACTGATGTACAGTCAGAAAGAATGACCTAAGTGTTAGAGGACATGCTGACAATACGTATGATTAACTTTGGGAGCCATTTGGATCAATTCTTACCCTTATGCGAGCTCCCTTATAATAATAACTATCACTCCAGCATTGGCATGACGCCATTTGTAATGCTTTACAAGAGGCGATGTAGATCGCTTGTAGGGTGGTTTGAGGAGAGATATCTGAAACCTTTAGGAGTTGATTTGGTAAAGGAATCTCAAGATAAGGTAGGGAGTATTCAAGCTGCACAGAGTCAACAAAAAGAGTATGTAGATCGGAAGGTGAGAGATATGACATTTTGGGCTGATGAATAGGTACTCTTGAAGGTGTCACCCAATAAATGAGTTATGAGGTTCGGCAAAAAAGGCAAGCTTAACCCTCATTATATTGGCCCATTTGAGATTTTTGATTGTATAGAGTCAATGGCTTATAGGTTGGCTCTACCGCCTATCTTATTTAGAGTTTATCCTGTGCTCTATGGATTCATGTTGAAGAGGTACCATGAGGATGGAGATTACATTATTAAGTGGGGTTCAGTCTTGTTAGATAAGAAACTTCAGTATGAGGATGAACTGATTGTAATTCTTGATCGTGATGTCTGAAATTTGAGTACTAAAGAGATCAAGTCTGTGAAGGTGCAATGAAAGTATCGTCCGATTGAGAAAGCCACCTGAAAAACCAAGAAGGATATGTGGGACAAGTACCCTCACTTATTTGATGATTCAGGTACTACTCTACTTTTGCCTTAGCCCAGTTTTTTCTGTTTGAACACTCGGGAACGAGTGATGGGTAAATTGCTATCTATTGTAACGATCCGTTCTTGTCGTTATGAGTAAGCCAATGGGAAAGAAACTTAGGCCAGAAAACTTTCGAGTAGTAACTTAAAATTTTGAGACAAAGCCAGACTTGGATGGAATTTGAGTTATGTGAAATCTAGGGCAATTCGATAAAGGATTTGAATTGATTTATGAGTTTTGATTGTTTGAGCTGGCAGCTAAGACGTTAAGGAATTCATAGGGTCTTACGGAAGTGAATTCGGGTGAGTAAACTTTTTATAATTAATTTTTTTAAAAATTAAAAAATAAATAATAAATAATAGTTAATTTTAATTTTAAATTTTGATTATTTTTTATAAAATTCAAAAATGAAAAATTAATTATAAAAAGTAAATAATAGTTAATTTTAATTTTAAAATTTGATTATTTTTTATAAAATTCAAAAATGGGATAAATGCTTCGTTGAATACATAAAAAAAAGTTGCTTATAGAGACATTAAACAAGATTTTATTGTATTGTTAAATAAAAATTATTTTTAAAAAAAATAATATGACATGAGATCTTATTAAGAGAGAAGAGTATATTTTGAGAAAAATATAAATAATTGAATGATATTATAATTTTTTAAAAAATAAAAAATAATATCATAAAATAAATTCCAAACACGAACAACTATCGGAATTTACTCTTTTTTAAAAAGGAGTGTATTGTTGAAGTTGAATGTGTTAAAAAGGAAAAAGGTAGTAATAAAAAAACAAGTGGAATGAATTGACTAGAGATGTCGACACAGTGGTGCTCATTCTCTTGTTATACAAGCGACTGTTCCAAAGTCTCCCTATCTCCTCTCTCTTGTTTCATTACAAATAATGTCGACATCCACATCTCTATCTGTATTTCTTCCATTTCTCCTAATCTACTATTTCCCCTTTCCCTTTCTTCAGATTATAATTCTTTTGGATATACTAAAAGGGGTTTTCAAGAATCATTACAATATACTTCACCATTTTCGTGTTAGATTAATATTTTGACAAAAAACCCTTTCTTACATCTGCGCGCGCGAGAGAGATTTGTGTTTGTGGTGGAGTGCTTTCTCTGTTTTGTGTAAACTTATTTATTGAAAAAGAAAAAGAAAAAGAAATTTCCTCCCATGTCATTCATTGAGGTTCGTTCTTTAGTGCCCCCACAGCCCCACTCCTTTTTTATTGTGTATTCCTTTCTTGAAAGCTGTGAGTTTTATTCTATACTTTGTTATTTTCAGGATCTCGTGCGTTTCTTTTTTATGGACCATATTAGACAAAAGACTGGCTCTTTCTCAGGTAATTGTTATGGGGATTTGTGGAAATGGAAAATTAATTGAATCTTTAATTCTTGGTTTTCCTTGCTTTGGTTTGTAATTCATGGAGAATTCCCCAAAATTACTTTTTTCTTCTTCATGTTCCAATTGGCTACTCATCCAGTGATTTGTATTCAGTTTGAAAGTTCATTACTGTTTTAGTTTACCTGTTTATTATTAGTTCATTTTATGAGTCTTATAAATGAAGCTGGACATTCTTTATTTTAAGTGGTGGTTATTTTTGAAGTTCATTATCTGGATGGATTCAATTTTGTATTGTTCTTGCTTTTATGAAATGTTGGAGGTATTGAGTTTCCAAATTTGAATGAGTATTAAAGGTCTGTTTTGTTCTTTTTTGGTTGTATATCTTGTCTTCATTTGCTCTGTGCATTCGTTTCTTCTGTTGAATCTCATTCATGTAGTAAAGCTGGGAAAGGGAGAGAAAAAAAAAAGGCAGTGTTGGTTGTACTTTGTCAAAAATGGAGTTGTTCTTGCCAGAGGTTGCGTAGAATTACACAACCAACTATTGGAGTAACTGGTAAAGTTGCTGCCATGTGACCAGGAGACCAGGAGGTCACGGGTTCAAATCTTGGAAACAGCCTCTGGCAGAAATGCAAGGTAAGGCTGCGTACAATAGAACCTTGTGGTCAGGCCCTTCCCCGGACCCTGCGCATAGCGGGAGCCTTAGTGCACCGGGCTGAAAGAAAAAAAAAAAAGAAAAAAAAGTGTGGGACACAGAATCCATTGCCTTCAATATCCTAATGAATTTCATGTTTCATATCACAACATTTGAAATCTACAGACACTCTTAATTATGTAGAACTTGAAAAGCAGATAGTTTTTTATTGGTTCAATACTTTAATTATGTGGAAATTGAAATGATTTCGAAACTCTTAGAAATGCTTTTGGTCAAAACAGATACGATTATGCTGAAACTTTCTCAATCTATTTCCAGTACTGCCTGTGGCAGTGCTGTTGATGAGATGGAAGGATGCCGAGACAACTCTGCTGCTCTCACCCTTAAAATCGTGGCCATCTCTACTATCCTAATAGCTGGTGTTTGTGGAGTTGGCATCCCATTAGTTGGCAAGAAGCACAGATTCCTTCGAACTGACTCTAATCTATTTTTTACTGCTAAAGCCTTCGCTGCTGGTGTCATCCTTGCCACAGGTTTTGTTCACATGTTACCAGGTGCCACTTCATCATTAACTAATCCTTGTCTTCCGAAATCTCCTTGGTTGAAATTCCCTTTTGCTGGTTTTATCGCCATGATGGCTGCATTGTCTACCTTGGTGGTTGACTTTGTTGGGACTCAGTATTATGAAAAGAAACAAGAGAAACAAAACCAAAAAGATCAGACTGATTCAGGAGACTTGGTGTCGGAATCAGCTATTGTACCAGTTGAGCCAAAGCCAAGGAATGAGAAATTGTTTGGTGAAGAAGAAGGTGGTGCAATACACATTGTGGGGATGCATGCGCATGCAGCTCATCACAGACATAGCCATTCACATGAACAAGGGGACGTGAGGGAGCATTCCCATGGTCATTCACACTCCCATAGCTTCGGTGGTGGTGATGAGGAAGGTGGAGTGAGGCATATTGTTGTTTCTCAGGTAATTTTGCTTGAATTATTTCACATGTCATTGGCCTTTCTCTGTACTTCTTGCCTTAATTTGTTGTGGTTAGAATTTGGTGAATGTTGTCCAGAAGGTTTTGGATTATCTCGTCAATTGTAGGCTTTAAAGAAATCCATTTCCTAAATGCCAGCATTTTATAGAAAGAGAATGTTTGGACTTTATCATATATCATTCATGCCACGAAACATGATGTAATTCTTTTTGAGTGATTTGTAGTTTTGAATGGTTTACCGAATTTACATCTACTTGAAGGGCTTTGTGGAATTGATAAAGAGAGTTCAGTAGTCGACTCCAACTTAATTTGGGATAAAGGCTTATGTAGTTGATTGATTGCATCTTTCTATAAGCTTCTGTTTCCGTGAGCATTGATAAATACACTAAGTGGGTAACTATATTATTTCATTTATCTAGATTTAGTTGGGTATTCTGCTAGTTACTTTCTCATTGTTTGGTGCTTAAGATTTTCACCCAACCTCTGAGATGCTGCTGCTTGTATCATCATGTGAAATCTAACTTCACATGGAATGGTGCCTAAATTTTGTTAACGCTTCCCTTGGTATATCAGGTGCCCGTCATTACATATTTTGGTGTTGTGGTGTGCGTCAAGTTCACAGAATTGTTTACATATTCACAGATTTATCTTTGTGTATGGTTTCTCATAATAGCAGATTTCTTGAGCTGCTTCTTTGGTCAATAGTTGGAGTTTTGCGGGTATTAGGAATGTAGGGATTAGTTATAAAGGAATCCATGTATTGTCTTATGCAGGCATTAGTTATGTAAGATTAATTATTCTACATATCATGTATAAAATTATACATAGATTCCCTCACAGATTTAATGCCTGCATAGCCCACCTTTAAACCAGCTACCAAACGCTAATTTTATAAGACTGGGACCAGGCTGTTACTTTTGTTTAACTGGCAAATATGCATAAGGTTGATTTGCCGTCTGTGTTAGTTTGATTGTGTATACTTGGTCACTCAAACAAATTCTTTCTATTGCAGGTATTGGAGCTTGGGATAGTATCACATTCTATCATAATAGGCGTATCATTGGGTGTCTCAGAAAGTTCATGTACAATAAGACCCTTGCTCGTGGCATTGTCGTTCCACCAGTTCTTCGAAGGTTTTGCATTAGGAGGTTGCATCTCACAGGCGCAGTTCAGTTCCATGCGTTCCACTGCAATGGCAACATTCTTCGCCATAACAACCCCGTTGGGAATTGGTATAGGGATCGGAGCTGCTTCATCTTACGATCCACATAGCCCAAGAGCTTTGGTGGTGGAAGGGATCCTTGACTCAATATCTGCTGGAATTCTAGTATACATGGCTTTAGTAGACCTAATTGCTGCAGATTTCTTGAGTAAAAGATTGAGCTGCAATACCAGGCTTCAAGTTGTTTCTTACTTAGCACTATTCTTAGGGGCTGGACTCATGTCCCTTCTTGCAATATGGGCATGAATGTTATTGCATTTATTAGCTGCATGTAACTTTTTTTGTTTTTGTATCTTATTATTATTCATAAAATCAGCCAAGCAAGTAATTATTTACAATCTTTTTTCCTATCATTTTACTTCTCCTTGAAGGGTGTTTATGTAATAAACATGTAGAGTAGGGTTTGAAGATGGAGTTGCAAACAGAAAAGAGAAAAAAAAGAGAAATATTGTATTTTGGTCATGCAATCAAATAAATTTAATGTTCTTTTCTTTGTTTTATTGCCATTTTCCATGCTTTGAGATGTGATAATGATAAGGATCTTCAGAGGAAACTAGCTTGGGAATAAATCTCTTTTCCTTTGAGGGCATCTCCAAGTGTAGCACCAAATTTGGTGTAAATCAACTCGTATTTTCTTTCTTCATTATTATATTAATATTTTTTATTTTATTTATTATTTTTTATTTTATTTTTTATTTTTTATAATTAAATAAACATTACACAGCTGAAAATTTTATTTTAAGTTCTACATGAATATTCAACTTTCAAGATCACTATGATGCTCCCAGAAATGCTCTATTAATGCATTACATAGTTCAAAATGAGCCTCTTTGTTCTTAATTTTTTTATGTCGAGATTTATATTTTTGCATATTTAATTTTTGTCAAGGTTAATTTTACTTATATCCAATTCAAATTTATAGTAGAATTAACATAAATTTAATTTTTAAAAAAATCAAGTAAAGGAAAATAATATATAAAAAATTAAAATTTTAATCTAAAATTAATATTATAAAAATATTACGTAAAACTAATAAAATGTTTTAATTAAAACATACCAATTTATATAATGTTTAATTAAAAGTATTGTATAATAAAATAATAATAAATGACAATTGGTGTGACGAATAGTGTAGCACCAAACACACCAAATTTGGTGCAAAATTTGACATGAATTGGAGCAACTTTGCACCAAATTTTACACCAAATATAGGCATGAGTTGGAGATGACCTGATAATGTTCCTTTTACTTCTATATCAGATTCAATTTATTTGATGCATACAACGTTAACCTCTTTTTTTTACAATGTCATCTTATACAGAAAGCAGAGTTATTTAATACACACACCCTATTCAATCTTGGTATAAGAAGTAAATAATTCATCGCCTTAACATAAACTTTTTTCCCATTAGAAACACATTTATAGCAAGTGTTACCATAAAACTTACAAGATACTTAGATTGACATCGTTATTATAGTATAACATTACAGTCATTTTCACTATAATCAATTTTAACCATGGAGGGTCCTAACTTAGACACTAATTTCTTTGCCTTATAGAAGAATCCGGTAAACTAATTCTTGAATAAGGTCTATCATACAGTCCATTGCTCCTTGGACAATATTCCAATTTGATTTGATAATAACCTAACGGCAACAGACAATTAAGAATGCAGACCCCATCTCATAAAGGACGACTAGCAGCATGTAAATGTTGTTAAAAACAAAGAGCTTCTTCATTATTTTCTCCGAATTCAAAATCAGAATATATCTCAAAAGTATCCTAAACCATGTCCTGCATCCTAGAATCATAAACATTCATATATTTTAGATATATACATATGTATGTTTTACCTTACGATAAATAATTCTATAAAATATACTTGTATAATGTAGGTGTATATTTTGTATACCATGTGCACTTCTTTTTTCTTTTAAATTAATACAAGTTTCATATCATTACCACCATTTTATGGCAAATAAATGAACAGAAATATCCCTAATTGGTTTTTCTAAACTAAATTTAAGGACTATTTTTGGATAGGTATTGAGAGGTGTTTAACACTTTCCTCTCGAGTAACCAAAATCCTTACCTAGAATCTGATTGATTTTTTACAAATCAAATAGCATTTATATTTACATTTTATTATAATTTTTTTTCCTAATCTTCTTCTAAAAATTAGATGACGACTCTAAACATTTTCAAACCAGAGGCACACAAACATTTATGTTGCAAACAGTTTCGACTAGTTCGAAATGAAAGTGCAACAATGATCATATTTAATGAATGCTAAACTTATGTTTCAAGTTTTTTTTTTTAATAATAAGCAATGGTATTTTAAAATTAAGAACAACCCAATAAAATGATTCATAAGAAGAAGAAGAATCAAAATTGTATATTTATTTTTTCACAAAATCAAAATCTTGACCTCAAGAAGTCGGTATGTCCTATTTTTTAATTTAGAAAATCAACCTAAGACATCCTAAGGTCGATTAATTAGAAAGTTAAATCAAAGAAAATTGAGAACAGACTTCCTGAGGTCGATTTTTTATTAAAATAATTATATAATAATTGAGCTCTAGAGGTTGATAATTTTCGATCTTAAGAGGTCGGTATAAAAAAATTAATTTATAAGTCACATTATTTGACTTAAATATAGGACAGATCTCTTGAGGTTGGTTTTAAACTCCGATCAAGTTCTTTTAGATCTACGAGTGTAGGTTGATCTTCTATAACAACCAACCTTGAGAAATTGATTTCGATTATTTTTTTAGTAGTGTTGAATGCATACTTATTAGAATATTTTGACGCTAATAACATATAAATTCAGAGACGTAGAACGAACTTGTTCTTTATTAATGAACCTCCAATGAAATTTATATACAAAGCAAATAAATAGATTATGCTAAGCTAAACTCTTATAACATAAAAGAAGATAAACATATATAAATTAACAATCCTACCATAATATACAAAGTTCACACCTACATTACCTAAAGCATCCTAATTTACAACTAGTTGTCATGACCCACCACTTCATCATGCTTAACAGAGAAGACTCTAGAGTTGGCGAGAGGTTAATGAAAGATTCTAGAATGTCCAAGAGAGTTCTTGAAAGGCTTAGAATGCTCTAAGTGTGTAGAGAACTCTAGAAGAATGACTTCTTTGTAAATATGTAAGGACTTATATAAAAATTATTATTTGCACTTAAGCCCCTAGTGAATAATATAAATAGGAGGGGACATTCATTTGTACAACCATCAAGCAAAAGCAAGCAATCTTCCAAGCAATACAAAACCCTTATTAAAACTCTTTTGTGTTTTTCTTTAATCTAGTGTTCCCTTGTTAATCTAATTTGAAAAGGCTTACTTTAGCTTATAAAATCGTGAAATTTGTGTGAATAAGTTGTCGAGTGCCGCACAGAGTGCTTAGTTGGAGTCTAAGTCCATAAAAATATGGTATCAGAGCCAGGTTGAACAAGGTCATGGAGATCTTAGGCAAACACTTGAACAAGGTCGATGGAAAGTTCAAGACTCTTAAGGACTTCACCCTGGAGGAGAATGATAATATTCGAAAGGAGTGGGAAGGGAGTAAAGTTTTAGAGTATGAGTTGAAGAAAATCATTATTTCTTTGGAGCGTCGAATCATTGATGCACTAAGCACGATTGAGATCATGAAGGCTGAGATTAAAGTACTCAAGAGAGATATAAAAACTAGAGGATCCGAGGCGTCCATTAGGGACATGGAGGCCAAGATTGAGGCTCCCAAGCCACCACTGTTCAGAGTCCCTCAACACACATAGGAGGTGGAGAACTTCCTTTGTCACTTGAAGAATTACTACAAGTGTAACAAAGTGAAAAGTGATGAGACTAAGATCAACACTGTTTTGCTATACCTCTCAAAGTTGGCTATGCTATGGTGGAAGCAAAAAGAGTCTGAGATAGAGATGAGGCTTTGCACCATTGATACAGAGGAGCAATTTTGAGATGAGTTCAAGAAGGCCTTCTTCCCCAACAACGTCATCTATGAGGTGAAATACATGTTGAGTGAGCTGAAGCAAACATTAGCATAAGGGCATTCGTGAAGGAGTTCACTCCTCTCACACTTTAGATTCCCAACCTCACAGATAAAGACATGCTGTTCCATTTTATAGATGGTTTGCGATAAGACAAAGTTGGAACGCCGAAAAGTTAACACCATCAATGAATCCATCAAATAAGCCGAAGCTTTGACGGACTTTATTAGGCATGATAAAGGCAAAGGAAATGAGAAAAGGAGTAGTCATGCCAATAGTGGGGGAGATTGTGGCAAAAGTAAAGAGCATCATCCATACCCCAAAACTCATGATGCCTACAAGTTCGACTACAAGAAGTTCAGACGCCAAGGCTATGCCGAGAGAAAGAAACATACCAAAGAGAAATGGCTGCTAAATATATGGTGGACCACACGGCTATATAAGGTGCACTAGAATGAAGAACCTTGGTGAGATATTGTGAGAATGAAAGGATAAAGAGGTTCAAAATCAAGATCAAGGTCCGAGCACAACACAATTGGGCATGATTGGGCTATACAGAGCTATCGTGAAGTAAGCAGAGAAGTAAGAAGACTACTTTACGCAGTATATATAGATCTCCATCAATGGAGAACTAACTTATGCCATGGTTGATTCCACGCAGATGCCAACATCATGACAAAGACAACGACTACAAGGTTGGGATTGAGTTATAACCCAAGCAACACCCTCTTAAAGAGGTCAATGAGCCACTGTCTCTCATGTGCGGATTCACTCATGGAGTAAGCATTATGTTGGGTAAGTGGAAAGGTAAGGCCAATTTCACTCTCACTCCCTTAGATATATCTAATATAATTCTTGGATAGTAGTTCTTCTAAAGATGCCATACGATGATCGATCACCTTCCATGAATCTTGGTCATATAATAAGAGGGATCCTGTATGGTGCCCCTAGTCAAGGTGCCAAAGATAGAAGGACAAGCCCAACTATCAGCCATGCAGCTTATAAAGGACCTAAGAAGGGAAAGCCAACATTTATAGTGACCATTGTGAGTTTGGGTGAAGACAATGGTGCTAGAGAGTCATTGCCACCATCCATAGAGAAGGTTCTTGAAAAAAAACAAGGACGTGATTCTAGAGGAGTTGCCAAGACACTTACCTCTGAGGTGCGAAGTAGATCACAAGATCAAGCTGGAGATCAAAGCTAAGCCGCCCATATACCCTTTATACCAAATAGTTCTACCCAAGTTAGAGGTGCTGAGGAGGCAGTTGAAGAAGTTACTCAAAGTCGGCATATTCACCCATCTAAATCACCATATAGAGCGTCAATCTTATTTCCAAAGAATAAAGATGGGTTGTTGTGCCTATACAT
The DNA here is from genome assembly GCF_947179165.1 of Solanum dulcamara. Taxonomy (NCBI): domain Eukaryota; kingdom Viridiplantae; phylum Streptophyta; class Magnoliopsida; order Solanales; family Solanaceae; genus Solanum; species Solanum dulcamara. Next base: position 56,535,914 of record NC_077241.1, read on the forward strand.
AGACTATCGAGTGCTTAACGAGGTGATAATAAAGAACAAATAATCCAACCACTCATTGTTGACTTGTTCGATAGGGGCAAGCTAAGTACTTCACCAAGGTGGATCTCAAAAAGAGTTACTAGCAAGTGCACATAAAAAAAGGGGATGAGTCGAAGACAACGTAAGTGATGAGATACAGGGCCTATGAGTAGTTGGTGATGACCTTCAACTTAATCAATGCACTTGTCATATTTTTCACATTGATGTACAAGACCTTTCATCCCTACTTAGATCAGTTAGTGGTGATATAGCTAGGCGACATAGTCATCTATAACAATACCTTGGAGGAGCATGTGGAACATTTGAAGAAAATCTTCAAATTTCTACGGGAGAATGAGCTCTACATCAAGTGAGAGAAGTATGAGTTTGTGCAGCACAAAGTACACTTCTTAGGACATGCCATTAGCGAAGGCGAATTATGGATGGACGAGGCCAAGATACGGGCTATCAAAGAGTCGGAGGTGACCACAATAGTGATCAATCTTAGATGTTTTCTTGGACCTGCTTATTATTATTATTATAGGTTCATAAGTGGCTAATCCGCTAGAGTCACTCCACTAAATGAATTGTTGAAGAAGAATAAGCCGTGGGTCTAGATTGAACATTGCAGGAAGACATTTATAGACCTTAAGGCTTCTGTGATAGAGGAGCTTGTCCTAGTGCTTCCCAATTTTTCCAAGATATACGAGGTATATACAGATGCTTCAAACTATGCCTTAAGGGGAGTATTAATGCAAGTAGACACCCCATTGCATTTAAGAGCCACAAGTTGAATGAGACAGAACGACGGTACACCATCCAAGACTAGAAAATGGCAGTCATTGTACAATGCCTATGCACGTAGAGACATTACTTACTTGGCTTCAAGTTCATGGTCAAGATCAACAATATGGAAACTAGATACTTTCATTCATTGAATAAGCTCACACCAAAGCAAGCTAGGTGGCAAGATTTCTTAGCCAAATTCGACTATGAGCTGGAGTACAAACCATGCAAGGGAAATGTTATGGCCGATGCCTTGAGTAGAAATTCCAAGCTTGATTCCATCACCACAGTTTTCTGTGACATTTAAGACACTATCAAGAAATGAATGTAACATGATCTGTAAGCAAAAAGACTTATAGAGCTAGCCGCACAAGTTAAGATGAGACACTTCTGGGTAGAACATAGACTATGAATCATCGCTAGATTGAGGATCTATGTGTTCAAGTTTGGAACCATTAGGTGGCAGATCATGAAAGAGAGCCACGACACAATATGGGATGGATACTAGGGCAACATTTCACAAGAACATTGATCGAGCCAATCTAGTATTGGCCGCGTATGCAAGAAGATATAAAGTGTTATGTGTAGACTTGTCTTGTGTGCCTACAAGATAAGGTGGAGTAATGAAAATCATGAGAACTATTAGAGCTATTACCCGTAGTGGAGTATACATGAGAGAGTGTGACTATGGACTTCATAAATTGTTTGCCAAAGTCAGATGGTGTAACACGCATACTATTCTAGCCTAAACCAAGTCTGAGAACTAAGAAAAAACCTGAGAAAAAGCTAGAGGACTGGACTTCCCAGTGCCCACAGTGGCACCTACTATCCATAGGAGGGTATACGGGTCGTAGGTCTCCATTCGTAGGCCACCCTAACACTTTGAAAAATTTCATGAACTTGAGACCTTTTCTACAAACCCTTTTGATGATCCATAGATGGGTCTATGAGTCATAGGAAGTTGCTCATAGATCCCACCCTCTAAAGAGCTCTCAAGATTGTCCCTACGAGTTACCAGGATGATTCGTCGATTGTTCTATGGCCCGTAGGAGATAGTCATAAAACCTCTTGACACTTAGCCAAAAATCCAAGGGTCAAGGACTATTCCTACGACCCAAGTGATGACCCATAAAACGTTATACAGGGTGTTGAAAATGGCCCATAGATTCCACCTTCAGAAGGGTCCTCAAAACCCTTCATACGAGTTAGCAGGACAACTCATCTAAGGGTCTATGACTAGAGGAAGATGGTTGTATACCCAAGAGAGAAATTTCCACTGAATTCTATTTTTTGGCCATAGCTTCTACGACCGGCCTTCTACGGTTCGTAGAAGTTCTCGTAGATGGCCCCAAGTCAATTTTAATGAGGTTTATTTTGGTTCTTTACCACCTTTACCAAACTAAACCCAACCCATTTTGGTACTAAATTCATTCCCTTATCAGTACACAAAGGGGTGTTCCCCCTCATTAACACTTTGAACTTTTGAGAGAAAGAATTGAAGAGAAGAAGAGGAGCTCGGGTTCAAGGTTTTCAAGCAACGTCTTTGATTTTTGCTTATATTGTATTTGATATGTAAGGCTATCAGAATGTTGGACTAAGTTCATCCTCTTTCCCTACATGTTCATAAAGTCAAATTGAGTTATGAGTTCAAGTTTTAAATCCCATAAAAGTGCATTCTTGATGTATCTACTTACTTCTTTATTGAGTTTCAGTATGTATATTATATTATACTTGATGAGTTGATGTTTTCAGGTTGTGGATTCATGTTTGCATTTATTGATCCCTAGTTGTGGTTTGCATTAAACATCCTATGCATTATTGATGATTAGAAGAGGGATTATTTTCATTGTTCAAATTAGTATGATGTCGAGTTGAAAGAGTCTATTGATGCTTATTTTCTAACATGAGTTCTATACATTTTAAATGTTATATTTTTGGAAGTTGATGCATGTTTTCAAATGAATGATTAAGATGAGATGTACCTATATTTAATAGAAAAAATGATGATAAGAGAAGACGATGTAAATTGATGTAAAAGTTCAATGAGACGAGATGAGATGTATTTTGAGTATTTCACTCACTTGATGTATATTAGCATAATGATATTTTGAGACTAGTATTAAGCACCAACTTGGTCAAGAGTTTAAATTACTCAATCCTCATAAACTACATAGCTAGCATAGGATAGGTCGTGCCATTCATTCGAGCGACTCATCATAGTCCCAAAAGAAGACTTTTATATGGATCCAGAGATGACGTGACGTCCCATACCTTGGAAATGTATTGGGTGTATGTGGCAACAAAATCACTTTATTGTATCGTCTCTAGCTCATAGGTGATGGTTGTTGGTTAGAAAATCTCCCTAAGAAGTCAAGAATTATATATTTTTATATTGAATTGCATGCATTATTATATACCATTTTAAAGCACTGTCTTATTTTATTTCATGCTTTATTGATGTTGAGTTATATTCGGAGTTGAGTATCCTCATGTAAGTTTCCTTTGCCATTTTACATACTCGTACATTTTATTTAATGACATCATTTGAATTATATCATTTTATGATGTAGATACAGGTGTTAGAGATCATCAACAGGTGCACCGTTAAGGATCTATCTTTTTTAGCTTGTGGTGAGACCTCTTTGCATTCAGAGGAGCTCCTTGATTATCAACTTTATGTCATATTTTTTTATTTCTTTTAGGTAGCTGTGGGCTTGTCTTGGCACCTTCGTAATAGTTAGTAGAGGCTTCATAGACGGAGTAGAGTAGAGTTATATTGATTCATTAAGCGTCTCTTTTAAAACTACGACGTTCATTATTAAGTTATGATACTGACTTATAGCTACATGAGTACTTTAAATTATTTTCTTAAAAGCTTGATGAGAATGTATGGGATTGCCCACTTGATGTTACCCCTTTATTAACTTAAGTCTTCCACCGAATGAGTTAGCCTGGTCAAGTGGTTCGCTTGGAACCAGCAATAGTTTTTGAGGGCCGATGGAGTCTAGGGTGTAGTCTCAGAGCCTATATTTTAAGAGCCCTAGGGTGTCTATGAAGCCGAATCTAGTAAAGTCTTTCTTATCGGTGTGAAGCGTATCATATATATAACAAGGAGGCTACATGAAATTAGGAATTATTTCACTTCTTTCTTACTTTGGTTCATGCTATAGAGTTTCAATCTATGAAATCTCCTTCTAATTCATGATTTTTACAATTTTCAGATCATGCCTACAAAAAGAATTTTGAGTCAGAAAACCCCCACTGAGGATGAGATTTCATAACCATCCAAAATACAGACGAAGAGACAAATTTGATCTATTGAGAATGATAACAAGGTTGAGAATGTGACTCAGGAAGTTCCACGTACTATGCATCCTATGGTGACTTCTCAGGCTGAGTTTAGGGAAACTATCTCTATGCTCACCCAGTTGATGGATGCAAGAGCTGATCATCAGAATACCTCAATGCTAAGCTCCAGTTCTTAAGAGTCATCTACTGCTAATAGGATTCATAAATTTCTAAGATTTCAAGATTGAGGAAGACCTTCAAAATTTCATTAACAACATGTAGAAGATCTTGAAATCTATGCATGCCACAGAGGTAGAGGGAGTTAGAATTGTCTTCTATCAGTAAGGATGTTGCCAATGTCTGGTATAACCAATGGCAGGAAAGTAGAGGTGTGGATACTGAGCCAGTAGTCTGAGATTAGTTCAAGAGTGCATTCCTAGACTACTTCTTTCCACAAGAACTGAGGGAGGAAAAAGTAGAAGAGTTTGTGAACTTGAAGAAGGAAAGTATGACAATCAAATAATATAGCCTCAAGTTCATTCAGTTGTCTAGGTATTCTCAAGAGATGGTTCCCGACATGAGAGACAAAATGAGAAAGTTTGTTTTAGGTTTGGGCTGACATATGAAAAAAGAGTGTCAGGCAGCCTTGTTAATCTCAGATATAGATACCTCCATACTAATGGTGTATGCTTAAAAAGTTGAGGAAAATTAGATGAAGAATCGAGATGAACACCAGAGTAAGAAGGCTAGTGTACCTGCGCCTAACAAAAGGAATGATCAGAGGTCGCAGAACTTGAGAGAAATAGAGTTCTTAGTCCCAAAAAAGTGTGGCCCAAGGTCCTAAGAGGACACAACCTTATAGTAAGTGTGGTAAGCTTCACCTGGGAGAGTGTTATTTGGGAACAGATGGTTGTTACAAGTGTGGACAGATGGGCTACTTTCTTAGGGAATGTCCGATGGGGAGACAAAGTGATGGAGCCAACAAAGCCCATTCTTCTTTGATAGCACCATCAAATAGAGGAAATTAGAGAGATGCTAGATTAGGAACAAAAGGAGGTTTAAACTGCCTGTTTGTTATGTCTAACCACCATAACCAGGAGAAAACTCGCTAGATGTTGTCACTAGTATGCTTCGATTCTTTTCCTTGATGTTTATGCTTTAGTTGATCTAGGTGCTACTTTATCTTTTGTGAATCATTGTGTAGCCATTAAATTTGGAATTCTTCCTAAACAATTCTTAGAACCATTTAGTGTTTGCACTCTTATTGGTGATTCCAATCTAGCTAAGAGAGTTTATCGTGATTGTATAGTCTTTGTCTATCATAAAGACACTTCTGCAGACTTAGTTGAGTTAGACATGGTTGACTTTGATGTCATTCTTGGCATGAATTGGTTTTATTCTTGTTATGCCTCAGTTGATTGTAGAACCCGAGTAGTCAAATTCCAATTTCCAAATGATCCAGTTATAGAGTGGGAGGGTAGTCCAACTTTGCCTAAGGGTCGATTCATTTCATACCTTAAGGCTAGAAAGTTAGTTTCCAAGGGTGTATCTACCATATTATCTAAATTAAAGATGATAATATGGAGACGCCATCCTTACAGTCAGTTCTTATAGTTAATGAGTTTCTGAAGTCTCTCTTGAGGATTTGCCTAGAGTCTATCCTGATAGGGAGATAGACTTCGGAATAGATGTTCTCCCTGATACTTAGCCCATCTCTATTCTACCACATAGAATGGCTCCTACTGAGTTGAATTAGTTGGAAGAGCAGTTGAAAGATCTCCTATATAAAGGGTTCATTAGGCCCAATGTCTCACCATAGAGCGCTCCTATCGTATTCGGGCAAAACAAAGATGGTTTCTTAAGAATGTACATTGACTACCGATAGTTGAACAAAGTTACCATAAATAATAAGTATCCCCTTATGAGAATCGATGGTCTTTTTGACCAACTTTAGGGTGTCACTTGTTTCTCTATGATGGACATCAGGCTATCATTAGTTGAAAGTAAGAGAATGTGACATTTTGAAGACAACCTTTAAAATTAGGTATGGTCACTATTAGTTCCTAGTCATGTCCTTTGATTTGACTAACACTCCTACAATATTTATGGACCTCATGAATAGAGTGTTCAAGCAGTATCTAGATATGTTCGTTATTGTATTTATTGACGACATCCTGATTTATTCAAAAAATGCGGAGGAACATGCTAACTATCTCAGAATTATTCTCTAAACTCTCAATGAAAAGGAGTCATATGCTAAGTTTTCAAAATGAGAGTTTTGGCTTGCATATGTGGTATTTTTATGCTATATCATTTTTGGTGAAGGTATTCAAGTGGATTCACAAAATATTGAAGCCGTTAAGAACTGGCCAGACCCATATTTCCGATAGATATAAGAAGCTTCTTGGGTTTGGCTTCTTACTATAGGAGATTCATTATGGGATTATCATCCATATCGTCACCATTAACCAAGTTGACTCAAAAGAAGACTAAATTTCAATGGCCCGATGCTTATGAGAAGAGGTTTTATGAGTTGAAAATGAGGTTAACTACTGCTTCGATTTTGTCCCTACCCGAGGGAGAAGATGGATTTGTGATTTATTATGATGCGTCTGGAGTTGGATTAGGTTGTGTTTTAATGCAAAAAGGCAAAGTCATAGCTTGTGATTACAGACAACTTAAGATTTACAAGAAGAATTATCCAACTCATGATCTAGAGTTAGTAGCAATATTATTTGTACTAAAAATTTGGCGTCATTAGCTTTATGGGGTGAATGTAGTGTTCACGGATCATAAGATCTTGCAATATATGTTTAGTCAAAAAGAGTTGAACCTGAGGCAGAGGAGATGGCTAGAGTTTCTCAAAGACTATGACATGGGTATCCTCTACTATCTAGGTAAGTCTAATATTATTCCTGATGCTCTTAGTAGGTTGTCCATAGGGAGTACCACTCATGTTGAGGAGGAGAAGAAAGAGTTATCCAAAGAAGTGCATAGACTTGCACGCTTGAGAGTTTATCGTATGGATTCAGATGAGGGAGGTGTTATCATTTAGAATGAAGCTGAATCCTCACTAGTTGTGGAGGTGAAAGAAAAGCAAGATCAATATCCTATTCTCCTTTAATTGAAGGATGATGTTTATAAATAGAAAGTGTTTTCTTTTGCCAAAGAGGGATATGAAGTGTTGAGGTATCAAGGTAGGTTATGTGTTCCAAGTATTGATGGTCTTCGAGGTAGAATTATGGAAGAGGCCCATAGATCTGGATAAACAATTCATCTAGGCTCTACATAGATGTACCATGACTTGTGAGAAGTCTATTGATAGAATGGCATGAAGAGAGACATAACATAGTTTGTATCCAAGTACCCAAATTTCGAACAAGTCAAAGTTGAGCATCAAAGTCCTTGTGGTATAGATAAGAATATAAAGTTGCCACAATGGAAGTGGGAGATGATCAATATGGATTTCATAATGGGTTTACCCTGATCTCAAAGGAAGCATTGATTATGGATAGGATGACAAAATTAGCCCACTTCTTGCTCGTTTAGATTACATATCAACAGAAGATTATGCGAGGTTGTATATTCATGAGATAGTCAACAGATTCAATAGATGATTAGGCAAGGTTGTATATTTGTGAGATTGCATGGAGTTCCTGGAAGACCTTGTAAGTCAAAAATTCAAAATGAAGGAATAAACTTTGGAAAATTGACTGCACGAGCTTCCATGACTCAACTTTCTAGTCGTGTGTTCTTCTATGAGTCGTAGGAATGACTCATATAAGTGATTTTAAGGTTGGGAATTTTGGCTAAGGGAGGAAGTGAGTGTACGAGTAAAGTTATGACTTGTATAAAGTATTATGAGTCATTAAAGTGACTCGTAGAGAAAGTTCAGAGACTCGGCTCTCAGGGTTTTCTTATACCCTACAGGATGAGTCATTTTTAAGACTTGTCGACCACTCTACGAATCTTAAGGACGGTATGTAGGGTCTTTCGACCATATTTTAATAGGTGTATTTTAGTCTTTCCCTATATTTATTTAGTAAAGTATGGTCATTTTGGGATAAAATCTACCCTATCAAATGAGCCCAAGCCTTCCCAACACCCCACATTCTCAGTCTAAGTCTCATATTCACAAAATCCTTCTTTATGCACTTACTCATGTACTCTACTTTATAAAGTCGTAATGCTTTTCATTATCTTGCATGCCTACATATTTCGTATATTCAAAGTACTAACGTATACTCTTGCCTACATGATATCACTATGTAGGGACCGATGTTCCTCCTCACTCTCCTCTATATGACTAGTTGGGATCGTTGAAGGCTATATTTGGTGAGTTCCCTTATTTTGAGAATAATATTCCTCTATCTTTATAGATTATGATACGTTGAGACATTAGACACCTATTATGGCATTTCATTCTCTTTTGATTGAAGGTGATCTAGACACTTGTCTTAGCCCGAGCTAAATCTCAGAATTAGAGGTATTGTTGGACATATGTATGTGGAAGTTTGACCATTTAGGTTTTTTCTATGATGTTTCCCTTAGTCTCTCTTTCCTCCTATTTTTTTGCTTGTTGATTTATTTTCATTACCTATGAAAGGCTAATTGAATGCTAAGAGGCTTGGGTGAGATACTTTCGGGTTCTTCATTTACCGTGTCCTGTCTAGGCCCTAGGCTTGGGTCATGAAAAACTTGGTATCAGAGCCTCAGGTTTTGAATGGTCCTCAGAGTCCAACATACCACATAGAATAGAGTCTTTTTCATTATTGTGAAGTGTGCCATAACTATGAATATGAGACTATAAGATGTTTAAGAAGGTTTTCCTTCTTTCATGATTCATGTCTTGCCCTAGAATTGTCTTAAGACTTCTTTTAACTAACAAGTTATTTTATGTCGTCTAGATAATGCCGTCCTACCTTGGTAGGAGTAAGGTCTGCATATACTCTACCCTCCTCAGACCCCACTTTATGGGATTTCACTGGGTTATTGTTGTTTTTGTTGTTGTAGATAATGCCTCCAAGAAAGGTACCTCCACTGAGAGAAATAGATGCTAATGAGGACCAAGCTCTTCCTATTCTCGAGGCTCCAAATCATGAGTTACACATGTGGAGTTCCAAAATATCATCACCTTGTTGGCCCAAGATGTAGCCAACCAAGCAAATCAAGGCGTTGCTCCTCATCCTCCTGCCTACTTTGGCTTTTAGGATTTGGGATTTTAAGAGGATGAACCCACCCAAATTTGATGTTTCTAAGGTAGATAAGGACCCTATGGAGTTTATTAAGGAAGCTTACTAAATAGTGGCAATCATAGGAGTGCCTCCAAATTAAAAGACTGAGATAGTGGCCTTTAAACTCATAGGCGTAGCTAGGGTTTGGTATGAGCAGTAGGTTGTTGAGAGAGATGAAGATATGAGACCCATAGAATGGTAAGAGTTCAAATGTGCCTATTTAGATCGCTTTTTGCCTTTGGAGCTAAGGGAGGCCAAGATTCAAGTGTTCATCAACCTTAGCCAAGGAAGCATGAGTGTGAGGGAATATTCCCTCAAATTCACTAAATTATCTAAGTATCCTCCTTTGACGGTCTCCGATCCAAAGGCAAGGATGAGTAAATTCATCTTCGATGTTTCTAGTTTGGTGTCCAAGAAATGCAAGACGGCCATGTTGGTCAAGAAGATGGACATCTCTTGACTCATGACATATACAGAACAAATTTAGGAAGAGAAGTTGAGAGAAAGGTCAAGAGGGTTCAAGAAGGCTAGGGTTGATGATGGAGGGTTTAATCACCAAAATTTTAGTTATAGTAGTGGTAGAAAGGACCAATGTGGTCAACGATTCATGGGGAAAGGTTGCACCAATACTCCACCTCCAAGTTTCAAAAAGGACAAGAGTGCTAATCCGATGGTTCCAAGGGAGAATATGGGTGCTCAAGCTTTCCCCACTTGCAAGAAGTGTAGAAAGACTCATAAATGAGAATACTTTGCTGGCTCTACTGCATGCTTCAAGTGTGGAAAACTGTGTCACCAAGCTAGAGATTGTAGAAGTGGTTCTAGTAGGCCTCATGGCCAAGTTTCTCATGGTCAACAAGATCAAGGGAGTGTCTAATGCACCAACCAATTTTATGCCTTACGTGGGAGACAAGAAGTTGAAGAAAAGCCCGATGTTGTTACCAGTATGTTAAAGGTTTTTGATTTTGATGTGTATGAATTATTAGACTTATAGCTAATTTGTCATTTGGTTACTCCATTTCTTGCTAATAGGTTTGATGTGCTACCCGAAATGTTATTAGAACCCAATTTGGTGTCTACCCCTGTTGGTGAGTCGGTTGTTGCTAGAAAGGTCTATAAGGGTTGTCCTATGTTTATCTTGCATAAAGTTGTCCCTTGTGTTCTCATTGAGCTTGACATGGTAAATGTTGATGTTATTCTTGGCATGGATTGGTTGTATGCGTCTTATGCTTCTGTAATTGTAGAACTCGTAGAGTCAAGTTTCAATTCCCAAGTGAGCCACTTCTTGAATGAAAGGGTCATGATTCAGTAGTTAAGGGTAAATTCATTTTGTGTATTAAGCCCAGAAGTTGATTACTAAGGGTTGCATTTACCACATTGTGAGGGTTGGGAATATCAACTCTAAAAGTCCTTCTCTTAAGTTAGTTTCCATGGTTAATGAGTTTTTCGATGTCTTTCTTGATTACCTTCCTGGTGTCCCTCCCAAAAAAGAAGTTGATTTTGGTATTGATCTTCTCCCAAAGACCTATATCTCTATTCTTCCCTACTAAATGGCTTTGCGGAATTAAAAGAGTTAAAGGAGCAATTAAAGGAATTATTGGAAAAATGATTCATAAAAGGCCAATTATTTCACCATGGGGTTCTCCCGTGTTATTTGTAAGAAAAAAGGATGGGTCAATTTGGATGTGCATAGACTACCGTCAATTGAACAAAATGACTATTAAGAACAAATTTGCAATTCCTAGGATAAATGACTTATTTGATCAATTACAAGGGGTAAGTCATTTCTCAAAGATTGATTCCGGTCCAACTATCATCAACTAAGGGTGAGAAAGTGTGACATTTCTAAGACTAAATTTAGAATAAAATATGGTCACTTTCATTCCTTAGTGATGTTGTTTGGTTTGACGAATGCCCTGAAGGTGTTTATGGATCTAATGAATAGGGTGTTCAAACCCTACCTTGATACATTTGTGGTGGTCTTCATTGAGGATATCTTGATTTACTTTTGGGGTAAAGAAGAACATAAAAATCACTTGAGAGTGGTGCTTCAAACCTTGAGGGATAGGCAATTGTTTGCCAAGTTTAGAAAATATGAATTTTGGTTGAAAGAGATGGCGTTCCCTGGTCACATAATGTCTGGTGATGGAATTAAGATTGATCCTAAGAAAATAGAGGCGGTGAAGAATTGTCCTAGACCATTGTCTCCTTTGAACATTAGGAGCCTTTTAGGTCTAACCGGATATTATAGAAGGTTCATCAAAGGGTTCTCTTCCATCTCATCTTTTATGATGAAATTGACCCAAAAGAAGGCAAAGTTCCTATGGGCGGATGAGTGTGAGAGGAGTTTTCAAACATTAAAAGATTGAATCACTTTTGTTCCAATTTTGACTCTACCAGAAGGTTTAGAAGGGTTCAAGGTATATTATAATGCTTCGAGGGTTGGTTTGGGTTGTGTATGGATGCAAAATGGCAAGGTTATAACTTATACTTCTAGGCAATTGAAGGTGCACGAGCATAACTACCCTACCCATGATCATGAGTTAGTGACCATTGTATTTGCTCTAAAGATTTGGTGGCACTACCTCTATGGGGTACATATGGACGTGTTTACCATTCACAAAAGTCTTCAATATGTTTTCACTCAAAAGGACCTCAATCTAAGGTAGAAGAGGTGGCTTGAACTCCTCGAAGATTATGACATGAGTGTGCATTATTATCTTAGTAAAGCCAATGTTCTTGTTGATGCACTTAGTAGGTGTCTGTAGATAGTGTGGCTCATATTGATGAAGGGAAGAGGGAGTTTGTAAGGGATGTTTATCGGTTGGCTAAATTGGGGGTGAAGTCGAGTGGTTCCGATGATGGTGGTGTGTTAATGAAAAACGGATCCAAATCATCTTTGATAGTAGATGTTAGGTCAAAACAATACCTTGAACCAACATTGGTGGAGTTAAATAAATTGTTAGAATAAAAGAAAGTAGAAGTATTTTCACAAGGGGGAGGTGGGTTACTTTACTACCAAGGTCGGCTGTGTGTTTCAGAAGTGGATGTGGCCTAAGGGGTTTGATCTTGAAAGAGGCTCATAATTCTTCATATTCTATTCACCGTAATTCGACTAAAATATACCAAGACCTAAAAAATATTTATTGGTGGAGTGGCATGAAAAAGGAAATAGCAAGGTTCGTGGACAAATGCCTAAATTTCCAACAAGTTAAGGTCGAACACCAAAGGCTGGGTGGCCTAGCACAAGACATTAAAATTTCTACTTGGAAGTGGGAAGATATGTACATTGACTTTGTAATGTGTTTGGCTCATACTCGGAGACATCATGACTCGATTTGGGTGAATATTGATAGAATGACAAAGTTGGCTCACTTTCTACTGATCAAGACAACTTATAGCACTGAGGATTATGCGAAGTTGTCTATTCAAACATTGGCAAGGTTTCATGGTGTGCCATTGTCAATTAGTTTGGATCGTGGTACCCAATTCACTTATCACTTTTGGAAATCATTTCAAAGGGGTCTTGGTACCAAAGTGAAGCTAAGTACCATATTCCATCCTCAAACCAATGGGTAAGCCGAGTGGACAATTCAAACACTAAAGGATATGGTAAGGGCTTGTGTGATAGAGTTCAAAGGGAGTTGGGATGACCATCTACCACTTATTGAGTTTGCCTACAATAATAGCTACCACTCAAGTATTGAGATGGTGCCATTTGAGGCTTTATTCGAAAGGCGATGTAGGTCTTTGGTTGGTTGGTTCAAAGTAGGTGAAATGACCTTGTTGGGTCTCGATTTGGTGCTTGATACTTTTGAGAAGGTGAGAGTCATTAGAGAAAGGTTGAAGATGGCTCAATATTGCCAAAAGTCCTCTTTCGATGCTACGAGAAGGGATCTTGAGTTTAGTATAGATGATTGGGTCTACTTATAGGTTTCACCCATGAAAGGTGTAGTTCGGTTAGGCAAAAAAGGAAGGTTAAAACCTAGGTACGTAGGGCCTTATAGGATCTTGATACGGGTTGGCAAGGTTACTTATGAGTTGGAGTTGCTATTAAAAATGACTATGGTTCATCTAGTATTCCATGTATCTATGTTGAGGAAATATGTAGGTGATCCAAGTTCCATTGAACCTTTGAAGGTAGTGAATGTTGAAGAAAACTTGACCTATGAAGAGGGCTCGATTGAAAATTTAGACCGGCAAGCCAAGAGATTGAGGAACAAGGAATTTGCATCCATTAAAGTCCTTTGAAGGAATCAACAAGTTGAAAGTGGTACATGGGAAGCAAGAGCAGATATGATGAATTGATACTCTCATCCCTTTCACTCTAATCAAGCCTAAGGTGTTAAGTTATTCATGCTCAATTGTTCAAAACTCCTACGTTTCAGTTTTCTTAAGTCTTTCATATGTATACATGTTCATGAAGTTGATTTTAAAGTCATAATTTATGTAAAGTTTTAAAATCTCATGGTTCATGTATTTTATATGTCATTACATTCATGTTGGGTTGCTTGTCCTCGTTCCTTGTATTTTCTATGCTAGTTGAATCTCATTCGAGGATGAATGTTCCCAAACCCATAAGTCAAAAAGTCAAAATAAAGGAAGAAACTTTGGAAAATGGACTGCATGAGCTTCCACAACTCAACCTACGAGTCATAGCATCTTCTACGAATCATAAGACTGACTCGTAGAAGTGATGTTGAGGTTGGGAATTTTATCTAAGGTAGGAAGTGAGTCTATGATTCATGTTGCGACTTGTAGAAAGTATTACAATTCGTAGAAGTGACTCATAAAAAAAGTTCAAAGACTCAGTCCTCAGAGTTTCTCAGACCCTGCAGGATGAGTCCCTTCTATGAATCGTAGAAGAGTCTATGACTCGTAGAAATGAGTTGTATGAAAAGTTTTGAGGGTCAGTTCTCAGGGTTTTATTAGATCCTACAAGATGAGTCATTTCTGTGACTCTCGACCCCTCTAAGAATTATAAGAATGGTTCGTAGGGTCTTTTAGCCAGATTTTAAGAGGGTTATTTTAGTCTTTCCCTATATTTATTCAGTAAAGTATGGTTGTTTTGGGATAAAATCTACCCTATCAACTGACCCTAAGCCTTCCCAATACCTCTCATTCTCATTCTAAGCCTCAAATTCACAAAACCCTTCCTTCCCAAAGTTTCTGTCGAGGTCTTCTTCATTTCAAGCAAAGTCTAGGATTCATCAAGAAAAAGTCCCATTTTCAAGCTTGTAGTAGGGATTTATTCCCCATGGTATATGGGTCTTTATTCACGGGTTCTTCCACCTATGGAGCCCAAGTATTTTCTAACTTAGTAGCTCATTTTTAACTGTAAATTTTATGGGTTTTCATACCATGATTCCAAATGCATAGATTATTGAGTATTTGAAGTTTATTTTCCTATCTTAGCTTCTATTGACTCTTAAATTCATAGAATTATTGATTTATCAATAGTCCTTCTTTGAAAGTATGAAAGGTTTTTTTTTTTAAAAAAAAGTGAATTGGTGGGTTGTTACAAGTATGTTTTATATTGGTGCATTCCATTACTCTCATGTATGCTAGCATTGATTTTAATGATTTGAAGTTGAATTGGCTAAACCCACTGTGTTTTACCATGACTTTCTAAGAATGTTTGAGTTGATTGAAGGGGGGTTTAAATCTATTTTTTACAAAGGCTTATTTACCACGAATATGAAGGTTCTTAAAGAATGATCGAATGATGACGAAAGGGATTCTTGGTAAAAAAAAGGATTCTCTGTGATGAGGACAATCCTCACATTTGAATCATTAAGTTTTAAGGAGCTATTCTACCGAATGATTATTTGATGTATAAAGCTATATCTACACTTATGTTATTATAATATTTATATAATATTCTGTGGGGTTTGACTTAGCATCGAATAAGGCTTGAGGTGGGGTTCAGTAAGGGAATCCTAGAAGTAACCTCTTGTTTCATTAATTATGTGCCAACATTGGAGTCTTTGTAGTCTAGTCTAGTAGATCCACATATGGCCATATAAAGTTAAAGTTAAAGAAATAAACTGAGTTTGATGGAATTCTATGTGACCTATAGTCTCCCCATGCCAACTTAGGGGGTTATGTTGGATTTCATGTAATCGTTCGAATGGTCTTACTATTGATTATAGTTATCTTCCCACAAATAAATGTTTTAAATGCTATTTACTTGATTACTCTTGCATGCACTTACTCATTTACTCTACCTTATAAAGTCTTAATTCTTTTCATTGTCTTGCACGCCTACATACTTTGTACATTCAAAGTACTAATGCATAGTCTTGCCTACAAGATATCACCATGTAGAGACTAGCGTTCATCCTTACTATACTCTACATGGCTAGTTGGGATCATTGAACGCTAATTTTGGTGAGTTCCTATGTTTCGGAAATAATATTCCTTTATCTTTATAGCTTATGATACATTGAGACATTATACACTTATTATGGCATTTTATTCTATTTTTACTAAGGTTAAGCTAGGGACTTGTCTTAGCCTCCGCTAAATCTAAGAGTTAGAAGTATTATTGGACATATGTAAGTGGAAGTTTAACTATTTGTTTTTTCTATGATGTTTCCCTAAGTCCCTCTTTCCCCTTATTTTTTTGCTTGTTGATGTTTGTCCTTACCTATGAAAGGCTAACTGAATGCTAAGAGGTTTGGGTGAGGTACTTCTGGGTTCCTCATTTTTCATATCATATCTAGGCCCTAGGCTTGATTCATGATAGTTCCCTTATCTATCATCTCAGATAGAGGTCCTCAGTTCACTATATAATTTTGTATATCATTTCAGAATGGGTTGGGTTCAAAGGTGAATCTTAGTACCGCTTTCCATCCATAGATAGATGGTCACGCAGAGTGTATAATCCATACCCTTGAATATATGTTGAGATACTTTGTTATCGACTTCAAAGGTAATTAGGATGACCACTTGCTACTTATTGAGTTTGCCTACAATAATAGTTTTCATTCGAGTATTCAAATGGCTTTGTGTCAGGCTCTTTATGAGATGAGATATAGATCACTAATTGGTTGGTTCAAAGCTGGTGAAGCTGATTTAATAGGGCCAGAATTAGTTCATCAAGCTATGGAGAAGGTGAAAATCATCTAGGAAAGGTTGAAAAGTGCGCAAAGTTATCAGAAATCCTACACTAATGTTAGGAGAGGATATTTGGAGTTTGAGGTCAATGATTGGGTGTATTTTGAAATTTTTTCCCATGAAGGGAGTTATGAGGTTTGGAAAGAATTGACAATGTTGCCTATGAGTTAGAGCTTCCACTAGAGTTAGATGTCTTTCATCTAGTGTTCCATATCTCCATGCTTAAGAAATTCTTGGGAGATACTTCACTCATTGTTCCGACAAAAAATATTGCAGGTGAAAGATAGCTTGTCCTATGAGGAGGTTTTTGTCCAAATTTTTGATCATCTGGTTCATAAGTTAAGAGTCAAAGAGATCACTTTAGTTAAAGTTTTATGGCAAAACCAATTCATTGAGGAAGATACATGGAAAGATGAGGAGGATATGAAAGACAAATATCCGCATTTATTTATTCCTCCTAGTATTGATATTGAAGGTACTATTCTTAGTCCTATCTTTGAGTTAGTCCCTTCTTGAGTTTGAGTATTTGAGTGAGTTATTCTTAATGTTGATGTTTTGAGTTCATGCATTATGTTTGTTCCTTGATGTAAATTCTTGAATTTTTCATCATTTGAGGATGAATGATTTCTAGGAGGAGATATTGTTACACCTCCTACTATTCTAGCATAGACCAAGTCTGAGAACCAAGAGAAAACCTGAGAAAAATAAAAAGGAGTGGACTGCCAGTGTCGACGAATGGCACCTACAGTTCGTAGGAGGGTCTACGGGTCGTAGGTGGTAATTCATAGGCCACCTAACACTTAGAAAAATTCCATAAACTTGAGACCCTTCATATGAACCCTTTTGATGATCCATACGGGTCTACGAGCTTTAAGAAATAGCCCGTAGATCTCACCCTCTGAAAAGCCCTTAAGACTGTCCCTATGAGTTGCTAGGACAAGCAGTTGATCATTCTACGACCTTTAAGAGGTGGTCGTAGAAATGACAGACACTTAGACAAAAATCCAAGAGTTAAGGACCATTCCTACCGCTCAAGTGACGACCTGTAGGATGTTATACGAGCCATAGAAATTGTCTCATAGGCTCCACTTTCAGAAGAACCCTCAGAACCCTTTCTATGAGTTAGCAGGATGACTCTTCTAAGGGTTTATGACCCGTAGGAAGGTGGTCGTATATCCATGAGAGGAATTTCCAGCGAAGTCCAATTTCGGGCCATGTCTTCTATGACCAACCTTCTATGATCCATAAAAGTGTCTACGGTCCGTAGAAGTGCCCATAGATGGCAATGAGTCAATTTTAATGAGGCTTAGTTTGGTCCTTTCCCATCTTTCCAAAACTAAACCCAACCCATTTAAAGAATAAATTCAATCCCTTCTCAGTACACAAGTTGGTTTTTCTCTCATTAACACTTAAAACTTTTGAGAGAAAGGATTAAAGAGAAGAAGTCGAGTTAGGGTTCAAGGTTTTCAAGAGAGGTTTTTAATTTTTACGTAGATTGTCTTTGTTACAGGTATGTAAGGTCATCAGAAAGTTGGACTAAGTCATCCTCGCGCCCTACATGTACATAAAGTCAAATTGAGTTTTGAGTTCGAGTTTTAAATCCCATAAAAGTGAATTCTTGATATATCTACTTAGTTCTTTATTGATTTTCAATATGTATATTATATTATACTTGACGAGATGATGTTTTGAGGTTATGGATTTATGTTTATATTTACATGAACCCTATTTGAGGCTTGTATTAATTATCCTATCCATTAATGATGATTAAAAGAAGGACTATTGTCATTGTTCATATGAGAATGATGTCGAGTTGAAAGAGTCCATTGATGTCTATTTTCTAACACGAGTTTTATACATTTTGAATGTCATATTTTGAGAAGTTGATGCATTTTTTCAAACGAACGATTGAGATGAGATATACTTATATTTAAGAGAAAAGATGATGATAAGATAAGAAGATGTAAATTCATGTAAAAGTCAAATGAGATGAGATTAGATGTATCTTGAGTATTTTATGCACTTGATGTATATGAGAATAATAATATTTTGGGAGTATTATTGAGCACTGACTTGGAAAAGAATTTAAATAACTCAACCTCCATAAACTACATAGCCAACATAGGATAGGATCGTATCGTTCATTGGGACTACTTCTTATAGTCCCAAAAGAGGACTTTTATATGGATCCAAAGATGATGTGACGTTCCTTACTCCGGAAAGCTATTGAATGGATGTGGAAACAACATTGGTTCATTGTTGCGTTACTAGCTCATAAGTGATGGTTTTCGATTAGAGAATCTCCCTAAAAAGTCAAGTATTATATTTTTTATATTGAGTTGCATTCATTATTGCATACCATTTTAAAACACTTTCTTATTTTATTTCATGCTTTGTTGATATTGATTTATATTCAGAGTTGAGTTCTTATATTTACTATCCTGATGTAAGTTTCCTTTGCCATTTTACATACTTGTACATTCCATGTGCTGACGTTATTCGACCTGTATAATTTTATGATGCAGATACAGGTGTTAGAGGTCATCAACAAGCGCACCATTGATGATCTATCTTTTCTAGCTTATGGTCATCAACAGGCGCACCGTTGAGGATTTGTCTTTTCTAGTTTGTGGAGAGATTTTGCATTTAGAGGAGATCCTTCATTATCTACTCTATGCAACATTTTTCTTATTTCTTTTAGGTAGCCTTGGGATTATCTCATCACCTTCTTAGTAGTAGTTGAAGGCTTTATAGATAGAGTAGAGTGGAGTTATGTTGAGTCATTCAAAGTTTGTTTTAAAACTACGACATTAATTATTAAGTTATGATATTGACTTATAGTTAAATAAGGACTTTAGGTTATTTTTTTTAAAAGCTTGATGAGAATGTATGGGATTTCCCACTTGATGTTACTCTTTTATTGAATTAAGTCTTCACTTGAGTGAGTTTGCCAGGCCAAGTGGTTCGCTTAGGACTAGTAATGTTTTCTTAGTGCCAATCACGTCCAGTGTGTAGGATTGGGATGTGACAGATGGGTATGGGATGATCATGATCATGGTGGACAGATTCTCAAAGTAAGCTAGTTTCATGACCGCTATAGCAGGTTGCAACGCTAAAGAGGATATCAAGCTATTCTTTAAAAATGTGGTTAAGTATTGGGGTTTCCCAAAGTATGTCTTCGTGACCAAGACCCGTGCTTCATAGCAAACTTCTAGAGAGAGTTATTCAATATAATTGGCATAGAGTTGCACTTGTCCACTAGTTTCTACTTGCAGATGGAAGGCCGAACGGAGTGAGTCAATGCCTTGTTAGAGTACTACTTGAGGAATTTTGTGAGATCTCATGAAAAAGATTTGGCGAGGCTACTGTATGTAGCCCAATTCTCATATACCTTACGGCAGCATGAGTTTACTGGGTGGACACTATTTGAGTTAACCACAGGCCAACAACCACAAACTCCACATTCACTATTAGCCACCTTCGAGGGTAAGAGTTTATGCGTGTATCATATAGCCAAGGTATTTGAGGAGCATATTGACACTGCTAAGTCCTACTTGGACAAGGTAGCGAAGAAGATGAAGAAATTTCTCGACCACAAGTGTCGTCCCACATATTACAAAGTTGGAGGCATGGTCTTAGTGATGTTTAATCTGAGGCAATTTAAGGCACTATGAGGCATGCACCAGAATTTGGTACGAAAGTATGAGGACCCAGTTAGGATCATTGCCAAGGTACCCAAGATCTTATACAAGTTTGAGCTACCACCACACCTCAAGGCTCATCCTATTTTCCATGCAAGTGTCCTCAATCCATACCATAAAGACAAGGATGATCTTAGTCGACTGTCAATTACAATCACCGCCTCTCATGACCAAGAAATCAAGGCCATTATCGACTACCAAGCCAAGAAAAAATAGGAACAATAGTCCACTGTCATGTTCATCATCCATTGGAATGGACAATATACATGAGAGGCCACATGGAAAGTACAAAGACTTGTGGAAATTTAAGGAAAAACTATGGGAGTTCTTATAACTACATTGCATCGCGATCATCACTACATAAGGTGAGGGATATTATAATGACCCACCACTTTATCTTCCTTAAGGCAGAAGATTCTAGAGTTGGGGAGAGGTTAATGGAAGACTCTAGAATGTCCAAGAGAGTTCTTGAAAGACTTAGAATGCTCTAAGTGTGTATAGAACTCTAGAAAACAGACTTCTTTATAAATATGTAGGGACTTGTATAGAAATTTTTATTTGCACTGTATCCCATAGTGAGTAGTATAAATAGGAGGGGGCATTCATTTGTTCAACCATTAAGCAAAATGAAGCAATCTTCCAAGTAGTACAAAAGCCTTTTTAAATTTCTCTTGTGTCTTTCTTTAATCTAGCGTTCCCTTAGCGATTTAGTTTGAAAAGGCTTACTTGAGCTTATAAAATTATGAAAGATTTGTGAGTAAGTTGTCGAGTGCCATACGAAGTGATTAGTTAGAGTCTAAATCTTTGACGTAGTGATATGTAGCACGTGCTTAGTTTTATCATCTCTTTTTAGAACAATATCAACAATTAATAGTTGTTGAAATTGAACAATCTTAAAACTATTTTCTGTTTACCAACCTAATGATATTGTTTCTTTCATGGCAAATGCATCAAGACAAATTATTTATATTTAGCCTAGATTAGAGTGGACAATTTAAAGATATTATCTAGATTGTTCAGATTTAATGTTTGTTGAAGCAGTATTTTTCCACAGATAAAATATTAAATTATTATCTAAACTTTGCTATTTTCTCATAAACGTTTTAGTTAGTAAAAAAATATTAATTTTTATATCATTTTCTACAAAAAAAAAGTAAAGTTTTTTTGTTATATAAGGCAAAATTAGGCAATGTCACGATCATAACCAGCCGTCAGTGGCACACACCCTCACCCTCCTATGGGAGAGCCAACTAACAACACAATATTTAACCAATTTAACCCATTCATAAATGAAATTCTCAAATAGAACACTAAAAAAATAATTTAAAACAAGTAAAAGACTGAGTCCCCATAAACTCAATCAAGTTATAAAACATTGCAGAAATAAACTCCCTAGAGTTTGAAAGTCATTGTACAAAAACTCTAACAAATCGAAAAACATGAGGATGCAAACCCAAACCAGAAATAATAAGCTATGTCTAAAATGTATGTGTCTAAAAAGACGGACAAAGAAATTAAGAGCAATCCACGACAGCCTGAACGAGATAGCTCACCAATAGATTTGAATAGTGGAAGTCTCACATATGAGGTCTTTTAGTAGTCGCCTGAATATGCCATGTACTCAATATAAATAGAGACAAGTGTAGAATTATGTCACGACCCAACCTCGTAGGCCGTGACTGGGGTCCAACTTGGATCCCCATAAACATAACTATCTAATATAAGAACTATACATAAGAACCCCTAATGGGTGATAACATTTTCATATACATGTAGCCTCTTTCATTTACATCATATCATGAAAGGGCACGCAAGCCGACAAGGCTTCCATGACATAATAATATTTACATCACATCATATGGGCATACTGAAACAACTTATAAACAACCCACAAATATATGTCTACAGACCTCTAGGAATAGTAATGGTAACATATGGCGGGACAGGGCCTCCGCCATACCCCTAAACAAACAAATGTATACGTAGGAGGACCAGTACCCAAAAGCTAAGCTCCAGTATAATGGAGCATTTCCAATGTAGCTGAGCGGAAATCCTAGCTGGCGGACCTTCGAAATGAACATCTGTACCTGCAAGCATGAAATATAGACCCCCAAGGAAAGGGGGGTCAGTACGATATGTGTACTAAGTATATAAAGTATAACACATCATAATATGATAACAGCTGAAATAGGGATGCAGGAAATAAGTATAACAGTTAGCAAATCATTATATCTGCATCTTGTAAAATAAAGTCATGTATACCCTCATCACACACCATACCTGGCCTGCTAGGGGACTCGGTGTTACAAATACATCATTCTATCATCATAGGCATATATGTACTATTAGCGCTGTGGAACGTACAACCTGATTTATGTATATAGAAATTACACACTGAGGAATGATGGCCCAATCCACATATTGTATAATAATGCCGAGGAACGACGACCCGATCTGTAGCTCATATAACAATGCCGAGGTACTATAGCCCGATCCGTATACATACATATCATATATTAATGCCAAGGAACGACGGCCCAATCTACATATCATATAATAATGCCAAGAAATGATGGTCTGATCTGTATCTCATATAATAATGCCAAGGTACGATGTCCCAATTCGTATCTCATATAATAATGTCGAGGTACGATGGCCCGACCCGTATATCATATAATAATGCATATATGTTCATGTAAAATTTGTTAACATATCAAATATCTCTCAAATATCATCATAAAGTATGTCCAAGAGACTCTAGGTATAGGAACTTACGCATTCAATCACTATTCAATATATAGAAGGCTCGAGGGTCGTAGTCCAACTACTTTAAGACCCTTATCATTCAAAAGTGAGTACAAGTCATGAGTTATACCCGGAAACTATAAATGGAATTACTTCTAACTCATATCATACATCGTTCCACTTACATTAAGCCATTTCAAGGGAAGGAAGAGATAGGCTTCACGTATACTACTTTTCATCACGTAAAAGGGTTACAAGACAATAACTCAACTATCGCAGGAGTTCTACCATCAAGAAGTGAATAAGATTTATGAACCATACTCAGGTTTCTATGAATGGAATTATCCCCACAGTACATATACCAACCACTTATGGCTAAGACATGCCAAGACAAAAGAAGAGATAAGCTTTACATACTCATCACTTCCTAACGTATGGAAGGCTTGAGAAGCCCTAGTTCAATTACTATATGAGTGCTTTCATCAAGAAGTAAACAAGGAATATGAATTACACTTGACATTTATGAGTAGATTTACCCTCAAGCTCATATCATTCATTATTTAACTTGAAGACATGCCAAAAGAAAGGAAGAGATAAGCTTCACATACCTCTTATGGGTTACTCGTAACCACGTTCGTGTCGTCGTCCTATGAACCTATTTAACATGAAAATAATACTCATATTAATAACCTTCGACTCTCCAGTTCCTACATTTGTATTCAAGTATCCATAGGAACCATTTCCTTGTTCGCCTTTCTCGACTAGTTTATAAGTTAGTTAAGAAGTTAACAGAAATCGGGCAGCACCTCCCCTATAACTTGCTCTATCTAAATTCTATTTTAACCTCCAAAACTTAGAATACCTATTAACAAAAACAACCAGAATCTATACAACATTGAATTACTACCATACGATGCAATACAAGTTCCAAACAACTCGCCCAAAACCACAATATCAAAATAAGATTTTCTATCTCTATTTCGTAAAACCTTTAACCACACGAACTAGAGGGTTATGTGGCTGAAACCAGAAGCACCCACACTACTTTTACAACACATTCCAGTCCTGCAACACACAATTAAACTGTCTCCAACCACAATACCACAATCGCAACAACACTACTCAACTTTAATTTAACTAGAACAACCCCAATTTACTTTGTTTCTTACGTCAAGTATACTTGTGCAATTTTCCTACTTTAAGCTTCATTTAACACATGTAACATACTCCATAACAACATCATTAACTCCAAATCGAAAGGGAGAACCTTACCTTGCCAAAACTCGTCAAAACTTGCCTTGGAAGTTCCTTAACGCGACTGAAAATATGGTGGCTGCTCGTTACCCTTTTGGTGCTGCTCCAAACAGCAAATTTATGTTATTAAAATCTTCATTCCATCGTAGTACACCATAGATAATTAATTCATAGAACGAATTGGAGGGCTTACCTTATTTTTCCCAAATTTGTGGCTGCCTCTCTCTTAGTCTCTAGGTTTTCCTTTCTTTTTTTTGTTCTAAATGCTGAAGAATGAACTATGTACAACATGTAATACATATATATATACCTCCTTAGGATGTGACACGTGTCATCTCTCAAGGATGACACATGTCCAGCCCCCATTGGGCCACCGCATCCATGCAGCCAGTCCTAGGCTGCCACGTCGAAGTGTGGGGTCCATCCTAAGAAGGTGCATCACCTACTACCATGTTTCACCTCTTCATGTTTCCAAGTGTCACCTCCTCATGATGCCACGTGTTATCGTATCATGCTGCCATATGTCATCTTATCTCCTTTTTATAGGTTCGTAATCTCATCTTATTTTAAGAACCTGTGTAATCCTTGCTACATAAGCTCGTTATGTACTCAAGTAGCTTAAGTATGTAGGACGTCCAAATTGGTAGCTTACGCAAGTAGATTGATTACCACGACTCACTACTTGGCCTCCAACTCCTCTCCAATCCTTCCAAACCTATTTCCAACCGTCACACATAGAACTTCATAGATAACATGGATCCCATGGTGATCTTAGAGATAAAAGAAGAAAGAAGAAAAAAAATGTGCCAATGTACAAAAGTGTGGGTATAACAAATTAGTTCACAAAACATAGTGTACTAGTAGGATCACACTGTTAGTTCCAGTAAATGAAATATGAACAAGAAACCACAATTTAGTAAAGCATATAATGCACAATTACATCACGATTATATTAACACCCGGACCCAAGTCCTTACATTTAAATTATTATACAAAATGAGCATGATCAATCACAACATAAAATCCAATCTAGTTCTCTTATAAAACCCACACACACTGTTAAATCACCGGTGTGGTACCCAATCCCAATCATAGTTAATGTCAGGGCATGGTACTCAATAGAAGCTTGCACAGAGACAGATACTTGAAAATTTTCCCCCAAACCCCTATTTCACAACATAACCTCAAACCTTGACTCATTTATATCTAGATTACCCTTTCAAGTAAAGAAGAACTTAAATTTTTTGTATAATTCCTAAAATAACCCTTTCACGCCAAGTTCGACATCGAGAGTTCTACTCACCCAAATTCATTTCTGAAAAGTCTTACAGATCCCTAAGGCCTTAGCTATCATCAAACCAAACCCAGCTTATGCATTAACCCTAATCCATTTCCAAATTACCCTAGGCCTCACTTTACTTAGATTACTTTTAAGACTGGCCTAGTCTAAAAATTTTAAGTTACTACCCAAAAAGTTTTCTGGCCAAATTTATTTTACTATTGGTTTTCCCATAATGACCGAAAGTGGTTTTACAATACATATCAATTTACCTATTGCTCATCCCCAAGTGATAACACAAGAAAATTTGGCTAAGTTAAGAATAAAGTAGTACTTGAATCCTCAAACAAGTGAGGGTACTTTCCCCGCATATCCTTCTCGATTTTCCAAGTGACTTCCTTAGCCGAATGATGCTTCCATTATACCTTTAACAATTTGATATCTTTAGTTCTCAACTTTTTGACATCATGATCAAGAATTACATCTGGTCCTCCTCATACTGAAGATTATCGAGTCCCACTTGACAATGTAATCCCTATCCCTATGGTACCTTTCCAACATAGATACATAAAACACTAAATGGACTCTAGAAAAACTAGGCGGCCACATTAATCTTTAAACCACTTGCCCAATATAATCAAGAATCTTAAATGGATCAATGTAACATTAGCTAAGCTTACTCTTCTTGCTAAACTTCATGATTCCTTTCATAGGTGAAACCTTTAGTAGGATTGGCTTACCAACCTGAAATGTCACGTCCCTCATGGTATATATACTCTTTTTGTCTGCTAAGCTGCCAAAAGCTTGGTCTGAATACCCCTTATTTTTTCCTGAGCCTTTCTCACCAAATCAACACCCAATGGTTTCACATCGCCAGTCTCAAACCACCCTACGGGAGATTTACATTCCTCCCATAAAGTTCTTCAAATGGTGTCATATGAATACTGTAGTAATAACTATTGTTGTAAGTATACTCACATAAGGGTAGAAGCTAATTTTAATATCCCTAAAAGTCAATCACACATGCCTCATGAGCCTTACCAAACACCACCTTGATTCTGAGCTTGTTCAAATCATCATATCCAAACTTCTTAGCTTTGATTTCCTCAATAAAAGTGGATTTAACCTCAATGGTTGATATGACCTCACCCTTCTGAGATGCCCAACTATGTGAACTTAGACCAAAGCATGAATTTCTCTGGCCAGAGGTTGCTTAAACACCCTCAATCAATCCAGAATACCCATGATAATTGTCTTCTAGTTCAATGAATTTGCCACCACATTGTCCTTACCTAGATAGTGCTGAATGGTGTCATCATAATCTTTGAGCTACTCTATCCATCTTCTCTGCTTCAGTTTTAAATCTTTTTGAGTGAACACATGCAGAAGGCTGTGATGATCTGTGAAAACCTCACACTTGACACCATAGAGAAAGTGCCCTGATTTTAAGAGAAAACATTACCGCTACCAAATCCAAATCATGTGTTGGGTAGTTCCTCTCATGAATCTTTAAATACCTTTATGCATAGACTATGACATTCCTGTTCTTCATCAACACATCACCCAAACCCAAATGTGAAGCATCATAATAAACAATAAAGCCCTTACCTTCCATTAGTTATGTCAGGATAGGCACTATGGTCAAGAGAGTCTTTAGCTTTTGAAATCTCTCCTCAAACTTTTTAGACCATTCAAACGGTACCTCATTTTGAGTCAACCTTATTAGATGAGTAGCAATAGAAGCAAAATTCTTAATAAATCAAAAATAGTAGCTAGCAAGCCCCAAAAAATTCGTAACCTCTGTCACAGAACTAGGACAAACCTAGTTCTTAACTGCCTCAATCTTTTGGGGAACTACCATCACCTCTTCTTTTGAAACCACACCAAAGAGGCAATCGAGGACAACCAAAATTCACACTGAGAAAGTTTTTCTACAATTTTAATTTTCCTAGGATTCCAAGTACAACATGAAGATGACCTGCATGGTACTTCTTACTCTTGGAGTTGATCAGGATGTTATCAATGAATATAATCATAAAAGAATCCAAGACCGGTTTGAACACCCCATTCATCAAACTCATAAATACTGTAGGCATATTAGTCAACCCAAATTACATTACTAAAAATTCATAGTGCCTACACCAAGTGTTGAATGTCATTTTAGGTACATCCTTAGGCATTATCTTTAACTGATGGTATCCTGACCTCAAATAATCTTAGAGAAAACCAAGCCACCCTGCAACTGGTTAAATAAATTATCTATATGAGGCAAGGGGTACTTATTCTGATGGTGACCTTATTTAACTACTTGTAATTTATAAATATTCTTATTCTACCATTATTTTTTCTTCAGAAAAATATTAGAGCACCCCAAGGAGAAATACTAGGATGAATAAAACCTTTATCAAGAAATTCTTGAATCTGAATCTTAAGTTTTCTCAACTATGCCAGAGCCATGTGATAGGAAGGATTATAGATTGGGCGAGTGTCTAGCTCTAAATCGATACAAAAAACAATGTCACTATCCGGAGGCATACCAAGAAAGTCTATAGGAAAAACATCCTGAAACTCTAAAACAATTGAGATTGACTCAATGGAAGGAGACTCTGCACTAACATTCTGAAGATGAGCCAAATAAGCTAAAAAAATCCTTCCCAACCAACCTTTTAGCTTGAATGAAGGATATGATATTGGCTGGCTTAGGCTTGTACACCCCTTCCCACTCTAATTTCCCCCTATCCGAGATCTCTAGAGTTACCATCTTAGCGTTACAATTAAGCACATTATAATATGGGGACAATCAATCCATACCCAAGATCACATCAAAATCAACCATATCCAATATAACTAAATCTAACCAAGTCTGAAAACCCATAAAGAAAACAAGCACGGTAAATATAGTTGACTAAAATAGACTCTCTAATAGGGGTAAAAACATAGATGGGGGAATCAAGGATATCACAGACCAAGTCAAATCCCAAAGCAAATTTAACTAATACATATGAAAAAGTAGAGACTAGATCAAATAAAATAGTAGTCATCAAGTCACAAACAAGAATAGTACATGTAATTAATGCGTCTGATGCCTCAACTTCTGTCCAACCACAAAAAGGCATAGCACTATGCTATATGATCATTATAATCAACCCCTCTACCTGTATTACCATTCCCTCCGCCTCTACAAACTCTTTAATTACCTAATCGCCCACTCTATAGATGTCCTCTATCATTATTACCTACATCCATTGGTACCACTGCCTTTGCCTACTACTATGTCTAATCAACTACCTGCAGTGAGGGCATTCCCTCCTGAAGTGTTCCTACTCTCCACAATTAAAATATTCCCCATCAAGGGATGGGCTACTGGATAATGAGTAAGAGGCACCTTAACCAACCTGTGTCAAATTTTGTTGTGGAACCCCTGAATAACCAACCATTGAAGTGAACATATAGGACTAGTTCGGACAGACTATATATACCTGCAAACCCGAACCCCTAGAGTAAGAACCAATGTAATTTCCCGCATTCTTGAGCTTCTTAGCCAAATACTTAGTCTACCCAAACTATCGAACTTATTCAATTATCTTAACATAATTCGACACCTTATTAAGCTTTTTTCTGCAGAATTTAGATGCATAAATAATACCTATAAGTCAGTTTCAATCCTTTAACATT
This sequence comes from Solanum dulcamara, assembly GCF_947179165.1. NCBI lineage: Eukaryota > Viridiplantae > Streptophyta > Magnoliopsida > Solanales > Solanaceae > Solanum > Solanum dulcamara. The sequence continues at coordinate 56,565,010 of NC_077241.1, forward strand.
CAAATAGATTCTCTCCTCCTTAGTGTTCACAAGTTGAGTAGTGAAATAGGACAAGGCATGGAACTTAGTCTCATTAGCTGCAACTGTCTTTCTACCCTGCTTAAGAGTCAGAAACTCACCCTTCTTTTAGTCTCTCAAAGAACGAGGAACATACTTCTCAAGGATCAAAGTGTGAAACTGAGTCCAAGTCAATAGAGGCAAAACTGATAAATAACACTCCATATAAGTTCTCTACCACTGCTTGGACTTGCCCTATAGTGGAAATGTCACAAAGTCAACCCCATATTGTTGCACGATGCCCAAATTGTGCAATCTCTCATAATAATCCAAGATAAACTCAAAATCATCCGTATTATCTATCCCATGAAACATTGGAAGCTTTACTTTAAGAATTTAGGAAGCATCTCATGCTTTGTGCCAGTTATTACAGGTCCTATTAAAGGACGAAAAAAGCATCAATGCTTAAATCTCTCTCTATCCTAGGGGCTACAATTGTGAAAAATTAAGTAACCTGAGCCTGAGAAGTAGAAATAGTGGGTGTGGCTCCAGTTCCTGCCAACTCACTCAAGAATGCCAAGACTCGTTGAACTGCTTTAGAAGACATAAGGGGGAGACCTGCACCTCGGTATGTGCTGCTACCTCTGACCCAACCTCCTTCTTGATCTCAACCTCAACCTCTTCCTTAACATGGTCTTGTGGTGGGGGAGGGTTCACTTGGCTTGGTATTTCTCCTACCTAAGCTCCATGTGGTGGTGGAGGGTTCACTTGCCTTGATGCTGATCCTACCTAAGCTCCACCCCTGAAGGGTGTTGATCTTTTGCTACCTCTTCCACTAACTCGACCTCGATCTCTTTGTCGTGCCCTTGTTCTGTTGTCTCTACTATTGTCTCTACTACTGGAGCTTTTATCATTGCACCGTTATGTGTCGTGTCAATCATTTATGGATAAAAGTGAAAAAAAATAGATACCAATTTGTATCACCAGATACCAATTGAAATCAAGTTATAGCACGAAAAAAGAAAGAAGAGAGAGACTTTTCCTAAAGTCCTGTAAACTCTTAAAAAATAGTACAAACATCTCTATATTGTTCCACAAGAATTTTCTAGACTCATTTTTGTACAATGAAATTAATGAGCATAGGGATCGGATACCAACTTTATCACAATTCAAATCAACTATTAGTGGCGCCTACAACTAACCCTCAAGTGGGAGAACCAACTATAATCCAACATTTAACCAATTTAGCTTATTTATGAAATAAATCCTCAAATAGAACACCAGAAAATCAATTTACAATAAGAAAAAGATGGAGTCCCCATAAACTCAATCAAGTTTAATGAAATACTACAAAAATAAACTCCCTAGAACCTAAAGGTTTTTGTACCAAAACTCTAACAAGTCTAGAAACAATGGGATGCAACCGCAAACCAAAAATAATAAGCTGTGTATAAAATGTTTGTGTCTGAAAAAATGGATAAATAAATTAAGAGGAATCCACGACAGCCTGAATGAAATAGCTTACCCTTAAATTCAAATCGTTGAAGTCTTACAACTGAGGTCTTTCAGTAGTCGGTTGAATATTCCATGTACTCAATACAAATATAGACAAGTGTAGAATTAATACATAAAATATAGTGTACTAGTAAGATCACACTACTAGTTTCAGTTAATAAAATATGAACAAGAAACCACAACTTAGTAAAATAGATAATACACAATTACATAACAACTATTGCAAAACCTAGATTCCAGTCCTTATAATCAAATTATTATACACAATGAGCATGATCAATCATAACATAACAACCAATCTGGTTCTCTCATGGAACCCTCACATAAACTATTAATGTACTGGCATGGTATCTGATCTTAATCATAGTTAGTGTACTGATGTGGCAATCTAATACCATCATGGTACCCAATTCAAATATACCAGTATGGAATTTGATCCAAATATACTAGTGTGTTACTCGATATAGATGTACCAGCATGGTACCCGATCCAACAAGAAATTACATATCATAATCACAACCATAATGAATAATAATCACACTTGTACAATCAAGTAACACATTTATTGCATATAATTGGATCAAAATTAGCATTTTAATTCATATACCTTATTTTTCTCTAATCATATATCATACATGCATTACTAATAAAGTAGTTAACGAGCACATAAAATATATAAAAAAAAAACACAACCATCACCTACCTCAAAATAAGCCTAAATGTTGTAAAGAACTTGAGCTTTTCCTTTTTGAAGTGATTTGTCTTGTTTTTGATCGAAGACAAATAAAATATATAATAATCAATGATCGGTGGCATAAATTATCTAGATTATAACTCAAATCCTAACTCTTGGTCAATTCCATCACCATCCCACCAAACTGGAGTTTTTTCCACCATTAATTCAAGTGAAAAATCCCCCCCCCCTAAGATAATCACTCTAGATTCTAAGATGTAAGAATTCAAATACAAATTAGGGGAATAATTAACATACCTTTATCAAAAGAATTGGTGAAAAAATGAGGAGAATAGCAATAAGTCGCCCCTCTCTTTCTCAAGAACAAAATTACAGAAATAAAATGATTTTGAAACTTTGTTGTATTAAATCCGCGACTGGTCCGCTATAGCGGCCATGCCATAGCAGGATTTTCCCTACCTTAGCGGTTTTCATGGAGACAGAATCTCGAAAATTCTCCCCTAAACCCCATTTTGCAATATAACCTCAAATCTTGACGTTTTATAATAACTCTTTCATGCCTTAATTATCAAAAAATCAAACCCAAGCTTACAAATTAATCCTAATCCATTCCCAGATAGACCTAGACTTTACCTTACTCTGATTTTATTTGATACTGACCAGTCTAATATTTTTAAGTTACTACCCAAAATATTTTCTAGCTCAAATTCTTTCATTATTTATTTTACCAAAAAATTGGCCTAGGTTTAAAACATTATTAGAATTGATTGAAAACCTTTTGAATTTTTTCTCCTTATGTGAGAAAATATCTCATCCCCAAAAATCCTACCTTCAAGCTCTCATGGCTGCTAAGAACGAGGTGAAAAAGTGAAAGCTCCTCAGGAAGGCAAAAGATTTTATTGCTACAACCTCTAAAATCAATAAGAATCAACCGAAGATAAACAAGATTATATCTTCTTTTTATTTTTCTCTTTGCTACTTTTAGTTCTCCTTACTTCTTCTTACATGATGACTCAGCCATTAAAGTTTCAAAGCTTGCTTGATTTTAAAATTTGACATACCACAAACATGAATCATTTTAAGAAAATTATATATCAAGACTCAAAACATCGAGATGATTTCATATCTAAAATCTAAGACTATCTAGAGGTAATTTTGATTTGATAGAGATTGAATAGTTAGTGTATACTTTATGTATAGTTCGTGTATACTTTATATATGGTTAAGCTATATTGAAATTTTTAAGTGTATCATAGTTTTAATTCCCCTATTCTTGAGAAATTACTTTTCTGTGTGAAATGATAATTTTACCTTTTTTCTTAGTGTTTTCATAATTTGTTTGTGATGTGGGAATAGTTGGCATGGTTTCTGATAAGATCGGGTGTGATTTTAGTGATTTAAGGCCTTGACTGGGAGTTTTATTGAGATAGTTGACTTAGGTCAATATATTGAGATTTGAGCATTGGAAGGGGATTTTGTCATTTCTATTGCATCCAGAAAGTTTAGTTTGGCCTAGTTGAGTGTTGACTTAGACCTACATGACCTTAGTATTTGTTTTGGAAATTTTGGCTAAAGTTGAGTTTTAGGCCTAAAAGGGACCTAGAAGAGTAATTTTATCATAACGACCTTTCATTGGAAATTTGATGATTCCATTGTAGTATAATAGCATATCCAGTTTATTTTTATCGGACCTCGAATGATTTTTAAGGTCCAACCAGAGGCATTTTAGAATTGTCTTCGCTGCTATTTTCTGGTTTCTGGTGCAACATGAATTACTCATCGCGATCGCGACCTGAGGTCATATGATCGTGATGTATTAGGACAATGAGCTTCATGATCGCGAGGGAGGGCTCATCGATCGCGACGTATAGTCTTATTTAGTGTTTTTCACAATCGCAAAAGGTAGGTGTATCGCAACAGTGTTCCTTTTTGTACTTCGTGATTGCGAGAGTTAGTGGTTCTTGATCACAAAGGGTTAAAAGTACCTGAACAGTGTTCACTTCGAAAAATAACCCATTTTTTGCATTTCCACCATTTTCAAACATTTGGAGCTTGAGGGAGACGATTCTTAAGGAGAATTTTAGGAGAAAACATTTGTGTAGGTCTATTTAATCAATCTTTATCATTTTCTATCAATTGTATCCTCTTAAATCAATTCAAAAATCAAGATTTCAAATAGATTTTTGGAGGTTTTCTTCCCAGTTTCAAAATTAATGATTTATTGATTTCTAATTCGTTTCTTTCTCAATTGTAATGGGTTTTTCAACTACGAGCTACCTTCAATGTGTAGAATATGATTTTCAAATAAAATTCCCAATTTTCCCTTTTCTTTTTTGAAGTTATTTTTAGAAGATTCTGATCTAGTTTTAAAACCTTACAATATGGGTATCACTAGACTCTTTTTGATGAAATCTTTCTATTTTTGATAGTGGGTAATCATTTCGAAGTCAAGGTTTGAGTATAGAGCTTTGCTTTGTGTGTTCATGAGAAGTTTTGGCCTTCGAGGTAGGTTTGGCTATCCTTCTTTGAGATTGGAATAGGATAATTAATCATTCATATATTATAGACTTTGGGATAGGGTCATAATGTGATTTGGGACCGTAATTTTATTCTGATTCCCATGTGGGGGCTTATTTGTGTGTTTTAGCTCATGCGAGGGCCTTACTTGCGATTCTATTTGCTTTGGGAGCATATGATTCATAATTTTCCTGTAAGAGAGGCTTGTAGTTACTATTTGACTTGTAATTCCCACCTGAGGGGTTGCATTGGGGGGATTGGTCATACATGAGTAATGCAACAATTCAAAAGTGGTGAACTTATATTTCAATATATCTCCTTTCCATTACTATTGTCACGACCCGACCTAGGGCCTAGTCATAACACGATGATCGAAACCGTGAAGGGCTCTAACCAAGCCTCTTGTACATATCATAAACATACATAAGGTGAAATATAAAAGCAGAAACATCATAAGAGAGTCTAAAACATGAATAAAAATCTAAAAATGTCTTATGACAACATAGACTCAAACATATATCCAATTAGATGTCTCTAAACATGAGTATGGGTGGGGGCTAAGACATGTCCCTAGCTCACCCTCAATATATGATGTAAAAAAAGTCTTTTGAAAAGGAAATAATAAGTAACTTGAAACTTGTCCCCGGTCAATGAGGACTCACCACAACACCGTCGGATGGAGAACACCTACTAGTTACGTGGACGATTAGGATCTTCAACCTCAACCCCTACATTATGAGACAATATATGCAAAAAGTATACATTAGTACATTGGAATGTACTAAGTATGACGGCGTAACATGCAACATAAATCATGGAATCTAAAGATCAAGTAAAACACATGATAAGATGGAATAAGTAAAGTCATGAGAAAATCATATTGACCAAAGCATTTAAAAGCATAAATTCAAAATCATAACATACTTAAGAGATCATACATATATGGGATAGGAACCATAACCAACAATAACACCATGCGAGTTATAACATGAAATCCGATGATCCCCACATCAAGAAGGAGGAGGCTACTTTGCCAAGGTAGACTCCTGATCATGAACATATGCTATTTGTGGATCCACTAGCTAGGCCAAAAAGGCAGTCCTACGGTGGCATGTAGTTATGAGACAAGAGACTTTATATAAGGACCCCTTATTTCGAGCGCCCACCTCAAGTCCACATTCGGTGCTAAGTCAAATCCCACGGAATACATACATAACATAAATATCATAATTTCATATATCATAGTCATGAATCATAGGCTTGAAATCCTAGAGTAGCTCATTTTCGTAACATATTTGTAATGTGAGAATTGTCCTTTCATCATTACAATCATATTTGCATAATTTGTATCATTAGGCCTTAGGTCGCCTTATTTCATAACTTGCATGAAGAACCATAATTTGAAACATACTTATAATTCATGATAATAATGGAAATACATAGTCATAATTCATACTTTGAAAATCCATGATCATAGCTTGTACTTGAAATTTGGGTAAGACATGAATGCATGATGAATTGACTTCAGAATCATGAAATTTACTTGAAAACATGCATGATCATAAACTTTATATCAGCCCATACATAATTCATATAGATAGTATCATTTGGAAGTATAATTGAAAATACTTATAATTTACATCATAAACCCTAAAAATCAAAGTAGGAAAATTCGTGGAAAAACTCTTCAATTTAATTCAATAACCGTCAATTTATATCAAAATAGACTCATGATCATACTTTAAATCAAAATTCATGCAATTGGAATAGAGATTACAAAACCCATAAAATACCATACTTTAATTTGATAGAAAACCTTGAGAAATTGATTGGGCTTCATGGATGAAAGGATCCATGAATCAATACCCACATACCTTGAGTGAGAACACCAATTAATTTGAAACAACTTGAGAGTTTTTATGAAGAGATTGAGTGAATTTACTTGAAGTCTTTAATGGAAACCCTTGAGAGCCTTTTTGTAGAAAGAGAAATATTTGATAGATGAATTGTAGAAGAATGAATAGAATTAGAGGTTTAAGTTAATTTATAGAGTTGAATTAGGTTCTAAAAACATCTAGGTTCATTAAATAATAATTTGGAAAAGGTCTAAAATGCCCTTTAAAAACTCAACTCGGCCAAAAAACCCTTCCAAGTCCGTGATGTGGAACTATCGCGATCAACTCAGTCAGAAAACTATCCCAGGTCCACGACGTGGACCTATCGCACACCCTACTATTTAATGGATTTTCTTAAATATCCATCTTCTAATATATGAGTCCTAAAAATCCACAGAGACTATTTTCTCGCAGGTTTTGACCCCCTGATAGATATTTCAAACAAGAATTCTCCAAAAAGATTAAGGATAATGCGTTACGTGAGCGACCTATTTTCAAGGCATTCTTAAGGCACTTATGAGCATTTTGAGGGATGTTACAACTATCTACTTGAGGGTGTATATCATGTTTAGGTTGAGTTTGAGAACTTTGAACCTTATTTTACATGTTGAGTTGAATATTGCCTCCATGCTATATATGTTGTGATGTATTCATCACATGCAGTATATCATTGATCTTGGAAAGTTGAGAAATGTAGAAATTCTTTTAGAGAAAGAAAATTTGTGTAACACCCCATATTATTTTAACTTAGATTATTTCGAGAACCTAAGGACAATTTGCAAAAAGTAAAACTGGGGAGCAAGTCCGTGTCGTAGACTAGGGTAGGTATTTTTGTACAGGTAAAAATTTGAGATAGAAGAATGTGTGATGTTTTCTCATCGCCGAGAATAAAATTTTTGAAAAATAAATCTGGGGACAAGGTCCGCATCACGGACCTGGGTTTTGATTTTTTCCCATCGTCTATTTTAATGTGGGCATTTTGGTCTTTTCTCCACCTTTTTCCAACTTAACCCACTATGTTTTGGGATTAAAATTTATCCCTTATTAGTACCCTAGGGGTATTTCCTCTCATTAACACTTATACTAATTGAGAGCAAAGATTGGAGAGGAGAAAATGGCTAGGGTTCTAGCGTTCAACATCCATTGTTCGAGTTTGATTATTCTTCAATTTTCAGGTATGTAAGGCTACTCATAATATTGGATTGATTTCATCCACATTCCCTACATCTTCATTGAGTCGAGTTGAGTTTGAGTTTCGAGTTTCCATGAACTGAGTTCTTGTGTTATTTATAAATTCTATTGAGTTCTAGCATATAATTTCATATGTATTGATTATGTCTATGAGTTGAGTAATTAAGGTATACATTCATGTCTTCATTTACATGAACCCTAATTGAGATTTCATTTTTATTTTATGCATTGATGGAGTTTTTAAAGCATGATTTGTGAACATTTTGGAATGAGAATGAGTTGAGTCTGAGTTGAGTCTAAAAAGTTCTTAAACTTCCATTATTCTGAACATGAGTATTTTGAGTATAAGTGATTGTTTGAGGTAGAGGTTTGAGGATTTATGAATGAGTTCGAAAGCATATTTTAAATGAAAGATTTGATGATTGAGATGATATTGAGTTTGATGAGAGTCTAATGAGACTAGATGAGATGATTTGATTAAATTGATTTGGTTGAGCATATGAGCACATTGAGTCATTTGAGAGTAGTATTGAACACCGATTTGGGTAAAAGTAAATAACAAATCAAACCCCATAAACTACATAGCCAACATAGGATAAATGCTATGCCTTTATAGTTCTAAAAATGGGACTTTTATTGATTGTGGATTCAATGAGGTTGATCATTTCTTACTCTAGCAAGGTATTGGATTACTACGCAATGGTAGTGCAAAGTGTTGTATTATCACCAGCTCATAAATGATGGTTTCGGTTAGATAAACCCCCTAAACTTGAAGGGTTTGATTTAGTTGAGTTGCATATCATTAAGTTTATTTTCAAAGCACCGTTTATGTTTTAAACTTGCATGCTTATTGAGTTGAGTCATTTTCAGAGTGAGTCCCTCGAGTTGAGTTTCATGATGTTGAGTATTGTTGATTATATTTTTCTTTCAGCTATTTTACGTACTCACACATTGCATGCACTAATGTCATTCAAATTGCATTTTTTTATGATGCAAATATATATTTTAGAGATTATAACACTCCTGAAGTCCTTAGGCTAAACTAACTCAACTTGATCTGGAAATTTACTTCAAACACTGACTACGAGACCCTTCAAGGGATATATTGCTTTTCACAGCTCATGGAATGGTCCATGGAAAATGCCTTGGATCAAGGATAAGAGGGAGAAAGGGACCATGGAGGGCTCTATTGCCCATGGTGGTAACTACGGACTCTAAAGCCATTCGTGAACTTCTTCCCTTGGACACCCTAAGTTGAAGACCACCATGATCAAGGATCACAACCTGTAGTGGGGTTCATGGACCGTGATGAGGTCCATGAAGCTTAACCCCTTAAACCTTTGGGATGATTCAGCTTTACGAGAGCCTTCATGGTCCATAGTGACCACCACAGATATGGTGGCTTCCGTGAAGGTCAACCCCTCCCAATAATGCCTAAGTCAAGGACCACGTCCACTCATCACAGACCATAGTGAGTTATACAGACTATGGTGGACATCCGTGAAAGTGCCCAATTCAGTTTTAATAAAGGGTATTTCGGTCTTTTCTCACTTTATCCTTATTGAACCTTGCATGTTTAAGGACTAAATTAATTGTTTGATTGGCTGAGTTGCATTTTTCCAAGTCTATTTCTCTTTAAAAGCATTAATTATTTTAAACTTGCTTTCTCTATTGAGTCGAGATGATTGTAGAGTTGAGTCCCTTTAGATGAGTTAATTGATATTGAGTTTGTTGATCGTATCTTCTTTCAGCTATTTTACATACTTGTATATTCTATGTACTGACGCCATTTGACCTGCATCGTTTTATTGAAAATCACTTCTACTCTCAGATTTGGTGAGTCTTCCTTGCATCCGGAGACACTCTTGATTAGTTATCTTTCTTTTGAGTATTTCCTTTTGGGTAGCCATGGACTAGTCATTGATACCTTTTTGATAGTATTAGAGGGTTCATAGATAGATAGTGAATGTGTTGAGTAAATATTTTGATTTTCAAACCTACCCTTGATACGGAGTCAAGATGAGTTTGGTTTTAGATATATTATTCTTCTTTAGAATTATTTATTTGGTTAGGCCACTTGATTGTCCCTTTTATTGTTGTTTTAAGTCTTCTACTGAATAAATAAATGTGCAATTTGACCAAGTGATATGCTTGGGGACCAACAATAGTCTTCAAGTATCGGCCACATCTAGGGTACCCTCTCGAGGTGTGACAAATTTGGTATCAGAGAATAGAGTTCAAGAATCTTAGGGTGTCTATGAAGCTGTGTCAAGTAGAGTCTTGATTATGGGTGTGTCGTGCACCACACTTATAATCAAGAGGCTATAGGACATTAGAAATTATTTCACTTCTTCACATTCTGAGTTTGTGTGAAAGGGACTAACTCTGAAAAGTTCCTTCCTAATTCGTGCATTATGCATTTATAGATAATTCCTCCTAAGTGTACTGCCAGTTAGAGGAACATCACTAACACTAAGATTCCACAGTCGGAGATGCCCCTACTATCTGGGTAAGGACTAGGGGTTGACTTGCCCAATCTGTGGAGGAACCCCAAATGCCTACTACTCAACCAATCCCTACAATGGAGGTTGATTTTAGAGGAGAGATCTCTATGCTCACACAGTTGGTAACAACCTGAAATGGTAACCAGAATTCACCGGCTCCTAGATTTAGCTCTCAAGAGTCATCATCTTCTTTGAGGATATAAGATTTCTTGAGGATGAACCCACCGTTCTTCATAGGGTCTAAGGTGGAAGAGGATCCCAGAACTTTATCGAAGAGATGTGGAAGATACTAAAAGCAATGCATGCTACTAAAATTGAAGGGGTTTAGTTAATTTCCTATCAGCTCAAGTATATTGTTAATGTATAGTATAACCAGTAGGAGGAAAGTCGTAGTGAGGATGCTGAGCCTACTATTTGATATTAGTTCGAGGGAGAATTCCTTGATCACTTCTTTCCTAGAGAATTTAGGGAAGCAAAAGTTAAAGAGTTCGTGAATTTGAATAAGAGGGACTGACCATGAAGGAGTACAACTTTAAGTTCATCTAGTTTTCCTTATGCTCAGCAGGTTGAGGAGGATAAGAAAAAAAATAGAGAAGAGCATTTGAGAAATCAAGACAAATTAGCCGGGTACAAGAATTAATAGATATAAGATAAGTGCAACAGGTCCTTCTTTCAGAAGAGGTCTTTTAACTATGCTCCATCACCAGCAAGTGCACTTGCACCCAATTACAAGTATGAACAGAAGTCACAGAGCCAACAGAACTTTAGAGTCTAGGGTTCTCAGTCTCGAGGGAGTGTAGATCAAGGTTGAATGGGAAAGCCGCCTTGCAGCAAGTGTGGTAAACTCTATTTGGAAGAATGCAGAGAAGGCATAAATGGGTGCTACAAATGTGGTAAGGTGGGCCATTTTCAGAAAAAGTTTCCGATGTAGGGAGACAGAGCCCAATCTTCTTATGCAATACTACCAGTTAGAGGTAATTAGAGAGCTTATATTTCAGGTATGGGCAGAGATCAAACCATCTATATGCTATGGCTAATTGCCATGATCAGGAGAAATCACCATATGTTGTCACTAGTGTGCTTTGGGTCTTCTCTTTTGATTTTTGTGATTTGCTTTATCCTGGTGCCACTTTATCATTTGTAACCCCTTATGTGGCTAATAAGTTTTATAAAATCCCTAAGTGTCTTCTTGATTCTTTTAGTATGTCCACTCCTGTTTGCGAGTCTATCTTAACTGAGAGGGTAAAAGATATTGTATCATGTTAATCTATCACAGGGATTGCTGATTTAGTTGAGTTGGATATGGTTGATTTTGATGTGATTCTTCACATGGACTGCCTTTATGCCTGTTATGCCTATGTTGATTTTAGGACTCGGATTGTTAAGTTCAAATTCCCAAATAATCTCATCTTAGAATAGAAGGGCAGTCTTGTCGTGCCTAAGGGTAAATTTATTTTCTACCTTAGGACCAGAAAGTTAATCTTGAAAGGGTGCATTTATCATATCGTGCGAGTTAAATATGATAGTTTGGATTCTCCATCTCTTGAGTCAGTCCCAATTGTTAATGCATTTCTCGAATTCTATTTTAAGGATCTGCCTAGAGTCCCTCCTAATAAGGAGATCGAATTTGGGATTGATGTCCATCCTGATTTGCAACATATCTCTATTTTTCCATATAGAATGGCTCCTGTTGAATTGAAAGATCAGTTGAAGGATTTGCTAGATACGGGCTTATTAGGCAGAGTGTCTCACCTTAGGGAGCTCTTGTCCTATTCAGGCGAAAGAAAGATGGCTCATTGAGAATGTGTATTGACTATCGTCAGCTGAAAAAGGTCACTATAAAGAACAAGTACCCTCTCCCCAAGATAGATAGTTTGTTTGACCAACTTTAGGGTAACACTTATTTCTCAAAGATAGACCTCAAATCAGGCTATTATCAGTTGAAAGTGAGAGAATGTGATATTCCAAAGATCGCCTTCCAAATTTGATATGGTCACTTCAATTTTCTTGTTATGTCTTTTGGTTTGACTAACGCTCCTTTAGTATTAATGAATTTGATGAACAGAGTGTTTAAATAGTAGTTGGACATGTTTTTGATTATGTGCATCAACAACATACTGATCTATTTGAGAAATGAGGGGGAGCATGCTAATCATCTAAGAATTGTTCTTCAGGCTCTCAAGGATAGGGAGTTGTATGCTCAGTTTTGTAAGTGTGAATTTTGGCTGGATTCTGTGGCATTCTTAGGCCATGTTGTATCTGGTGAAGGTATATAAGTTAATTTGTAGAAGATTGAGGCGGTAAAGAAATGGCCTAGACCCACATCCCCAACGAACATAAGAAGTTTCTTACGTTTGGATGGTTACTACCGAAGGTTTGTTGAGGGGTTTTCATCAATATCATCTCTATTGACTAAGATGACTCAAAAGAAGGCTAAGTTCTAATGGTCAGATGCTTACGAGAAAAGTTTTCAAGAGCTAAAAATGAGATTGACTACTGCTCTAGATTTGTCCCTACCTGAGGGAACAAATGGGTTTGTTATCTATTGTGATGCATCCAGATTTAGATTGGGTTATGTATTGATATAGAAGGGTATAGTTATTGCCTAAGCTTCCAGAAATCTTAAGATTCATGAAAGGAACTACCCAACTCACGACCTTGAGTTAACATTCGTTATCTCCATGGTGTACATATCGATGTGTTCACTGATCATAAGAGCTTATAATATATGTTTACTCAGAGAGAGTTGAACCTGAGGCAGAGGAGATGCCTTGAGCTACTCAAGGATTATGATAAGAGCATTCTTTACTAGTCAGGTAAAGCTAATGTTGTTTCTGATGCTCTTAGTAGGTTATCTATGGGAAGCACAACCCATGTAGAGGAGGGAAAGAGAGAATTGGCTAAAGAGGTACATAGGCTTGCACGCTTGGGAGTTCAACTTATTGACTCTAGTGAGGGTAGCACTAATGTTCAGAATGGGGTTGAATCATCTCTAGTTGCTGAGGTGAAAGAAAAACAAGATCAAGATCCCATTTTTCTCTAGTTGAAAAATGATGTTCACAAGTAGAAAGTAATGGCTTTTTCAAAATAGAGAGATACAATGTTGAGGTATCAAAGTAGATTGTGTGTTCTAAGTGTTGATGGCATGCGAGAGAGAATCATGGCAGAGGCCCATTGCTATAAGTATTCCATCCATCCAATTTCTATAAAGGTGTACCACGACTTAAGAGAAGTATATTAGTAGAGTGGAATGAAGATAGATATAGTAGAGTTTGTGTCCAGGTGCCTGTATTTCCAACAAGCCAAAGTTGAGCATCAAAGGCCTTGTGGTGTAGCTCAGAATATTGAGATTCCAGAATAGAAGTGGGAGATTATCAACATGAACTTTATCACAGGTTTATCGCATTCTCACAGATAGTATAATTCCAATTGGGTAATTATGGACATGATGACCAAATCAACCCACTTTTTACTATTTAAGACTACTGATACCGCAGAAGACTATGCCATATTTAATCTTCAAGAAATTATTAGACTTCATGAAGTTTCTTTTTCTATCATCTCAGATGGGGGAGCTTAATTTACTTCTCAGTTTTGGAGGTTGCTCTAGAAAGGTTTGGGTTTAAGAGTGAACCTTAACACTGCTTTCCATTTGCAGAACGACGACCAAGAAGAGCGTACAATTCAGACTTTGGAGGATATTTAAGAGCCTGTGTCATCAACTTCAAAGGTAGTTGGGATGACCACTTTTCTCTTATTGATTTTACCTATAATAACAACTTCCATTCGAGTATTCAGATTGCCTCATATGAGGCCTTTTATGGGAAGAGAGGTAGATCATCGATTGGTTGGTTCAAAGTTGGTCAAGCTGAGTTAATTGGACAAAACATAGGTCATCAGGCCATGGAGAAGGTGAAAATCATCCAAGAGAGGTTGAGGGCTAGTCAGAATCTCCAGAAATCCTATACTATTTAGCAGGAGAGATTTGGAGTTTGAAGTGCATAATTGGGTATACTTGAAAGTTTTACCCATGAAGGGTATGATGAGATTTGGGAAGAAATAATAGCTTAGTCCCCGCTACATTGGTCCTTATCAAATTGTGAAGAGGGTTTCTAATGTCGCATATGAGTTAGAGTTGCCATCAGAGTTAGCAACTATTCGTCTAGTGTTTCACATCTCTATGCTTAAAAAGTGTTTGGGAGATACTTCACTTGTTGTTCTAACTAAGAGAATTAGGGTGAAAGAGAGTTTGACTTATGAGGAGGTTCCATTCATATTCTTGATCGTTAGGTTCATAAATTGAGAACCAAAGAGGTAGCATCTGTCAAAATTCTATGGCAAAACCAGTTTATTAAAGAGGCCACATGGAAAGATGAAAAAAATATGAAGGCTAAATACCCTCATCTATTCGTGCCTTCTAATGATGATATTGATGGTAAGGTTCCTTTTTCCTATCTTTGAGTTGATATTCATTTTGAGTTTGAGTATATAATGCATATTTTTGAGTCCAAGTTATGATTGTTTGAGTATCTGAGTTCTTGATTTGCATTTGTGCCTTAAGTGATTCCTAGCTTGGCCATCATTCGAGGATGAATAATCCCAAGAGAGAGATATTGTAACACTCCTGAAGTCCCTAGGTTGAACTAACTCAAAAGGATCTAGAAATTTACTATAGATGCTGACCACGAGACCCTTCACGGGATGTATTACTCTTCATGGCTCGTGGAGAGATCTGTGAAAAATGCCTTGGAGCAAGGAAAAGAGGGGGGAAGGGACCATGAAGGGATTTACGGCCTATGTTGTTCATCACGGACCATAAAGCCATCTATGAACTTCACCCCTAGGACCCCCTAAGTTGGATACCACCACAATCGAGAATCAAAACCCATAGTGGCATTCACGGACCATAAAGAGGTCCGCGAAGCTTAACCCCCTGAACCTTTGCGATGGGTCGACTTCATGAGAGCCTTCGTGGCTCAAAGAGCTATTTGGGTGCACCCAAACAACTCTTCCCCTTCTTAAAATTAGAACCCATTGAGGTAGTGACCACCACAGATAGTGGTGCCTTCTGTGAAGGTCAAAACCTCCCAATAGAGCCCAATTCAAGGACCACATCCACTCATAATAGACCTTGGTGAGTTGTACGAACCATAGTGGACGTTTGTGATAGTGCCTGAATCAGTTTTAATAAAGGTCATTTTGATCTTTTTCCAACTGAACCCTACATGTTTAAGAACTAAAAATTAGTCCCTTATCATACACAATAGGGGTTTTCTCTCATTCCCACTTGTATCTTCTTGAGAGAAGCGATTGGAGAAAACAAAAAAAACTAGAGTTCAAGGTCTTCGAGCAATCCCTTCGAGTTTCGATCGTTTCTTCAAATTACAGGTATGTAAGGATAATTACAATGCTGGATTGAGTTTGTCCATGAGCCCTAAATATTTCTTTTCGTCAAAATATAGATTGAGTTTAAGTTTTAATCATGTTGACCGAGTTATGGAATTATTGATATAATTCCCTATCGAGCTCTATCTATAGATATATATAAATGAATACATCATGTTGAGTCTTATGATTTGAGTTATTAATTGACTGTTCTTGATACCCTTTCCATAAACCTCACCTTAGTTGATGATGATTGCATTATATGCATTTATTTTGAGATAAGTAGAATGATTTTCATGTATTTAACGAATTATGACTTTTAAATTGAGTCTATGCATATTTTATTGTTGTTTTAAAGAGAATGAGCATTGAGTCTAAATGACTTGACCATTGAGCTAAATGATTGATTTAATAATTGAGATGGAGTTGAGTTGATTAGAGTCCGAATTTACATAATTCGATTTGATTTGAGTCTTATGGGCATATTTATTCTTAGAAGAAGTATCGAGCACCGAATTGAGTGAGAGTAAATACAAACTCAAACTCAATAAACTATGTAGCCAGCATAGGGGTGGATTGAACCATAAATTTAGATGTTTTATTTTTGTCCGAAAAGAGGACTTGATTTGATTAATTGTGGATCCAACATTGGTTGATTCCTTCCTTACCATGGCAAAGTATTGGATAGACGTGGCAACGATGTTGGATCATTGTACATCACTAGCTCATAGGTGGTGGTTGTCGGATAAGAGAAACTACCAAATCTAAATTAATTATTTGATTGGCTGAGTTGCATTTTGCCAAGTCTATTTCTCTTTAAAAGCATTAATTATTTTAAACTTGCATTCTTTATTGAGTTGAGTTTATTGTAGAGTTGAGTCCCTTGAGATGAGTTGATTGATATTGAGTCTACTGGTCATATCCTTTTCTAGTTATTTTATATACTTGTACATTCTATGTACTAACGCCATTTAGCCTGCATCATTTCATAATGCAGATACAGGTTTTAGAGATCCTTAGCAGGTGCATCATTCATGATTACTTCTACTCTCAGATTTGGTGAGTCCTCCTTACATCCGGAGGTACTCTATGTTAGTCATCTTTTCTTTTGAGTATTTCCTTTTGGATAGCCATGGACTTGTCATTGGCACCTTCTTAATTGTATTAAAGGATTCATAGACAGATAGTGAATGTGTTGAGTAAATGTTTTCATTTTTAACCTACCCTTGATATGGAATCGAGATGAGATTTGTTTTAGATACATTATTCTTCCTTAAAATTATTGATTTAGTTATCCCACTCGATAGTCCACTTTCCTATTATTATAAGTCTTTTGCTGAATGAATGAATGTGTGATTTGACCAAATAGTTCTCTTGGAGATCAGCAATGGTCTTCAAGTTCCAGGCACGCCTAAGGTACCCTCTCGGAGCGTGACAACGATCTTCAAAAGATGCTTAGTTAAAGATCACTCCATCTCAGTTTTGATGAGACCTCCTTTCTTTTGGAGGGATCTTTTCATTCTAGTTTATTTCTTTTATTGGAATAGTTTTTTTGAGGTAGCCATGGGCATGTCCCAGTACCTTCTTAAAATGAGTTTAGTGGCTTCATAGACAATGATTAAGACGGTGACAGAGTAGAGTTGATGTTTTCATTTTGAACTTATTTTCTTATGATGTTGAGTTGATTTGATCTGTTTATTTAAAACTAATCCTTCATTGAGCTGTCGAATTGTTAGCTCAATTAAGTGTTTTTTTTATTTTATAAGTTTTTCGCTGTGTGATTGAATCAGTGATTAGACCAAGTAGTTTTTTGGGGGCCAACAATGGTATTCGAGTGCCGTCCACGCATAGGGTATCCTCTCGGGGTGTGACATTATGACACCTTTTTATATTCTTGATCACGAGTTAGGTGGAAAGATGATGAGATATTGCAATTTTGATTTGGTATATGGACTGTGAGTCCCCAATAGGTCCTTGTATGTAAGCCTTAGCTCGACAAGTGTATACGAAAGTTGTGCGACAACCTTGATTCCACCGTACCACTCCATTCATACATCATCTATTTGTATTGCATTTCATTGTTCTTTGAATTATTTGGCATATATGATTATATGTGATATTGAACTGTACCAATATATTTACTTTACTAGTGTTATTTTATATAAATTGGTAGCACCGATGCTGAAATGAGACTTTTCTATAAGCAGGTGGAAGCGTTCCTTAGTTTATTACATAAGCCTGATTAATTTCTTATAGTCAGTCCGTCAAACATACTGAGTACATGTGGATTGTGCTTATCCCCACTTATGTGTCCCTTATGATGCAGATCCTAGTTAAAGTATTCCGCGCGGTAGCTGATCTATCTAACGAATAGCGTATTATCAGATGAGTGGTGGATCCAGTGATTTGGATTGCCACTAGTTCTATCTTTTACTTCATCTTTCTGTTTGTGGTTGAATAATTTTGTTGTTGTATTAGTTCAATATTTTTAATCAATGACAAAATAATTTTACTACAACTGTATCATGTTTTTTTTTTCCAATCTTACAAGTTATTTTGCAATTTGCATCCATTAGCATATCAAAGAAAAGTAGCAAATACTATCAAATTCAAAAGCAAGTATAATAAAAAAAATTATAGGATTAATTTTCTAGATTGTTTGTATTTTAAGTCAAGGTCTATTGGAAATAAACTCTTTATTTCTAAAATAGAGGACTGTTTTGCGTATACTCTATCCTCTCCAGACTCTATTTTGAACTACACTGAATATATTATTGTTGTTTTTTAAAGAAATTTAAAATAATGAAAAAAATTAATAATTATTCATATGCAAAATTCTTAATATAAAGTTGAACCTTAAAAGTTAGATTAAGAATTTTATGATATTATTAACATAATGGCAAGACCAAGCACACACCCCTTTTTTAACTTGCTCCTAAATTTCATTTTAACACTCCAATTCATGCTTATTTTCTAACTCCATTTTTCATGTATCATCTAAACAAAAAATTATTCAATGGACATATATTTAGTATAGTGATACCCAAGTGAGTTTGACAATGAACAACTTCAAGATTTGAGTTACCAACTTGATACTTTCATAATCCATATGCAAGGTAGTAATCCCCAATTTTCCAACTTGCAAGAATTTTGTAATTGAGGCAACCTATATTAGTGATTCAACTTATGGAATACGACAATAATGCATAAGCTCAACTTATGAAAGTAAGAAACAACAATCCACTAGGTTCTATTACATATCATTTTCAAAACCAGAAAGTCATCACATCAAGGACATCTAATTCTAAAATATTAAGTCTGGAAATATCAACAACCAAAATAAATAAATGACATAGTTTGTGTCTGAAAACTAAAGACATCATGCCATGACTGAGAAAATTCAACACGAGCTAGAAGGAATAACTCACCATGGAACCTGATGTGCTGGAAACTGACTAGAGTTGAGGTCTAGTCGAATTTGTTGGTACACTCACTGCACTAGACAAAAGAAAAACCAAGAAAAATATAATTAGGGGTCAGTACAGGGCAACATGTACTGAGTAGGTATCATCGGCCGACTCAAAACAGAAATTAATATGCATAAAGTAATAGCGGAAAATCAACCATAGCACTTAACAGGAGTCAAACAACAAGATCACGATCAAGTGACAACACAACGAAAAATTACATAGTCAGTCAACGATATCAAGAGTATACATGAGGACTCAGGCCTCCACACCACCGTCTTTTGGGAAATGAGTTATTTGAGATTGGTAGTATTACGTCATTTAATTTATTTTCCTTTAATATTATTGTGTCGAAACATGACACTCGATCCAAATATATCATGTCAGTTCGTGACACATGATCCAAATATATCTTGTCATCTCGTGACACTCGATCCAAATATATCGTGTCGGCTTATGACACCCGATCCAAGTATATTTAATTCATCATTCTTTATTATCACTCTCCACTTTATTAATAATTTTTTATCAAACCTTTTTTATTCAAGGCATCATTTTTAATAAGGGCAAGTTCAAGATTATGGATTTCACGGTCTTGGGATTATAGACCAATCACCACAACATATCAACTATGCAAACCACAACAATTAAATGCATAGTAAACTTCACACATTACTCAATAACTTCAATCAATATTAAGAGTCTATTCATGATATAGAATAAATCATAACCTACCTCAACCAAAGAAACAAAAGTCAAGCAAGCTAATTCACCAATGCCTTTTCTTTTTTCAATGTCTTACGTTTCCAATCTAACAATTATACAATATTCGTAAGTAAATGAGTTCATAGACATCCATACTATATGTATGTTTAACCTAGACCCAAAAACTCACCCAATTCTATAATCAATTTCCTAAAACTCAAACCTAGGGTTAAGTTTTAATTCCTCCAAATAACATAACTTTAATGTTGTTCATAAAAAAATATACTTAATATTCCTACTTGGGAGGGCAACCAGTATTTAAAAGAAAATAAAACTCGAAACAAGAGAATCTGAGACTATGTGTAGAAAGAATTAAACAAACAAAACAATTTTTTATCTTTATACAAACATTTACAATCGAATCACTCAATTATTACTTCAATCATTGCCTAATTAGTATGTCTGCCACCTCTCCCAATTTTCAATCCAAATTAATTCACCACCCTACCATTCTCTTTTCTCTTTTCACCCAATAATATTATTACTCCTCCATGTGACAATAAATATAAGCATACAGAAAATAATTCATGAATAAAAATAATTCTCACCTGAAAAGCTCGATTTCTCTTCGTTTGTATTCATGCCGCCCACGATCTTTTATTTTCTCTTCTAAAATTCTTAGATATTAAAAATAAAAAATATCCCTAACTTATTTTAATAAATATGGGACAAGTGGTATATGGTATTAACTAAATTATCAATTTAGTCTACTAACTAAATTAAATATCTAAAGTTATCCCTCAACTAAATAGTTGTGCCTATCAAATAGTCCAAAATACCCATTAAATTTATGAGATGAGTCTTTTATGAAATAGAAAACTCTAGTACTCTACTCAAAACGACCTAATGGATCGTTACAGGATAATTGTAAATGAATAATGAATATTTATGATATTATTAATATTATTAAAAAGTTTTAATTTTGTTCACGTCATGATCTCAGTTGAATGTTGGATTGTGAATTTGTAGTATATATAATACATAATTATCATCTTATTACTGTTTATATTTTGTTGATTGTTTTTTCATATTGGCTGAAAAGTTGAATAGTTCGATATGAAATTAAAAAATGATTTAATTGATGAGTCTACTTGGAAGCCGAAGACTTCAAATTACGAATCCGCCTTTGATTCAACATATATGAGTACTATATATACATGCATAAACTCTAAATTTAACCATGTATAAATAGTATAATTTTTCATTAAAAAAGTCCTTATATATCCCTCGATCCTACCTTCCTCTACCCCTGATTGGGTGAACTCCTAATTTTTATAAAGTTTAGTTGGTCTCGAGCTTGGATAAAAGAAGATGAATCCAATAGCTTGACGATCGTAAATATATATAGCCAAACTATGAGGAAGTGAAATGGATACAAAAGAATTTGTATATAGTAAAATTTGGGATCAAAGCATAATTGATGAATTATCTGTGAATCTTCAATGGTAAATTAAATGTTTATGCAAATTTATGTTTCAAAGGCTACGATATACATTGCATGAAGGCTTATTAGCTGTAATTCATTTTTTAGAAGCATGTATTTCAATGCCTACATTTTGTAATAAAACTTCAATGGACAGTTAACAACTGTGCAAGGAGATCCTCATCTTCTATTTTGTAGTTCAACTTTGGTTGGAATTATTTATATTTATTAAAAAATTCAATAAACAAGTACTTTAGGTTTCATTTTTTTACGACCCAACCCATCGGGCCGTGCAGACACCTACTCTAATACCTAAGTAGGAGAACCCTTAACCCCCTAAATAGAAATAACATGCGAAAGTTTATGCAAAAAGAGTTATGAAATCACTTTATATTAACTTAAAAACTCCAAAGTTTATTACAAAGAACAATCTAGGCGGAATGACCTGCGAGACCCTTCTCCGTTTGTAAGTTGGACCCTTATACTTACGACATTGCCAACTGAACCATTAAACTCACCGAAACACAATATTTTAAATTTTTTTGACCATTGACCGGACTTACGTGGCACTAATATTGCTGAGTTGAAAAAATGTTTGAATACTCGTCTTAAAGAGAGTGAGTATCTTTTTTTATATTAAAAAATATTTAAAAAATTAAAACAAAAAGGAGAAAAATCAACCTTTCAGCCCCACCCCTCACCTGCAACTTTCTTCTTCCTTCAGCCCCCACTCCCACCCCAACCCCCTCCTCCTCCTCCTTCTTTTTCATGCCCCCCCAGCCCGCACACCTCACCCCAGCCAACCAAATCTCCTATCTCACAATTCTATTTTAGTTTCTTTAATTTTGAAATTCAAACTTTTTTTCTATGAATCTTCTGAAATAGGGTTTTTCGAATTTTGTTGATAAAAGAATGAAGTTTAGATAATTTTGAAATTTTGAGAGTCAAAAATAGAAAAAATTTGTAGGAATAGAAGTTGAAAATGAGGGATAAGATTGAAAAATTCACCTTCACCTCTAGTTGTAATTAGTGTTTTTCTTAAATAAAATGAAAATTTTCAACTCAAAAATTTCTTTTGTTGCAAAGTTCCCACAACCCTTCTGCCACACCCCCATTAATTTCATGAGTATTTTTTGAATCTTGTATGAGTTATTTGTGAAGAGTAATAATGTATATTGAAAAGTTGAAAAGCTTCATGAAGAAGCTTCAAGAACAATAAATGGGTTTTGTGAATTGATGAAATTAATCCAAAATTGTGATGAAAATTTATTGAGTTTGTGTTGTTGAACTTTTAGAGTAAAAAAAATTAAGTATAATAGAAAGAACTAGACCAATTTGACATGAATTTAGTGCTCAATTATGAGTAAATATGAAAAACATGATATTAAAAATTTTCAGAATATGCAAACTTATTTTTTTAATTTTATGTTCTTTATTTTTAATATTTAATTTCCTATATGGCAATAAAAATGACATGAAATTCTATAAAATGACATGAAATTCCACGTGTAAGCAGTTGTGCTACACGCACATACATCGAATGAGAAAGGAGTTTTAAATATTGTATTTCAGTGAGTTTAAGGATTCAGTTGGCAAAATCGTAAGTATAAGAGTCCAACTTATAATCGTAAGTACACCCCCAAGGATACTAGTCTAAGCAGGTACAAGAACTTCGAGAAATACATAATATAAATAAAGTAATGACACACCTTCTATCTTGTTTTCCTCTCTTGAGCCGAGGGTCTTTCGGAAACAACCGTCCTACCTTTCAAGGTGGGTATTAAGTCTGCGTATAGTCTACCCTTCCCAGACCCCACATAATGGGATTATACTAGGTTTGTTGCTATTGTTGTTTTAAATAAAGTAATGACACAACTCCAACCATAAGGAAGAAAGAGTAGAAGTTGTTGGAGAATCGTCATCGTCTTCATCTTAGAAACATCACTGACCCTACAATCAGATTATGCCAAGTGGCATAACAAAAGTAGTATCAGTACAAACAACATGTACTGGCAGGTATCATTGGTCAATCCAATACCCACGTCATAATTTATAGGAACCAATAAGAAGAAAAATAATCCATACAAAAATACACCGCCAACATTTTTAACTCACAACTATGTCCTCTCCCAATATTCTTGTAGTTTTACACTTGCCCCATTTCTTATTGGTCCGCTGCCAACTCTAATTATGAATCTAGGCCTAACCCTTCTATAACATAAGGGAGTTCTCTGAAACCACACTACCACTAAGTCTACCATGCTAGCCTTACATACCCATAAGCCCATATATCAACACACTATCATTAACCTATTTTTCGCTAGTTAGAAAGGCTTTACCAACCATTCTAGACCAACTACTCTTCACCAGAAAATACCCAGTTACTACAAATCACATTTTGACCCTCACTATCAATTACAACAATGGCTACCACTTAGTCAAACTCTAAGTAACTGAATCCCAACTTAAGAACCCAACCTCTACTCTTATGCCTGACTCCATAGAATACCACAGACAACTACAATATGGTCACATAATGTTACACAGTCGTACCCCCAAATAGTATTACACTTACTCCCAGTCCTCAACTCGAATCAATTACAGAACCGATGAAGTCATTCACAGTAATGTCAACTCCTCAGTCCCTATACCTGTACCACACTAATTCACACAATGACAGATAATCATTGGTCCTCTCATGGGACTATCAACACATATGTGGTCCTTTTATGGAACCTATACTCAGACTAATAGCATGCTGGAACATGACACCCGATTCAATTATGTGTCAGAATGTGATACCCGATCTAATAATGTATCAAAACGTGACACTCAATCCAATAATGTGTCAAAACTTGACACTTGATACCCACAACACAATCACAATCACAATGACAATGAATAGTAACAACAGTCATAATTACCAAAAATAAGTTTGATGCATGCCATTTCACACATTTAATCATTTAGCTTGGTTCTTCTCATCTTTATCTATTCACATACATATATGCATACAAATGAAACAATTAACAACCACCTATGACACATATGGAAAGACAAAACTATCAACCATCCCTAATTTACCAGACAATTTTTCCTTACCTAGGTCGCATCAAGATTAATCGCTAAGGATACACATTTTTCTGCCAGTACTCAATACCTGAGGGCCTAAACATGAAACCTCCCATTAATTTCCTTTATAATAAGCAATGGGTACAATATTATAGCTACTCAGATAAGAAAACCTAGCCTACCTAGGCGCCAAGCAACTGGGGAGAGAGGCATTGTGGCTCCAATCCCAGCTTTCAGATGACGAAATGGTGAAAGTAGGCTTGAGTTCCATCGGTTGGAATCTTTCTCGCACTAGAATCTCCTTTTCCCTCCTGTCTAAGCCTAGAACAGCCTTCTGAGGGTTTCTGGGGTAACCCACGTCTTTTTTGTCACTTAGGAAAAAGAGGGAAAATAGAATTTGCATTTTTAAGTTTTGTACCGACCATTTCGCTCTGCCACCTTCACATTCTACTAGAGCAGCCCCGTTGTAGCGGGACTATGCCCTCTATAGCGGGATGATGCGGGTCCAGACGACTCAGTTTTTCTACGAATTGTCCCTTACTAATTAACGAAGGTTCAGGTCATTACACTTTTACTTGTCCACTATTCTAAAAATAGACTTTCACTTTTACTCGTCACTTTTAACATATCAAGAACATACAATTTTTTTTTCATATTTTACAGCATTAATTATTTATTTTCTAAATCAATTTTCATGACTTAACTTAAACATCAATTAAGAGGGGTAATGTGGTAAAATAGACATGTCAATCATTATTTTCTTAATTGGTGTGACAAGTAAAAATGAATACAGAGATTATAAATAATTAATTTTAAACTCAAAAAATTAAATGAATTGTGGTATAATCCTAAACTCAAATCTATAAGGTTCAAATTCGATTGATACTCGTTGATTATAAGTAGTTGACTAACATTATTCAAAATAAATATTTATCCCAATGTGAATTGGCGGGAAATTTATGCTATAAAACCTAATTTTTTTACTTATTTCCATCGAACTAGCTCACTGTAAAAATGGATGGTGGTAAACAGATTCTCACAGAAATAGTGGGAAAACTTTTGAAAAAAAGTTATTGATTTATTGATATCGGATATTGGATTAAAGATTATGCAATGGCTTAGAATTTTTTTTTATTAAGTTAACGTTTCATTGACAATTTATTCAATATTTTAATTGAATTAATTGATAACCCGATAAATAATAATTTATTCCTATATATATTAAGCCACCTGAAGAAATAAACACTCAGTTATCTGTGATCGTTGCCAAATTGTAACATGCTTGTTATAAAATTAATTGGACATCTTTATGTTTGTAAGATGGAGAATTAATGAAGATGTTTCAATTTGATATCTTTCTATTTGTGGTTGAATACTCTTGTTGTTGTATCACTTCAATATTTTTAATCAATGACCAAGTAATTTTACTACAATTGTATCATGTGTTTTTTCTAATCCTACAAGTTATTTTGCAATCTACATCCATTAGCATATCAAAGCAAAGTAGCAAATACTAGCAAATTCGAAAGCAAGTATAATAAAAAAAATTATTCCATTAATTTTCCATATTGTTTGTATTTTAGGTCTATTGAAAATAACCGCTTTATCTCTATGTCACGACTCAACCCACTGGACCATGCAGGCATCTAATCTAACACCTAGATAGAAAAATCCTTACAAAATATCATGTGGAAGTTTAACAAAATACTATCAATAGTCCTAAAAGAGTAGTGAAGACACCATAAATTAGTTTAAAACTCCAAGGTTGATTACAAGAAATACTTTAACACCCAAGGATACAAATCTAAATAGGTACAAGAGTTTCTAAAGATACAATACACAATAAAATAATGACACAACTCCCATCATAAGGAAAGAGGAGTAGAAGTTGTTGGAGAATCATCTTCGTCTCCACCTAAGAGACATCACTGACCCTACAACTAGACTTGGTCATGTGACATTGCAAGAGTTGTATCAGTACAAACAACACGTACTGGTAGACATCATCGGTCAACTCGATACCCACCGCATAATATAAAGAAATCAACAAGAAGAAAACATGATCTTAAGGAAATACACTTGCCAAACCTTTATGCACAAACTCTTATCATTCCTATTAACCTCACTAAAGTTGTTCAAGCCTAACTTTCATCCCTTATAGTTGGTCTGCTGCCAACTCTAATACAGATCAAGGTCTAATCCTTCTATCACGTAGAGGAGTTTCCAAACTACGGACCACTACTAACTCTATCTAACTCGTCTACTATCTTTAGCTTTCACACCAACACATGGCCCTAGGATAATTAACATCTCACTTGGAAGAGGAAAACATTTAGGTGGACTAAGGCTCTTCATTACATGTTGGAATAGTTCACATACTTGCACAATCAAGTAACATATTCATTGCATGCAATTGCTCACAAATAGCCATTTCATTAGTTTCATTTTATTCTTCCCTTAATTAAAAATATTTCATCAAACCTTCTTTATTCAAGGCATCACTTTTGGTAGAGACAGTTCAAGATTATGGATTTCACGGTCTTGAAATTATAGACCAATCATAACAATATATCAATCACCCAAACCCAACAATTAAATACGTAGAAGACATCATAACATTACTTAATCACTATTGAAAGTCTCTATATGATAGAGACTAAACCACAACCTACAGCCACAGATAATCAAATACGTTCATGGCATGAGATTTATCAACACTAAATCATTCACGTTCATCCTTTATTTCATGATTTGCATTACTTAAGTAATTCACAGGGAATAGTCAGTATAAACACACACAATTATTGTATAATCCTATCCCTATACGCATCAATAACCCATAATCCCCAAGTCTCAAGATTCCGTTATGACTCATCTATTATCTACACTTAATCTCACAAGAATCATTGGCCTTCTAAACATTTTCACCAAGGTTAACATTCAAAGATTGAACCTTATCACTAATCACATAATATTCATGACCCATATCATACAATCTCACTCTAAACAACAATTGACAATCATTTAACCATTTAGACTCCGTGTCTGAAGGCCTAAGCATGAAATCTCTCATCAACTACAATATAAAATGTGTAGGGATAGATTTACGACTACTCAATTATAGAAAACCTAGCCTACCTGGGTACCAGGAAATTATAGAAGGATTATAACAAGATCCTTGACTTTCGAAAGGAGAAACTATGGTGACGGGCCTAAAATCTATGGGTTGTAGCCTTACATGCACTAGAATTTTCTTATTCCCTTTTCTCTAGTCATAGAGACGCTTTTAGGGGGTTTCTAGGGTAACCCTCATATATTTTGACACCTAGGGGAAGAAAGAGATAATAAAAATATGCCCTCTTTTCATTTTGGCCCGTCAAATCCCGCTCTGGCGGCCTAATCCCGCTCTGGCAACACAGATAGTTCTTCCTAAAATGGGAATAACTTTTTACCCCAAACTATAAATGAGGAAAATTTGGTGGCGTTGGAAAGAAGACTCACAGGCCTTTAATTGCATAGGTTATGAGATATCTAATTCATTATAGGATGAGAGATATGG
Source organism: Solanum dulcamara (assembly GCF_947179165.1). Lineage (NCBI taxonomy): Eukaryota > Viridiplantae > Streptophyta > Magnoliopsida > Solanales > Solanaceae > Solanum > Solanum dulcamara. The sequence continues at coordinate 56,592,994 of NC_077241.1, forward strand.
TCGTTTGAAGTTGACCCTAGTTTACACTCAAGTCCAAACTAAATCAAAAAAACAGTTTCAACTCAACTTTGTGCTAGGGGCATTGTACGACCTTAATAACTAATACACTCGCATACCAAGGAATTGATCCTAGTCTTATGACGAATGATATTCGTATGCCTTTACTGCAGATATGTTTAGTAACGATGTGCTAGGTCGTTACACTCTAAGGTAGAGGTCAGGTTTGCATACACTTTGTCCTCTCCAGACTCCACTTTGGACTACACTGAATATATTGTTATTGTTATTATAGCAATTTATGATAATAAAAAATGAATAATTATTCATATGCAAAAATCTTAATATAAAGTTGAACCTTATAAGCTAGATTAAGCATTTTATGATATTATCAAATAATGACAAGGCTAAGCATACACACCTTTTTTAACTTGCTCCTAAATTTCATTTTGACACTCCAATTCATGCTTATTTTATTTTAACCTTCTAACTCCATTTTTCATGTACCATCTAAACAATGGACAGATTTTTAGCAAAGTGATATCCAAGTAAGTTTGATAATGAACAACTTCAAGATTTAAGTTACCAACTTGATACTTTCATAATCCATATGCAAGGTAGAAATCTCCAGTTCTCCAACTTGCAAGAATTTCGTGATTTGATAAAGACATCGGTTGAGGCAAATTGAATGGAGATTTATTCACTTATTTATTTACTTGTAAAGTTGATTTTAATTTTATCTGTTGCTACAATAATTGTGGAGAGAACATTCTTATCCATGAAGCACAGAAAAATGAAGTGCAAAAAAAGTATTTGTGGTCAATATTTAAATGATTGTTTACTTTGTTGTGTTATATATAAAGCGTGATAGATTTGTAAATATAATTAATGATGTCATGATTGATCGTTTTTAGAATATGCAAACCCATTGAGGATAATTGTAAATGAATGATGGATATTTATGATATTATTAATATTATTAAAAAAAAAAAATTTTATTCACTTCATGATCTCAGCGAATGTGGGTTATGAATTTATAGTATATATAATATATAACTGTTATCTTATTACTGTTTTTATTTTGTGATTGTATTGTCATATAGACTGAAAAGATGAATAACGATATGAAATTGAAAGTTGATTAAATCGATGATTCTACTTGGCACCCGAATGCTTTAAATTCTGAATCCGCCTCTGATTCAACATATATGAGTACTATATATACATGCATAAACTATAAATTTAACAATGTATAAATAGTATAATTTTTTGTCGAAAAAAATTCATATATATCACTCGATCCTACCCGCCTCTGCCCCTGATTGGGTGAACTCTTTATTTTTACAAAGTTTAGTTGGTCTCGAGCTTGGATAAAAAGAGAGGAATCCAATAGCTTGACGATCGTAAATATATATAGCCAAACTATGATGAAGTGAAATGGATACGAAAGAATTCGTATATAGTGTAATTTGGGATCAAACCATAATTGATTGATTATCTATGATCTTCAATGGTAAATTAAATGTTTATGCAAATTTATGTTTCAAAGGCTACGATATACATTGTATGAAGGCTTATTAGCTATAATTTATTTTCTAGAAGCACGTATTTTGATTCCTATATTTTGTAATAAAACTTCAATAGACAGTTAACAAGTGTGTATGGAGATCCTCATCTTCGATTTTGTAGTTCAACTTTGATTTAAATCCTCTATATTTATTAAACAATTGAATAAAGGGAAAAGACTCATAAATACCCTTCATTTATGGGAAAAGATTCATAAATACCCTTCTTTTATATTTTGATCTAAAAATATCCTCAACCTATTTTTTTGGCTCAAGAATATCCCTAACTTATTGGAAATGACTCACCCTCCCTCCATCTTTTGGTCTAAAAATATCCTCAACCTTCATTTTTTTTTTCAAGAACACCCCTCCTTTCATCTTTTAGTCTAAAAATACCATCAACCCAAATTAAATTGAATTGAATTCTTTTACTAATTAATTAATTTTTTTTTCTAAAAGATATTTTTTTCATTTATTCAAATTCTTACTACTAGCTCATCTCAAAATATTTAAAATATTTAACTCTAATTATATTTGAAATAAAAAATAAATTCTTTATGTTTTCAAAATTTTTAGTAACAGAGATTAATGGAAAAAGGATGAAATTTGGCTAATTAATATATTTATAGACTTAATAATTTATCTTCAACACTAAAGAAAATAATTATTTATTGATTCAAATTATAAGTAGATGATTTTTTAAGATGTCTATTTACTATTTTTTCTTAGTCGAGTAAAAAGTATATTGGAGATTACACATTCTAATTGATATTTCATAGACTTAACGATTTATCCTCAATACTAAAAAGAAATATGCAACTATTTATTGATTCAAATTTTAAGTAGAAGTTCTCTAATCAATTTTAATCTTTTAATCGGATAAAAATTTACTATTTAAAAAAATTAATTTAGTTCAAATAATAAAAATTATAAATTTTTATATTGGTAAAATTTTACACGATATTAAAATCATAAATATTAGATACACAAATATAAAGATATAACAAATGTTGATGATATTTTTAGACTAAAAGGTGGAAGGAGGGGTATTCTTGAACCAATAACAAAGCTTGAGAGTATTTTTAGACCAAAGGTGGATGAAAGGTATTTTTGAGTCATTTTCAATAGATTAGGGGTATTCTTGAGCCAAAAAAAAGGTTATGGGTATTTTTAGACCAAAATGTGGAAGAAAGATATTTATGAGCCTTTTCTCATAAATGAGGGGTATTTATGAGTCTTTTCCCTTGAATAAATAAGTATTTCTTGGTTCACTTTCACTTGTCCACTATTCTAAAAATAGATTTTCACTTTTACTTGTCATTTTTAACATATGAAAAAAACATAATTATTTTTTTTCATATTTTACCTGTAGCATTAATTATTTATTTTCTAAATCAATTTTCAAGACTTAATATTAAACATCAATTAAGAGGGGTAATGTAGTAAAATAAACATGTCAATTTTTATTTTTTTAATGAATGTGCCAAGTATAAATGAATGAAGAGAGTATAAATAATTAATTTTGAACTCAAAAAATTAAATGAATTGTGGTATAATCCTAAACTCAAATCTATAAAGTCCAAATTTGATTGATACCCGATATCTTTGTTTATAAGTTGTTGACTAACATTATTCAAAATAAAGATTTATCCCATGTGAATTAGTGGGAAATTTATATTATAAAATATGATTTTTTTCACTTATTTCCCAATGAACTAGCTCATTATAAAAATGTATGGTGGTAAACAGATTCTCACTGAAATAGTGAAAAATTTCCTAATTTTTTTACATCAAAATATGTTTATATTTTCTTTTCCCACCAATTCATTTAAAATATTTGTGAAAATAATCACGGAACATTTTTCAGTGTAAAACTAGTGATTTAGTAGTGTGATTTATGAGGTTTATTTAGCATTTTATGATGTTATTAACATAATGACAATGACTATCAGAGTAGCAGGTATGTATTGAGTCCGACTCCAAAACGAATACTTTTTGGACACCACATACCAAACGGAATCCTCTCCAAAATACTGACCAAAATGAACACGTCACTCACAAATGGGCGAACTGTCCTTCCTTAAAATATTTATGGGCGCACCCCATTTTGAAGTGGAAGTAACGGAATTAACGATGGTAAAGACAGTTCACCTATTTATAGCTAAAGTTTTCGTTTTGATCTGTGTTTTTAAAGAAAATTTATATATTTTAATATTTGGTGCCCAAAGTTTTAGAGACGGACTCGATACATATTATTAATTGGTCAATTTTTCTTGTTTGTCTTGATTTATTTTTCTTCAGCCATTGGTTCAAAGCCAACAAGAAAAGGAAAGAATTGAATTGCAGCTCAATCGATCTTTTCCATTTTCACAATGAAGCAGGGGAAATTTCTAGGCAATATTATGCTTGGAAGCACAAGTCATTTCATTTTCAACTTTTTGAAGGTAAGACTGCTAATAATATTAATTAGTATCTTTTTGGACAAGTGTTGTAATGAAAATTTTGTTTTTTGCCTTACCAGTTTGTTAGAAAATTCCATGAAATAATTAGTCAAACTCCTTTCACTTTTAAAAAAATTGCACATAGAAATTAATGCCATTAACTTGTAACGCTTTATGAAAGTCTTATTTTCAGTTTGAACTAAGTTTAAATATTCGTTTTTAGTATATACATGTAAGCTAATATCAAAGTGCTATAAAAGAAAGATTATAAAGTAAATGCACTAGAGAAAAGTATATAAAAAGAAATTGATATCATATTCAATTTCAACCTGATATTCAAATAAATTAAAATGAATTCATATTTAAAGAAGAATTAAAGCTGCATGTAAATTGTTGATAAAGCTGTTAGTAAGCTTGTTTATATGAACTTGTTCAGCTACTTATAAATTGCTTAAAAAATTTATTTACAAAGCTATTTATAACATTAATAAATGGACATGCAAGTATATTTATAAATATATCATTTCATTTTATCCAAATATTTAGAGCAATAACAAGTGTGATTGGCACACTTTCCTATAATAAAACACATGCAATCACTTTTCTGGAGAAAAAGCATGCATGAGTGCCTTTTTTTCTTCTTTTTCTTATCCCCTATTTTAGTACAAGAAAAAGTGAAAGTGTTGGAATTATAGAATCAATCATCGATTTATAAATAACTTATAAGCAGGGGTGTTCACAGTTTAATTTGGATCGTTTATTGATTAAAATTATAATCAAACCAATTTAATCAATTTTTAAATGTCTAAAATCATAATCAAAACAAGTAAAATAATAACTACCGATTTGGTTTGGTTCGATTTTTCGATTTATGACTAGCTAGGACAATTCAAATATTCTCTCTCCACATTCTTCAAATTTCTTACGAAGCTTTTTTTTCCTCACGACCCATAAGGGCGAACTTTGCTGCATATTGAGGGAAAGACATGCTGATGGCAAATCAAGTGGACCAAACTTGCAACGCAATTTAGATTTTAAAGAACAAGTCAAACAGAGGTTTCAAAATACAAACAATTTTGTCCATTAAAATTAAAAAATTACATATTTAAACTAAACTAACTAGAGAATCCATAATATAATCAATTTTATCTTTAATTAAATTATGAAAATTAATAATTAAAAGGTATAAAATATCTTTAATTATTTATGAAAAGCTAATATTATACATATAAATAATTATAAATTTTATGTATATAATTATCGGTTTGGTTCGGTTATTTATTCGGTTATTTTTTACTATAACCATAACCAAACCAAATATTATTGGTTTTTCAAATTTAAAACCAAACCAAACCAAATGTCGGTTTTTTATTCGGTTTGGTTAAATTTTCGATTTGGTTTTGGTTTTAATCAAAACTGTGAACAACCCTACTTATAAGCTATTTTTAATTTTTTGAATGTTTGATTAATCAATTTAAAATTATTTTGTATTTAAAATAATTCTAAAAAAAATTAAATCTATTTGATTTAGCTTATTTAAAACAGCTTATAAGCTGTTTTTAGCTTATAAACTACTTAAAATAAATTAAAATCAAATAGACACTAAGAACAATTTGCTTTTTCAAATGACAAAAAGTATTTTCTCGTTTGCTTTCCTTTTTCTTTCTGGGGGGGCTGGGGGTTGGGGGTGGATACAGAGTTCTTAACATTGGTTAGAGAAAGCAAATTCATACAATGACACTTTCACGTAGCTAACGTACGAATTTAGAATATATATACTCGTTTTGCCTCAAATTAAATGACATTTTTCTTTTTGGCAAACATTTTGTGCAACATTTACGACCTTCTCGAATTCAAATTATAATTTGATATTATGTCACGTTCTTTTCATCAAACTAATGTTACCCGTCATAATTTACATATTTCCCATCACTATTTATTGAATTTATATTTTAAATTATATGTTCTTGGCACATAAAATAGGATGAATATTGTAATAAAATATAAAACTTTTTGTGACAATGGCAAACAACTAGCTAAGGTCCTTTTGATATATCATCCTTATAGGTACATCAATCAATCAGTAATTTTATTTTATCAAATAATTTTTTTGATGAAAAATAAAAATTTGATAAATTGAGAAAGTCTAGTTAAAACCCGAAAGTCATACAAACACTTTTATTATTTAATAAGTAGCACTTTCCGACATAGTTTCTCATCATTAGTAATAGAACGTTTGGAATGAAGGGGGAAAAAAAGCAAAAACATGGCGATTACACAAAACAACGAGTTTCCCATATTTTGAAACTTTTTTGTGGGCAAAAACCAAGAGTTTCCCATATTTTGTTTTTCATTATTTGGACTTTATTTTAGGAAGAAAAAGGAAAAAGGAAAAAAAAAACGAAGAGTACTAAACCATTTTTCAGATTATGTGAGAAAATTATAAATAAACATTCAAATTTAGCTTCCTCACCTGGCTAATAAATATATCAATCTTAGGAGTTCACATCTATATATATTAATTTGAATTATGTATTTTAGAAATGCGATGCTGCATGACACAATAATTTTAAGGATATCTAGTTAGACATTTTGCAATTTGAAATATTCAACAAACACAGTAAAAAATGAATCAAAATGTCTACATAGGCGTGCTGAATGATGAAATAGTTATTTATCGACGGCATATTTAAATATCTTTTATATATTGCTTTTTCCGTTTTAATTTATTTGATCTATTTTGATTTAATAGAGAATCAAAAAATAATAAGAAAAACTTTTAAATTTTAAATTAAAAATATGTCAATTATATTAAAATTTTGTAATTTTTAATATATACAAAGTTAATTTATTTTTTTTGAAAAAATAAATTAAAACGTTTTTAGTAATAATAGATGGAGTAGCTGAGAAATTGAGGAAGCATTTTCGGCAGGTGGCGGACACTGGCTATGGCAGACGCTCATTGAAGTCAAGGCAATACTACTCTTTTCTTTATAATTTCATCCTCCTACTAAACTACACATCCCTATATCATAGATCCTCCACCGTCCGATCATACTATTTTTTATAATGAACGGACATGATGTTGACCCATACATGTACCTTCAACAGCATAGTATCAGTGCCTTTTGTTTTCTTGACTTGTTGTGAATTACTAACGTATCCACGGAAGCTTTTTGTCTCTATTCACCCAAAGTCACATGACTTGCAGTAACTTACGACAAATTTAGTCTACGTCATCTTTGACCTTATTTCCACTTGGCATGTGGTCCCCACCCATCTCTCCATTCTATATATGTGATGACCCGCGAACCTTCTCATTTCACTTCACTCCTTGTTTCTCTCTTTTCTTGACAATTTTTTTTAAAAAAGGTAAAGATGATTACCGGGAAGTTGCCGGAAAGTGACGTCATTCCCGGAGTGTCAACGGAGATAAAAGCATTTTTTGAGGATGAAGAAGAAGAAGAAGGGTCGTATTTTTTGGAAGATGATCAGAAAGTGGAAGAGGTAATGCATGAGCTTTTGAAAGAGATAAATGGTGGTGACAGTGACGACGATGCTAAAAAGTTTGGGGTATCTCCGTCATTTTACATAAGCGGAGAGAGCTGTGGGCCGGCTTTTTCCGGGTCGGGTTCTACTTTAATGGCCGGCATTGAGATGGTGGGTTGTAGTGGTACAAGAAGTTGTAATTTGTTCGAGGGTGGTGGAGTAGTTGGTCTGGGTGGTGGGCCTACTATTGAGATGTTTTCTGGGCTTGAAATGGGCTTTGATGTGAAGAATAATAATGGGCCATGGTTGATGGAGGGAGAAGGAAAAGCCCAAAAACAAGAAGAAGAGGGAAAAGAGGAGAAAATGGAGGGCTGGGATGAAGAGGAGGGTGAAGATGAATGGCTGACAAGAGTTCTCAGTTGTGCCCCTCAAGTGCTTGAGGATTATGGGATGTAAATCTTCTAATCACTATTTCAAGTTCGAATTAACTAATCAATCAATTACAAATGTTGTTAATATTAATATTATTTTCTTATAGTTTTTAAATAATTTATATTTAAATTTTAAAATGTTAAATTAATTTAATTTAATTTAATTTTGAAAATTAATTAATTTGACTCTCAACAATCGAAACATAACAACTATTTTGAGAGTGCATCCTGATTTTTGAATAATTCTTTAATCAATTTATATGTTTGTTACAATTAGAATGAAATTTCTGGTTGATTTTTTAAGTCTTTTACTAACTAAATAATGCTGAAAAAGTTGACATTTTGACTCCCAAAATAAAAAGTATCTTCACTCAGCAATCCTTTCCTTAACCTTAATTGGGTGGTGTGGTGTCAAATTAATTACCTCTGCAATAAGTATTCTTAGATTGCATATATAATAAATTTAAATAAAACTTCACTGTGTTTTTCCATATGTTTTTAGTATTCATGTATTTAGTACGTAATAATATATAGATGATAATCGATATATATTACCAAGAAAAGAAGAAAAAAAAAACGTAACCATTGAAAGTTTCTTAGGAATTTGAAGCTAGAATTTGTCATGCTAGTGGAATTTATTTCATTAAATATTGTTAACACTTACTCCATTTCAATTTTATTTTTTATTACTTTTATTTTTAATATGTTTTAATAAGTATACTTTTCTTGTAATTATTTAATTTTAATTTTTTAATTTTCATGTTTATAACTATAAGATTAAAAGAAATTTTGGGGTATATATATATAAAATTATAAAAAATATAAAAAATTATTTTTAATTTTTTTATACCAAATCAAAGTTAAAAAAACTAGTTAGACAGAGGAAGTACTATTTTACAAGTTTGTGGTTCTTTACATTAATCTCTATCTCACATCTAAATGTAAGTATCTGATCCCAAATATTGTTGCATCAACTATTTCTTTTTCCTAAAATGTCTTTAAACTATATAAATTTAAATAAAAATATCTTTAGTTAATAATTTAATTTAAAAATATCTTTAACTTCAATAATTTAGTTCAAAAATATTCTATGGAGGTCTAATATTTGTTTTCATTATGATATTAAGCATTTAAATAAAATCTTAATATCATTAAGAGTTAAGTATTTTTGTGTATGATAATATTTACATTACTCTATCTACAATCATCAGCCACCATTAGAGGTGAATCAGGATTTGAAAACGGTGGGTGCACCATCAATGGCTAATGCACGTTAGTAAAAGCATGTTATCCAATATCAATTTGTGTGATAATTTCATTAAACATAGAAATATAAAATTAATGTACTAACATATAAATATGAGTTAAATGACTTAACTAGATAAAATTTGCTATGTGGAGTGATGGTTCTGAACTTTACTTTGCACTGTGAGGTCCCAAGTTCGAAACTAACTAGTGCACATTTAAACCCGTGCACCGAATTAGTTTTGTCTCTTAGACCATCTCCAATCCAAACACCAAATCCTTATTTGGTGTAAAATTTGGTGTTTTGGAGCTCCAACCCAACACCAAATTTTACACCATATTGGTGTGTGAATAGTATTACACCAAAATTGATGTAACACTATTCATCACACCAATTCACTTTATCAAATATTTTAATATTATTTTATTATACAAAACTTTTAATTGAACATTACATAAATTATATGTTTTAATTAAATCTCTTGTATATTTAATTATTTTTTATGTAATATTTATAATATTAATTTTAGATATAAAAGTTAGCTCTTTTATAAATTAAATTTTCTATCTATGACTTTTTTAAAAATTAAGTTGATGTTAATTCTACTATAAATTACAATTATATATAACTACAATTAACCTTCACAAAAATTTAAAATGCAAACATATAATTATTAAACAAATAATACAATGTACTTAAAAATAACCGAAAATAATAAACATTCAATAAAGTAGTAATTGACATACATCAAAATTGAAATATAAAATACATAGTAATTTTAAAAAGTACAACAAAATATAATAATTTTAAAAAATTACTACAATAACTTAATAATCTGGCAGATTCTTTCCAGATCCATCAATACTATTAAAATATTAATTGTATGGGGTTGAAAATTGTTGTGGTTGTGGTTGCGGCTGCTGAAAATGTTGACTTCTTCTTTCTATTGTTCGAATTTGTTCTTGTCGAACAAATTCACGAACATTTGGATCAAAATACCATCCAAATTCATTAATGTAATTTTATTTTCTTCTTTAAATTCTTTTAATTTCAAAGCTCTATATTTCAACTCCCTGTCTAGCTTCTTCTCTGAATTTGAATTTGCCAAAATCTCAGCAAGCCGATCATGATATTTTATTAATGATTTTACTTTTATTTGTATTATCCATTATTATGTATAATCTATAATATTTGCTAGCAATTTATATTATTTAAAAATTATGGTATAAAATAATTTTATCTTAAACGATTGTAAAAGAAAATAATATGAATTATATATGGTGAATGTTTTAGAAAGAATTTGTTTTATGGAATAAGAAAATATAAATGAAATAAGAAATAATAATATAGGTTCAAGCCTTGGAAATACTCTCTGACAGAAATGCAAGGTAAGGCTACGTACAATAAACCCTTGTGGTCGGGCCCTTCCTCGGACTTTGCGCATAGTGGGGGCTTAAATGCACCAGCCTGCCCCTTTTAAGAAATAATAATATACTAATCAAGAGAGAGAAAAATATTTTTTTTGTGTGTAAAATTTGATAAAGTATGTTGAAGTTGATTTACACTAAATTAGTGCGACACCAAATTTGGTGTAAAATTTGGAAATGCCCTTAGATTGCCTAACAAAAGAAGTTAGCGGGTACATGTGCACCTTTACGTGGACACGTGGATCCGCCTTTGACCACCATTACTAATCACCTTTGTCATCACAATTATCATCACATTGTCAACCACCTTTATTATTACAATCACCATTAATAACCAACACCATAATCAATCATTACGTACTATCAACCGCTACCACTTAAGTTTTCCTAATGACTAGTGTTTGTATAAGTTAATGAGACCGAACTAGATAGAGAGGTTTAATAATCATTTATAATAAGATATGTAATAGTAAATAATCATAAATAGTTAGTCAAACAGTCTTACTTCTTAACTTGGAACATTTCCATTAGAAAAGAAGAGTAAATGGTTTGGAAATTCCTTGGACATTTTAATAAGTTTCATATGGGAGTATGGACTCAACTATTTTTGGACTTAGGTAGATACTGGATTGACTAGAAAATGACTTCAAGCCCTTGCGTCCATTTCCTGTTAAATTGGTGAGAATGGATCAGCATAGCACAATCGCAATCAAAGGCTTTGGTCTAATGGTAAAAACACAATAAATTAATTAGGAGTAGCTTGGATGCATGTTACCAATTTGAACTTTGTTATAAAATCTAATCCAAGGGCTAAATTTGGCCTAATGATAAAAACATAATAAATTAATTAAGAGTAGCTTAGATGCATATCACAAGTTTGAAATTTGTTATAAATCTAATATTTAAGTAAAAGAAGAATAGAAGAATGGATTCATCATTTATTTCTAGGTGAAAAGGGAGAGTGTCCGCTACGGATTCGGTCGAATTCAATAATTTTCATTCAAACTTTATATTTATTTTTAAAAATCATTAAATAGGTTCGAAATATAAATTTAGAATCCAAAGACTTATAACTAAATGGATAAAAGTCTAAAATCCATAAATTTTAAATTCAAACTTCGCATCTAATTAACCCAGCTTCGAACTATTGGGTTTAATTAAGGTGTGAATTGGGAAATGAGAATTGAAAAATGTGGGGGAACTAAGTGAATGGAAAATAAAAAAGTCATTTCTCCCTCGTTGGTAGAACAGAAGAAAAGTCTTGTTCTTATATTAGAAAACACCTCCTTTATCTCTTAAAAGGTTAAGTAAAGGGTGCCCCTCGCGCCGCCGAAGTTGCTAAAGTCGCTCGGATTGGCTCGACTTCGGCTTTGGCTTCACCAAATTATTGATTGATAACATTTTAGGCAAAATTTATTTAATCAATCTCATTAATTGATTTTTTCTTAATATTAATTATTTCACTGAATTAATTTGAAATGATTAATTTTAATTTGAACTAATTAACTCACGGAATAAAATTAACTAATTAATTTAAAATTTGCGGAATTTTTTTAAAATGACTTATTCCTTCTGAATAGACAATCCAAAAGACACTTGTGAACAGATGGGCCTGTTCTAAGCAGGTGAGTTCGCTTATCATTGGCTATAAATTAAGAGGTTTCCTCTCAATTTTTAGATTGAATTTTCTCTTTTTTTCCACATACATTTTCTTACAAACAAATTAGAGTCGTTGTGTGATTTTGTTGCTGACTTTTGAGGTCGCTAAAGTTATTGAGGTTTAAAGTGCCGCTTATTCTTTAACATGTATATTTGTTTTATCTTGAAAGGAAATAATCCACAACCTCGAATAACTATAAGGAGATTAATTTTTTTAAGGACACACAGTGAATTTTGTGGCCTCAAATATTTTTTTTTAATTTTCATCTTAAAAGGATTTTATTTTACTTTTCTGAACACGAGAGTTTACAAGCTTAAGTAATTTATTGTGTTATTATTTTATTTTTGTGTTCTAAGTTGGATTAGAGACTAAATGTTTTTGATTTTCTACTCCCTTATTGAGCTAAAAGTTTTAGACTTTCTACTCAATTTGTTACTCGGTTCGAAGAGTATAAACACTTGATCGAGTAAAATCCATTTGTTAGTATTCAATTTGAAGAAAATAAAAACTTCACCGAATAAATTAGTCATTTGTATTCAGCTTGAAGACTATTAAAGATTCACTAATTTAGTAAAGCTTGTTTCTGTTTTTTAATAGAAAGATAAAAAAAAATTACTTGTGATACAAAACAACAAAATATTTCTTTTGTGAATGGTGTTGCCGCTACTGCAGCAAACACTGCTTCGTCAAGTTGATCACCAATTTCCACAACAATGGTTACTGCAGAAAAGTCAAAAAAGCTCACCAGTATTGACTTCAAACGCTGACAACAAAAGATGTTTTTCTATCTGACCATCCTCAGTCCACAATAGTTCATCAATAAAGAAGTTCATGTGTTACAAGAATGAACTCCTAAAAATGAAAAAATTATTGTGACTGAGGCATGAAAATACTCTGATTTTCTTTGCAAGGATTGGAAGATGGATTATACAACGTATTCAGTATTTGTAAAACCTCTATAGAACTATGGTATTCTCTTAAGAAGAAATACAAAATTGAAGATGCAGGTTTGAAGGAGTTCGTGGCTGCAAAAAAATTGGACTTAAAAATGGTTGACATCAAGACTGTCATATCTCAAGTTCAAGAACTATAAGTCATTATTTATGATCTCCTAAGAAAAGATATGATCAAATCTAATAGTTCCATTATTAAAATTATTGAATGGATTATTGACTTTATTATCCATTGTAAGTATGGTCATAAATGAGGCATTTCAAGTAGCAGCGTTTATTGAGAAACTGCCTCCTCTATGAAGAGACTTCAAAAAATTATTTGAAGCACAAGCGAAAGGACATGGCTCGCGAGAACTTAATTTTTTATTTAAGGATAGAAGAAGACAACAAAGACGCAGAGAAAAGACTCGAGTAAGTTTAACAATAGTAGGGGCAAATATTGTTGAAAAAGGTCCAAACATCAAAAAGAGAAAAATAGTCATCTAGACCAAAAGGCTATCCGCCTAATTTCAAAGGCAATTGTTATAACTGTAGAAAGGTTGGATATAGAGTTGTGGATTGTCACTCTTTAAAGAAGGAAAAGAAAAAGAACTTGAAAAAGATGAAAAAGTGGAGAACCTATATGCAATGCTTGAAGAATGTAACTTCATTGTAAACCCCAAGGAGTGGTGGATTGATTGAGGTTTCACTCGCCATGTTTGTGCCAACAAGAGTTGTTTGCCTCCTACACTATGGATGGTCCAAACAAGACTCTCTTTATGGGAAACTCCTCTAAGACAAAAGTTGAAGGAGTTGAAAAAATTTGTTTGAATATGACTTCTGAAAAGATAGTGATTCTCAATAAAGTTCTTCATGTTTCAAAAACTCGAAAGAATTTAGTTTGTGTTGCACTACTCGTTAAACATGAGTTTAAGTGCATTTTTATTTCTGAAAAATTGTGAGTAGAAAAAGTGATATGTATGTATGAAAAGTTTACCTAAATGAGGGCTTTTTAAAACTCAATGTAATATATGTTGATATGAATAAAGTATGTAATATATGTTGATATGAATAAAGTTGAAGCTTCTTCTTATTTGCTTGATTCAAATTTTTTATGGCATTCTTGTTTAGGTCACGCAACTTCTAAACATTGTAAAAAATAATTAATATTTTCAAAGTTTGAATGAAATGAATTAAAATATCAAATATATGTGGGAGCAAAGTATTTTAAACATTCTTACAAGTCGGTAAAGAAATTCAAATCTTTTACACTTAATTCACACAAATATTTGTGACATAAAGTTAATACCATCTCGTGGTGAAAAAAATATATTTTATAACTTTTATTGATGATATTAATAGATATTTCTAGATTTACTCAATAGTAAAGATCAATCAATTATTGCATTCAACCAATACAAAAATGAAATTGAAACGGAACTAAATAAAAAGATTAAAGTGACAAGAAGTGACAGGGGTGACAAATATGAATCCCCTTTTGAAAAAATAGGTTTGGAATATGATATTATTCATCAAACTACGACTCCTTACTCACCACAGTATAATGGAGTTATAGAAAGGAAAAATAGAACTTTAAAGAACGTGATGAATCATATTGATCAGTTCTAGTCTATCCCAGAATTTGTGGGGGGAAGTCATTCTTACGGCTAATAAAATACTCAATAGAGTATTCCATAGCAAAAATGAAATCTATTCCTTATGAAAAATTGAAATAAGGATACCAACTTGAAATATTTCAAAGTGTAAGGGTGTTTTGCTAAAGTGCAAATTCCTAAACCCAAAAGAGTTAAACTAGGGCCAAAAATAGTCGATTATATTTTCATAGGATATGCCACAAATAGCAAGACATATTGATTTCTGATTCACAAATCAATCAATTCAGATATTAATGTTAATATGGTAATTGAATCAGATAATGTTGAATTCTTTAAAATTATATATTTGCATAAACATGAATATGAGACATCTAGTGCAAGAACTAAATGAACTCAGAAAAAAACAAATGAAAATAATCATAATGAAGAAAATTCAAGACGTGGAAAATGTTAAAGGACCTCTAATCCTCTTGGACCGAAATTTCTAATATTTTTATCAAAAAATTAGCTTCGAACATTTAAAGAATCTATGACTTCTTTGAAAGCACAATATTAGAAAAAGGCATTCAATAGTCAGATTGAATCCATAATGAATAATTATACGTGGGAATTGATTGATCTTCCTCCTGAAAATAAACTTTTACATTCCAAATGTATTTTCAAAAGAAAAATGAAAGATGAAGGCCTTATTGACAAATATAAAGCAAGACTAGTCGTCAAAGAATTTAGAAAATGTGAGTGTCTTGATTATTTTGACACGTACTCAACGGTAACTAGAATTACATCGATCCAAATGTTCATAGAGTTTGTCGCCATGTATGGTCTTGATATCCATCAAATGGATGTAAAAATAACCTTTTTAAATTGAGATTCAGAAGAAGAAATCTATATAGGACAATCTGAAGGTTCATGGTTCCTGAAAATGAAAACAAGGTATATCGACTTGTTAAATCTTTTGTATGGCCTAAACCAAGTATTCAAATAATAGCATGCAAAATTTGACCATACAATGTTGTCAAATGGTTTTAAAATTAATGAGTTTGACAAATGTGTTTACATTAAGAATACTCCAAATCAAGTCATCGTTGTCTTTTTATATGTGGACGATATATTAATAATGAGTAATGGCATCACTAACATAAATTCTACCAAGCATAGACTTGCTACTAAATTTGATATGAAAGACATAGGAATTTCATATATAATATTGTGAATTAAGATCCCCAAAACTCCTCAAGTAATTCCGATCAGAATTATTGGATGGCTATGAAATGAATTTTGGGGTACTAAAGACATACTCAAAACTTTGTATTTATCCAACAGTTATTGAAGGATATAGTGATGCAAATTGGATAACTGGGTCAACTGAAACTACCCACAAGTGGATATATTTTTACCATTGGTGAAGGAGCAATATCTTGGAAATCATCCAAACAGACATGTATTTCGCGCTCTACAATGGAGTCTGAATTCATAGCTTTGGACAAAGTCGGTAAAAAAGTTGAATGACTCCAGAATTTCTTGAAAGACATTCCATTTTAGCCAAACCATTGGAACCTATATGTATACATTGCAATAACAAAGTGGCAATAGGAAGTCTAGGAGCATTATGTATAATGGTAAGTTTCATCATATATGATGAATACATAATACTGATAGACAACTACTCTCTAGTGAAATTATCACAATTGAATATGTCAAGTTGATTTCAGACTCTATAGTACAATTATGGAACATCAGTACTTTCAAGATATTGTCAGACTTGTATGGGGAAGATTATTGATGGGAGAAGATATGACTATCGTATGGAATAGATTGAAACAACTCAAGGTGGAGTTGAAGGATCTTAACAAGCTAATGTCCTCTTATACTCAAAAGCTGAATGGAGCTAGACAAAAATTGGAAGTAGTACAAGCTGGTATATCTCAGGATTTATTCAACCAAGACTTATTTGATCAGAAAAGATTTGCATTATTGGAGATACAAAAGTGGAATATGGTAGAGGAGAGGGATTTGAAACAAAAATCTAGAGCTTGTTGGATAGACATTAGGGATTCAAATATTCAATACTTTCATGTCAGTTGAAGATTAGGACAAACCATAATAGTCTATTATTCATATATAATGAGCATGGTATAAAAGTGACAAACCCACAGGAGGTTAAGGCTAAATTTCTGTCATTTTTTACCAAGCTTATGGGAGCTAGTAATGAGGAATTGGTATGTCCAAATATTGTAATTATAAAGAAGGGTCCTTGTTTAACCAGGAATCAACAAGTGGATCTGATAAAGGAGATTAGTAAAAAGGAAATTGATGAAGCTATTAAAGACATGCCAAAAGACAAGAGCCCTAGTATTGATGGATACCCCATTGAGTTCTTTACTACTCACTGGGAACTGGTGAAGGAAGATGTTTATGCTAATAAATCTTCAGGAGTGGTAAGATAATGAAAGCACGGAATTGCACTACTTTAACACTGGGGCCTAAATTTCCATCACCTTCCCAGGTGAAGGACTTTAGACCCATAGCATGTTATGCCACCTTATATAAGATTGTTGCTAAGATTCTTACTAGGAGGATTAAAAGAGTTATCAATCTTATTATTGGTAGTTCATTGTCAGCTTTCATAGAGAGAAGGTTATTACTGATAATATTCTGCTCAGCCATGAACTCTTCAATGGATATGCTAGAAAATGGATATCACTTGGATATGTGCTAAAAGTAGATTTGAGAAAAGCATATGATACTCTAGAGTGGCACTTCCTAAAGTCTATGATGCTAGATCTGGGATTTCCTCATAAGTTCACTGCTTGGGTGATGGAGTGTATGTCCATAGTAACATATTCTTTTATTATGAATAGAGGGCTAACTAAACCATTTTAAGCTAAAAGGGGGCTGAGGCAAGGGGATCCTAAGTCCCCTTACCTATTTGTGATTGCTATGGAATATTTGAATAGGGAGATGACACAACTAGCTATGAATATGAGTTTCAAGTTTCATCCAAGATGTAAGAGACTTGGAGTAATACATATGTATTTTACAAATGACTTATTAATATTTTGCAAAGCAAACAAAACCTTCATTAGGCTGATGTTGGAGGCATTTCAGAAGTTCTCATAGGCTTGAGGATTGCAAGCTAATACAGATAAGAGCTCTATATATATACCTGGCCTAGATCAGATGGATAGAAAGGATATTGCTCAAATGCTAGGATTCAACATGGGAAGATTACCATTCAGATACTTAGAAGTGCCATTATCTACAAGAAGCTTACCATAGCTAAATGTATGCCACTTGTGGAAAGTATTATTGAGAGAGTTAGGTGTTTGTATGTTTGGTATGCAAAGCTATTAGGCTCAAATTTTTGTACTACCAAAGAAGATCATAAAGCTTGTGGAGGTTGTATATAGATCATTCTTGTGGACTGGAACTGGTGAAATATCTAGAAAAGCTTTAGTAGCTTGGGAAAGGGTGTGTCAACCTGGATTAGCTAGAGGCCTTAATATCATAAACCTATAGTTATGGAATAAAGATGTAGTATTAAAGCACTTGTGGGATATATCTATGAGAAAGGACACCTTGTGAATAAGATTGATTCACTATTATTATGTCAAGAGCTCAAATATAGAGGTGATGAATTTACCTAAAAATGCAGCATGATTTTTCAAGAAGATCATTGATAGTAGGCATATTTTACTGAATCAGAATTTAAGCCAAGACACTCTTCAGCAAACCTTAGATACACTTACCAACGAGGGGAGATTCTAGATTAATAAAGCTTATACTACCTTATAGCCTATCCTCCCTAAGGTTCCATGGAAAGCAATCACACTAAATAAGCATGTCCAACTAAGACATAGATTCAACCTATGGATGGCTGTACAAAATAGGTTTGCTACTGTGGAGAGACTTCAAAAGTTTGGTATCCAAGTGTCAATGGACTATGTTTTATGTTCAAAGAAGGTGGAGTCATTTGAGCATTTATTCTTTAAATATGACTACAATATCAACTGTGCACTAGAATACTTACATGGTTGGGACACTGCAGACCTGTTGGGACATGTCAGTAGAAGATGGAGACAATGTACAAGCTAGCAAAGAGGAAACATGGAATTGTAGAAATTACTTGTTGTATGTTTGCTATGGTGATATATGAGATATGTAAAGACAAAAATTAGAGGAGGTTTCAACATGAAAGAGGTGACATGAATATGACTTGTAAAGATATGGCACTCGAGATACATATCAAGGGAAAGAACATTGTGCACTGGCAGAGTACATTAAGAAGTTTAAATTCCTATCCTTAGATTATTTAATATTCTATAAGTTATGATGTGTAGATGAATATATGTAGGAATTAGTTATCTGTAAGAGGTAGAAGGTCAGCTTCTATCTAATAATATAATGTTCAATTTTGATTAATAAGAAGTCATCTGTTAATAAAAAAAGAATATGTAAACTCAATCCACTTACAAATGGCCTAACTAGAGAGGCAGTTGAGAAATCATCTAGGGGAATGGGACTACAGCCAAGGACATGTCAACATGGCAGTAACTCTACCTAGAAGATCGGAGATTCCAAGATCTAGGTTCAAAGAGAAAAATAAAGTTATGATTGACGGTTCAACATTGTCAAAATAACATTATGATCCATTCTCATAATAAGAAAATGTTCAGTATTGTCATGACCTAACCTACTAGACTGTGCATACACCTACTCTAACATCTAAGTAGGAGAACTCTCAACCCCATAAACAGAAACATCATGCGAAAATTTAAGAAAATATAATTAATGGTCCAAAAGACTTATGAAGTTCCTATATATTAAATTAAAAACTTTAAGGTTTATTACAAGGAAAAATTTAACACCACCAAGGATACTAGTCTAAACAGGTATAAGAGCTTCTAAAAATATAATGTACAATAAAATTATAACACAACTCCCACCATAAGGAAGGAAGAGTAGAAAATTTTGGAGAATCATCCTCGTCTTCAACTAAGAAATATCACTGACCCTGCAACCAGACTATGCCAAGTGGCATAGCAAGAGTAGTATTAGTACAAACAATATGCATTGGTAGACATCATCAATCAATCCAATACCCACCACATATTATAAGTAAATCAACAAGAAGAAAGCATGCTCTTAAGAAAATACACTCGTCAAACATTTATGTACAAACTCTTATCATTCTCATTAACCTCATTAAAGTTGATCAAGACTAAATCTCACTCATTCTATTTGGTCCGCTGCTAACTCTATATCAGATCAAGGCCTAGACCTTTTATCACATAAATGAGTTTCTGAACTATGGGCTCGCTAACTTTGTCTAACCAGTCTACTTTTCTTAAGTTTCTGCATCAACACCTGGCCCTAGAATAATTAATATCTCACTTGCAAGAGAGAAACACTAAGGTGGACTAAGGATCCTCTTCTAAATATACTAGCCCACTGTGGTGGGACCTAACCTGCTCTATCGACCTCACCACAATGCGATTCTTCTCACGAAGGTGGCCTGCCTAGAGACAATCTCTGAATTTTCTCCCAATTCCTTTTTTTTCACATATACCAATAAGACACCATCAATATCTAACTCTTGATACGCCAAATTACACCCCGATAAAAAGATATAAAGAAGTCATTGTCAAATATAGAACCCAACTAGGTTGGGGTTGAATCCCACAAGGAATAAGGTGATCACTAAGTTGTATGCGGTTAATTTACTGTTAGTTACTTATTTCCGACACAAAGTGGAAATATGGGGGGATTTTAGAATATAGTTCTTAAAAGTTAATAGTAACCAAAGAACGATTTACAGTAGCTAGAGATTGATGTTTATGAGGAAAACTTCTAAGGTTTGTGTTCATCAAGACAATTTAACCAATCTTCAGGTTAGTATATAATGACTTTACACGCTGCAGATTACATCAGTTTATCATACATTTATCACACTTAAATATTTTTCAACCTTCTTAAGCATATAACATTTTTATTCTTTTGAAATAAAAATGTCTCAAGTCAATCACTCATAATCACTCAAAGTAGTTAATCTTACTACAACATTAGCTATTAGACGAATTTACAATTCGAATTATTGTTGTCAAATCTTTTCTCCTGGATTTACTCTTTTACTCAAGCAAGTCAAACCTAGGGCAAGATCTAATGTTTACAACCATTAGATATTACTTAATATGAAAGAATTAATAAGATGCACAATGCACTACTTAGGCCATTTCGTACAAAACACTAGATTTAGGTCAAATCGTCATGGATTCCACAACCCTAGATTGTGGAATTTATCCACTCATGATTATGAAAACAAGAGATATTATTGCATTCATCTAAAAGAAAAAAACTTATAAAAGATAAAATAATCAACACTTTGATTTCATAATTCACAATTTTCATTCAATAAACCACACTCCAAGCAATACTGCATTTTGTGTGTTCTTCAAAAATAAGATACTAAAATAAAACTTAAAAATTGGTATTTATAGTCTCAGGAAATACAAATTTAAAAGTCAAAATATGGCTCTTTGACGTTCGCCTGGTGGTGGAGATAATGACCGCCCATCACAGACTCGACAGTCCGTCACTTGCACTGTTAGTGCTAACCAGTGCTGATAGATTGGAATGCCTGTTCTGTCGATGAAGATGATGGGGCATCATAGGTATGCCGGTCTGTCTGATATTCTATCACTCTTCCTCTTGGATTCACTTCTGTTTAAGTTCGACAGTGAAATTGATGGCCCGTTAGTGATGCGATGACTCGCAGAACTGCCGTCATAACTATCAAATTCTTCCCTTCTTCCGTTTTAGCTTGACGATGAGGTTGACAGCCCATTGTGAGTGTGATAGTCCATCAGACCTACCGTCAGGTCTCTATTTTTGTAGCTCTTTGCTTTGTTTTGCCTTCTTATCCATTTCCACTGATTTTCTGCCTTAATTCAATAGAAAACTATTAAAATACCCTATAATTTCTTAAGAAATAGAATTTATTCCTTGTTAAATGCATTAGATGTGCTGTCAAATACCAGCATATCAACACCCTCAACTTAGAATATTTTTTTGTCCTCAAGCAACTCCTATCGCAGACATATACCTACAACTAATCATGTTTACAACAATATCAATTTGCTCATATTTCACAAGTATGCATATTCAACAAGTGTTACATTAGCTAAAAAGGATCGAGGAGTGACATTTGGGTATCAACAACTAATTTGTCGTACACCATTCATGTTTTCCTTAATCATTAATGTAGATAATGCAAACTCATGCTCTCATATCAAATAAGTCCCTCTCACCTATGTATCCAGTATTATTTAGGAGAGACAAAAAAGAAACTCACACTCAGAATGATGGTCAATGCAATGATATCCAATCCATAGGCTTGCCCTTATTATTTTCACAAAAACTTTACATACATTTGGATTAGGATCACTATAAAACTTTATTTGGTTTGTAACATAGGCTCGTCCGAGTTAAAGGTAGGAGACATTTGGGAAAAGTGGCTAAGCCCTCCTTGATATCATTTTTCTTTGTTCTTTAAATTTCTTTCACAGCCCACGTGATTCATCCTTTTGACTCAATCTTGGTATTTTTGGGGCCGAGCTGATTAAATTTATATATATTTTTTTCATGGTGCATCCGCAAGTTTCTATTTCTATCAACCTGTGTTTGTTCATACCATACAATACTCTTTATTTACTCATAGTAGCCACCCTCAACTTAGGCATTTTGCCTATGTGAGGTACATAATATCCAAGGAGGGACCAGAGCCAAAGTAACAATTTCAAAATAAGAAGGGAAGGCAAAGGTTAACAATAATCAGGTTTTCATTTAGGCTTGAAACAAAAACATTTGGATCAAAGGATTTATACACTTCTTTGGTTGGTTTTATAAGCTTAGTGAGTCTAAATTCAAAGATGAACTATGATCCTTTCCTAATCCATTGTCTTCCAGCCAATGCAATATAAACCAGGCAAGTTCTAGATGCATATGCAGAGCATGACTACAAAGAAACTCACATCCACATATGGCATGGTATGCACTATCAACTTTTGACTAACAAGTTCATACATATAGCTTAAGCGTTATTGATTCATTCATAGTCATCAGATGACACACAAAGATCCTTAACAGCCAACATAAACCCATAAACAACATCATACCATAAACTTTTGTTGTTCCAATACATGCTGCAAACAGTTATAGTACAATCCCATTGACAAATATTTACATTGTTGACAATCCTAAAGATGTCAGTTCTACTAGATAGCACCTAAAGGAAAAGAAACACAATAACAAAAAACCTTAGGTGGTGTGATAGACTCACAGGTGCTCCCCCTTCCCTCTAAAATATATGCATTTCCCCTCAATGCATTACAAAACACAAATTAAAACTAGGAAAGATAGATTTACTGTCAAAACTCTAAGCTTCGGAGTCTGGAAATGGTAGTGTGGCCTCAAAAGCCACAATAATAGTAGCAATAGTGCCAGTAGTGTCTGTCACCCTCAATAACTCCATCGGCGATGTCTCGGCAGCAGGTGAAGAAGGAAGGTGAGTGTGTGACTCTACAATAGGCTCAACTCCTCTGTTCGGAGTAGCCTCAGCCACCAAAGTACTAGACGATGACCTAGAGGCACGGGCTCATAGCTTCCCATAACTAATATCTGCATCAAGATGCGATAACTAGGTAGCCTCCTCAAGCTTCTCTCTCTCAATTTTCTAGCTCATTCTCACTATGATGCCTAATCTTTCCTCAAGACCTCTCATCCTTAACTGCATCAATCGGGTGTTTTTCTAAGACTGTAGGGACTGTACTCAAAAGATTAATGAATGGCTCTTCCCCCCTCTTACTTCATGAAATTCAGAGTCGGGAACACCTTAAGTGGCCTCTCACATAAATTCTGAATATCTGCCTGTGCTTATGCTAACTCTACTGTGATTTTTGTCAAATCTGGGAGGTCAGCTTATGCAACCTGTCATTCACCCTAGCCTCCATATCATCCATCCGGGCATGTAAATCATGGTATGGGACCAAGCCTGCTTCAATCACTCTATCAATAAAGGGATCAATCTGCTCGATAAATAATTTAATCTACTTTTCCTGTCTATCCACCCATCTTACCAACCAGACGAAATTTACCAATGTGAAAGCATACAATGAAGGTTATGGCAATAAAGATGTAGTTTTAGCAATATCACTTGGTCTATTAATAGTTTCAGAGGCTGATAGAGTAGGAGTTGCAATAGTTGTACCAGTGGATGCTGCTGGTTGCGCAGATATTATGGCCCTAGCCGAAGGAGCTGGTCCAAATATCTATGGCATCGGTTTGTGCACTTGTATCTCAAGCTGCTGATCATTATTAATCTTCTAAATGCCAAACCTCTTTGTTACCGTAATCTCATCATCAATACCCACCAGAATAGGCACCCTTGCTAACTTGCACAACTCAATAATAAGGCATGGGAATAGGAGTGATGTTGTAGACGCCAGAACCTGTACCGTATTTCCTCTGTAATAATCTGTCAGAAGTTCATAGGAAATCCAGACATCAAACTAGCCACCATGACCACTTTTTCTTCAACCAATATATTATCCCCACTGGTTGGTAATAATTTGTAACGCACAACAGCCTACCAAAGTTTTGCTAGAAATGTCAGGGATGATTTTTGAATCCTCTCCCTAACATTATTTAACCATATCGAGTTTCCCTCTATCATCAATTGTGCAAACCATTAACTTTGATCAAAATGAGTATGTATTCAATGATCGAACTCTACTGTCCTGGGAGGTGGTGTATAGTCAGACATAAAAAATAACATGTTAATTGTGGTAGCATTAATCTGGATCGGCACCTTGCATATCAAAATTCGATCCAATACATCCAACTCTCTTTTTGGTGGATTTCCCTTCATATCCAGTGTTGCTGCATAATTTTTATAAAACTCACGAACCATGGCTGGGTGGTATGCACCAACCCTTTCATCATCTAATCTAGCTTGTATTCTTTGAATCGAGCCTCGATCTCAGGGTATTTTGGGAGGTACGATGCAAGAACTGGGGCCTCCTTATCAATGATCCACTTCAAACTCCCTTTTCCAGTCTTAACCAACCTGTCTCTATAGTACTGCGCAGACCCTTTGATGGACCACCGCATAGCCTCACAAAATCCAGGGTTTTTTATCTTAATTGAACCCCCCCCCCCCCCAAATAGGTTCTAGAATGTCTACCCCTGCTGCATATTTTGGCGGTGATTATTCCTTAGCAGGCTCATTGAAAAACAGGCCAAAACTAGAGCCAGTTCCCAATTCGTCTCCCTCATCAGACTGGGAGCTTCCCGATGTTGTCGGGTCAAGGCTCTAGTTTTAGGTGCTAGCGTTGTACTGCTCGGAACTAAGGCCTAAGTATCCTCCTCCAACCCATTGGACTCATCTTGTAGGCATCGTGTCGAGCGTTATTGCTTACCTCTATGGGTTTGTTTTATCTTCACGGCATTTATACCTTTTGATTAAAAATCTTAGTGCCAAGGATCATAGTAAATCGAAGAAAGAATTACAAAATTTCAGGTGCCAGAAACATGTGATAAAAGTGATGATGGACCTTCACAGGTGCGATGACCGTCAGTTCTGTCATCATTGCTAAATAGTTTAGCAACCAAATATTTGATGGGGGACATGATAGGGTGTTAGTTGTGTGAAGGACCGTCATATCCATCCTCATTACTAACCAGTGAACCCTTGAACTGCAGAAACTGTGATGGTTAATTTGACGGTTGCTTGTCACAGTTATCCAATGTCCTCATTAAATCTACCAGTAATGATGATCATTATGATGGTCCGTTATATCTGCTATGGAACATCAAATTCATCGTCACTGCTAAACAGCGACTTCATGTAGCTGTAAAGCTTGTTGACTATGCATAAGATGGACCATCACATAAATGACGGTTCATCACATGTGTTGTCACAAGCTGTAGTCACAACTATGGTTACTCAGACTATATCCCACACTCATATAATCGACAACACTAACGGGTACTCTGACTTCCCCTTTGTCATACAAACACATAATTACAAACATGACAGTCTCCCTTAAGAATATTTTTACACAATCTATCCTTGGGAATCGTAACGCAACAATACTAACGGATACTTAGACTTCCCTTGTACATGACATATATCTATTTTACAAAGGTAACGATTTCCCTTAAGAATATCGTTACTCAATCCATTATTGTGAATCGTCACTTAGTCAAATAAAACAAAATCTTTTTGGTATTTTTATTTATCATATTTACAATGATTACCAATTTCCCTTCCATCAAACCAACCATTTATAAGATTCCTCCTACTCAAATCAACACCCATAACTGATATAATACAAGGCTACTCAGACTTCACCTTATTTACAAGAATTAAATTCAATCACCCAATGAATTTGCAATACTATTTCAACCTATCCACAAAACACAATGTCACACAATCCTCTAGACCCATATGCAGGCATCACACTAGTAGACCCAATGACCTAACTCAGTCCAATTCATATAACACAATCTTCCTATTCGAAGTTAATAACCAAAATAACCCAACAATGGATAAGAAGTTACTCAAGACTTCACTTCATATCACCCATACCTCATCGACACACAAACTCACCAGAAACTAGTATACAGAAATTAGAATTTTGAAACGTACCTTTAGAACTTAATGCAACGCCGAATGGAAAATTGGAAGCTGCCCAATGTTATAATCCTCCTACAAACGCAGAGAAACAAATGAGTTCCTGGGTGTGGGAATCGTGTATTGGAGAGTGCTATGGGGATCGGCTGTGAGTGTGAGGGTTTGTGGGATTAGGTGGGTTTGTTTGATGAAATATTTGGAATTTGGAAATTTTGGGTCTTTGATCGGGTTAGGGCGTGGAATAGGTGATGAGAGTAGGGTTTAAAGAGATGGGGAGGGTTGGGTAGAAGAGTAAGGTTAGTTAAATCACCTGGTGCGATTGACGGCGTGATTGATGGCTCTTCATGTTTGTGACGGCCGTCACATTTTAATTATTTAGTGTCACTCAGTGCTTTTCTGTTTTAGGCCACTGAGGTTCAATGATGGATCCGATAGCCCATCAAACCTTCAAAGTTCCATCAATTCTACTGTCACCCTTAACCAATAGCTCATCTTTTGGGAGGCTAATCTGACGGAGGATCTAATAGTCCGTCAGGAGTCTAATGGCCATTTAGACCTTGTAGTCAAATTTTTGCGTGCCTATTTTCTTGATTTCTTTTGCACCTGCACACTTAGCATATTTTTTTCAAATATCTCAACCCAACATTCACACTATAAAACATTAAATATGTACAAAAATTTTGGGTTGCCTCCCAAATAGCACCTGATTTAACATCGCGGCACGACTCGGGTTTCTTGATTACTCAGGCTTCATCAAGGTAAACCAACTCTATTAACTTTACCTCCTCTAGAGTGCCACTGTAATGCTTTACCTATTCTCCATTCACTTTGAAATGCTTTCTTTTTTCATTTTCCAGTTCTAGTGGTCCAGATTGAAACACTTGCACTACTCGAAATAGACTAGACCATTTAGATCTTAATTTGCCTAGGAATAACCAAAGCCTTGAATTGAAAAATAGTACCAAATAACCGGGACTGAATTCTCATTTTTGGATTCGTCGGTCATGGTATTTCTTTATCCTTTCCTTATAGAGAGTAGACCTCTCATATGCCCTTAGACGAAATTCATCCATCTTATTTATCTGTTCCAATCGCATGTCCGTAGCATCACTCCAACTTAGATTCAACTTTTTAAGAGCTCATAGTGACTTATGCTATAACTCCACATGCAAATGACATGCCTTTCCAAGTACTAACTGGTATGGACACATGGCAATGGATGTTTTGAAAGTTGTCTGGTATGCCCATTAGGCGTCAGCAAGTTTCCTTGCCCAGTCAGTCTTGTTGGCATTTACATACTTTGCCAATATTTCTTTAATCTCTCTAATTGAAACCCCATACTTGGTTATCTAAGTCCTCAACACCTTGTTGTAAAAATGGGATCCTCCATCACTAATGATTTCCCTAGGTGTACCGAACCTAGAGAAAATATTCTTTTTCAGAAATCCTACAATAATCTTACCTTCATTGTCGTCTAGTGCCACTACGTCCACCCATTTGGAGACATAATCAATAGCCACCAAGATATATTTCTGTCCAAAAGAACTAAAAAATGGTCCCATAAAATTGATGCCCCAGACATCAAAAATCTCCACCTCTAAGATCGAAGTCGTAGGAAGCAAATGTTGTCTTTATATTTCCCTTTGTGTCTGGCACTTATCACATCCTTTAAATAGATTAAATGCATCCTGATGAATAGTAGGTCAGTAATTACCACATTAAAGCACCTTTTGCATAATTTAGGCTCCACCATGGTGTTCTCCAATAGGAGAAGAATTACAAGCTTCTAGTATACTCAGCATTTCAGCCTCAGGCACCCAATGCTTGATTAAATTATCAACACACAACCTGAACAAGTACGGATCATACCAATAATATTTATTAACATTATGCATAAACTTCTTTCTTTGTTAGAACGTCAGGTCTTCAGAAATCATGTCGCTAACAAGGTAATTAGCAAAGTCAACATACCAAGGAATAAGATCAAGAGTAGAGGCTAATACCTACTCATCTGGGAATGAGTCATTAATCTCCAACCCATTCCCATCTTCTTTCTCATCTTTTATCCTCGACAAATAGTCTGCTACTTGATTTTTACACCTTTTCGATCTTTGACTTCAAAGTCAAACTCCTGTAGCAAAAGAACCCATCTGATCAACCTTGGCTTTGCATCTTTCTTCTCCATTAAGTATATCAGGGTTGTATGGTTGGTATGCACTATCACTTTCATACCCAATAAGTATGCCCTAAATTTCTTAAAGGCATACACCACTACTAGCAGCTCCTGCTCAGTTACAGTGTAGTTCTTGTGTGCTGCATTCAATGCTCTGCTCGCATAATAGATTAGGTGGAAGATCTTATTGCGCTTTTGACCTAGTAATCTCCAAGGCTACACCACTAGCATCATACATTATTTCAAATGATTCAGACCAGTTTAGAGCAACTATCACTAGCACTGAAATGAGATTCTCTTTTAGACATTCAAAGGCTTTCTTGCATACTTCAAAAAAGTGAAACTTCATCTCCTTTTGTAACAACTTGTACAAAGGGTGTGCAATTTTAGAGAAATCCTTGATGAAACGTCGATAAAACCCCGCGTGTCCCAAAAAACTTCTGATGCCTTTTACCGAGAGAGGTGGAGGTAATTTTTCGATAACTTCATTTTTTTCCTTATCCACCTCAAGACCCTTTTCAAATATCTTGTGGCCCAACACTATGTCTTCTTTGACCATGAGTGACATTTTTCCCAGTTTAGCACCAGATTTGCCTCTTTACATCTTTGAAGTGCCCTACTAAGATTCAACAAAAAATCATCAAAAGAATCTCCTACCATAGAGAAATCATTCATAAATACCTCAAGAGTGTCCTAAACCATGTCTAAGAAGATAGACATCATGCATCTTTGGAATGTAGCTGGTGCATTACATAATCCAAATGGCATGTTCTTAACACAAAAGTGTCATAAGGACATGTAAATATAGTTTTCTCTTGATCTTCTAGTGCTATAGAGATTAGGTTGTAGCCAGAGTATCTATAAAAAAGGGCAGCCCGGTGCACTAAAGCTCCCGCTATGCGCGGGGTCCGGGGAAGGGCCTGACCACAAGGGTCTATTGTACGCAGCCTTGCCTTGCATTTCTGCCAGAGGCTGTTTCCAAGGCTTGAACCCGTGACCTCCTGGTCACATGGCAGCAACTTTACCAGTTACTCCAAGGCTCCCGGTGCCAGAGTATCTATCTAGAAAATAATACCACCCTCTACCAGCTAATCTATCCAGCATTTGATCTATGAAAGGCATTGGGAAATGATCTTTTAATGTCCACTTGTTGAGTTTTCTATAGTCCATATAGACTCGCCACTCGGTGACTGGCCTCAATGGAATTAACTCTTTCTTGTCGTTAGAAACCACGGTTATTCCTTCATTTTTAGGGACACACTGCACCAGACTGACCCAGCTACTATCCAAAATCGGATATACAACAACTGCATCAAGCCATTTAATAATCTCCTTTTTTACCACCTCTTGAATAGGTGGGTTCAGTCTTCTCTAGTGCTTAATGCTAGGCATGCAATCCTCCTCCAATAAAATTTTGTGAGTGTGGATACTAGGAGGTATGCCTATGATATCAGCAATGCTCCATTTGATGGCTTTCTTATATCTTTACAGGACTTTAACAAGCACTCTAACTTGTTGCTCCTTCAAATCTGCAGTAATGATTACCGGTAAAGTATTTTTTTACCCAAAAATACATACCTTAAATGGCTTGACAATTCTTTCAACTCAAGTGTAGGGGGCTCTTCAATAGATGGTTTAGCAGGGGGAGTTGGTCTATTTTTCATATTAAGGTCTATCTTTTTAGGAGCATAGGGATGTAATCCTACACCCCTCAAAACATTTACTGTCTCTTCATACTTCTCTAATTCGTCTCCTTCGAAGTTCATGATCACTGCCGCTAATGTTTTAATTTGTGAACATCTCTTTAATAAAAGCCTAAATAACCACCTCATCAGTTATATCTATCACAGACATCATAGTCATATCATTAGGCTGCTTCATGCATTTGCACATATTGAATTTTACCTCTTCATTATTCAGCTTGAAAGTTAATTCACCATTTTTCATATCTACTAAAGCTCTGTATGTGACCAAAAATGGTCTTCCTAAGACTATGGGAACCTCAAAATCTACTTTGCAGTCTAGGATCACAAAATCTATAGGAAAATTAAATTGGTCTACCCTTACTAGCACATGCCTCTTTACTAATCGATCAGCCATTAACAACCTCATTGAAGTCAGTTTGGGGGCTCCCAAGCCCGATGGTCTATAAATTGCTATTGACATGAGATTTATGCTAGGTCCAAAATCACACAGCCATAACAAAATTAAATGCACCAACCATGCATGGATTAGTGAATGCACCTGGATCCTCTTTCTTCTCAACCAATGACCTTGTAGCAATAGCACTACAATGGTGTAGGTTATTTGTCGGCTCAAAAGTGACTGTTCATTTCTTTGACCAGATCCTTCATGAATTTTGTGTAACCTGGCATTTGCTCTAATGCTTCTACCAAAAGAATGTTTACATATAACTCCTTCAACATTGAGATAAATTTCAAAAACTTTCTATCCTCATCTTTTTTCTTCAACCTACGAGGAAAAGGATGAGGTGGTTTTGGAATTTTTGGCAATGGATTCACCTCCTCTGTCTCACTTTTCTCCATACCCTTCTTCTTTTCATTCAAATTTTTCTCTACTACCTGATCTTCTCCCTCGTCATCATTATTAGCAAGAACAATATCATTTCCAACATTGTTTGCATGCTCATTAGATTCAAATTCAACATTTTTTTCCTTCTCAATACTTGCAGGTGTTGGCCCTATGGGCATCGTTTTGCTCCTTTTTGTCATCTTCATACACTGCCCATCTTTTCTTGGGTTCTCAACTATGTCACTTGGTGAGGTACCATTATTTCTTTGGTTTAATGCGGCTAATAGTTGCCCCATTTGGTTCTCTAACTGCTTAATAGACGCGGAGTGTGAATCTACTAGCTGGCTCATATTAGACATATCACCTTTTATTTTCCTCATTCCTAAGTTGGTAGATTCCACCTTTTGTAATACCTTAGATGGTATATCTTCAAACCTAGAGTCACCTATTCCACTTGATTCTCTTTCTCTATTACCTGGGGGTACATACACACCACTTCGATCACTTTTAGCATTTTCATTATTTTGTCAGCTCCTTTGATCATGGTTTTCTTCTCTGTCATAGTACCCATGTTTTTTGAAAGTTTCGACCTTGGTTTCCAGAGTTGTAAGTCCAAAAATCCCTCTAATTGTTTATGTTTCTTATAGGCACAGGATACTAAGAAGACGGGGGCCTAAAGAGGACAGAAACTTCACCTCTTCATCATAATCAAAATCTAGATCATCATAGCGGCTTGCAATCTCAACTTTCTTTACTTTTTAGCCCCACCAGACAGTAGACGTTTAGTTAGCAAATCCATCTGATTCTTTATATGGTCCATATCCTAGTCTCTTTCCTCTTATATCTTTCATTGTGCTGCCGACATCTCGAAAGTATACCCCATACCACCTATTTCAGAGTCTCTTGTATTCCAAGCCCTTTGTTGGTTTTTGAAACTTGGTCTAAAATAGCTGATGCTTCAACGAATGTCTTAGACATAAATGATCCACCACAAGCCTAGTCAACAACTGGCCTAGTGATGAAATTGCAAGATTGGTAGAATAGCTCCATCAAGTGCTCATCGGTGAGATTATGATTTGGACACTGTTTCATCTTCTGATAAACCTTGACCATGATTCATGTAGAGCTTCATTAGGTAGATGCTTATGTGTATTAATCTCATCCTTAATCTGTAGCCTTCTTGAAGGTGGGAAGAATTGCTCTAAAATGCTTCCTTTAGTTCTTTCTAGTTC
The DNA here is from genome assembly GCF_947179165.1 of Solanum dulcamara. Classification (NCBI taxonomy): domain Eukaryota; kingdom Viridiplantae; phylum Streptophyta; class Magnoliopsida; order Solanales; family Solanaceae; genus Solanum; species Solanum dulcamara. The sequence goes on from NC_077241.1 coordinate 56,625,427, forward strand.
GTAATCGAATTATGCGAGAGGTCATTCATCCACTTGATTACCTTCCCAGACAGATATAATGGAGATAATCTCAGGCGAATTGCTATTTGGCTAACTCTCGTAATATCAGAAGACTTATATATGGTGATGAAGTTCATCAGATGTTGATGCACATCGTCCCAACTGCTCCCCCTAAATAATACTTTTAAGTTTAACAGTTGAAGCATGTTGCTGGTGATAATGAACTTTTTCCTTGGTGGTAGTAGAGAAAGAACTATAGCCAGTGGCTCCGACCCCATCCATATCTAGATCATCATCTTCCACAACAAAGTCAACAGGTGGTTGACCTCTACCTTTGGGCATTGGTCTCTGATGTTGAGGTAGTAAATCATCCTCCTCATGTTCAGCTCCTAAATTGTTATTACCTCCATTGTTCATATTGTTCCTGGCGTGAGCTTCAACAAGCTGTCTCTGCCTCTGCACTTCTAGTTCTTGTGCATTCATCTTGCAAACTGACCTTTTGATTTCTGGATCGTAAGGAATCAATGGTTCACCCTTACTTTAGGTACTTGGCATGCACTGACATGTACCCTTCAAAATCACAAAAACAACCAACAAAAAGTAAAATCAGGAAATAAGACAAATAGTCAAATAACACACACTTGACTTAATAGACAACCGTATTACCCATCAATGGTGTCAAAATTTGATACGCTCAAATTACACCTCGACAAAGAGATATAAAGAGGTCGTTGTCAAATATAGAACCCACCTAGGTTAAGGTCAAATCCCACAGGGAATAAGGTGACGATTAAGCCGTATGCAGTTATTTTACTATTAGTTACTTATTTCTGACATAAACTGGAAATATAGGGGGATTTTAGAATATAGTTCTTAAAATTTAATAGTAACCAAAGAGAGATTTATAGTAGATGGATATTGGTGTTTATTAGGGAAACTACCCAGGTTTGTGTTACCAAGATAATTTGACCGATCTTCAAGTTAGTACATAATGACTTGACACGCTGTAGATTGTATCAGTTTATCATACATTTATTACACTTAAATATTTTTCAACCTTCTTAAGCATATGGCATTTTTATTCTTTCAAACTAAAAATATCTCAAGTCAATCACTGATAATCACTCAAAGTAGCTAATCTTGCTACAACATTAACTATTAGATGAATTTACAATTCAAATTATTGTTGCCAACTATTTTCTCCCAGTTTTACTCTTTTACTCAAGCAAGTCAAACCTAGAGTAAGATCTAATGTTTGCAAGCATTAGAAATCAGTTAATATGAAAGAATTAACATGATGCATAATGCACTACTTAGGCCATTCTGTACAAAACCCTAGATTTAGGTCAAATCATCATAGATTCCACAACCCTTGGTTGTGGGATTTAGTCACTCATAATAATGAAACCAAGAGATATTATAGCATTCATCTAAAGGAAAGAAACTTACAAAAGATGAAATAATCAACACTTTGCTTTTGTAATTCACAGTTTTTATTCAATAAACTATTCTCCAAGCAATACTGCGTTCTGTCTGTTCTTCAAAAACAAGATACTGAAATAAAACCTAAAAGTTGATAGTTATAGTCTCATGAAATACAAATTCAAAAGTCAAAATGTGGCTCTCCAATGTTCTCCTGACAGTGGAGATAACGGCCCGTCACTAGTGTTGATAGGTTGGAACAGCTGTTCTAACGACGAAGATGACAGAGCATCAGAGATGTGATGGCCTATCATATATTTTGTCATTAATATTCCTCTTGGCTTCACTTCTGCTTAAGTCTGAAGATGGAATTGACAGTCCATCAGTGATGCGATGGCTCATTAGAGCTGTCGTCATAACTATCAAATTCTGACCCTTTTCTAATATAGCTTGACGATGGGGTTGAAGGCCCATCATGAGTTTGACGGTCCATTATACCTACCGTTAGGTCTCTAGTTTTGCAGCTCTTTACTTTGTTTTGCCTTTTTATCCATTTCCGTTGATTTTCTACCTTGATTCAGTAGAAAACTATTAAAATACCCTATAATTGCTAAGAACTAGTATTTATTCCTTGTTAAATGCATTATATGTGCCGTCAAATGCTGGCACATTAACTCTAAGTAGTTGATCTTATCAAACCACACATCAATGCTCTCCACTTGTTTACCCAAAGCCTCATGCCTATGATACAGACGTATCTAGCAACCATAACATAACTCGAATAAGCATTTACAGAAGCACATTACCAATTTATCATTTTAAGAATAATATACAGTTTCATAATGTAAATCTCAAATATAATAGTTAACATGGTAACACTTGGACCTTTGGTCCTTTTATATCAATTATTATACAGGATGGATATGCTCAATTATAATCGGGTCAGTTTCTTAATCATCAACCATATAGTCAAGATCAATTCACAGATGATAACCACACAATGATTCTCTCATAGAACTCGTACTCAAACTATATATGTGTTGGAATATGACATCCGATCTAATATATATGTCAGAACGTGACACTCAATCCTATATATATATATTGGAATATGACACTAGACCCAATAAATGTGTTGAAATATGACACTCGATCTAATATCACAATCACAATCCACAACAAATAATTCACGTACTTGCACAATTAAGTAATAGGTTCATTGCATGCAATGTTTTTCACAAATAGTCATTTTATTAGTTTCATTCTATCTTTTCCTTCATTAATAATATTTTCTCAAGCCTTCTTTATTTAGTGCATCACTTTTGGTAGAGCAAGTTCATGATTATAGATTTTATGGTCTTGATATTGTAGACCAATCACAATAATTAAATGTATAGTAAACATCACAACATTACTCAATCACTATTAAGAGTCTCTCTATGATATACACTAAATCATAACCTACAACCACATGTAATTAAATAGGTTCATGGCATGAGATCTATCAACATTAAGTCATTTATATTCACTCTTTAATTCATGATTCACATTACTCAAGTAATTCAAAGGGAATAATCAGCATAACACATATAATTATTTGTATAAACACATCCCTCTATATACATCAATAGTTCGTGATTCCTAAGTCTCAGGATTGCGTTATGACCCAACTATTGTCTACACTTAGTCTTACAAGAGTCATTGACCTTCTAAATAGTTTCACCAAGGTTAACATTTAAAGATTGGAACTTTATCACTAGTCACATAATAATCATGGCCCACAATATACATTCCCACTCTAACAACAATTGACAATCATTTAACCATCCAGACTCCATGTCTAAAGGCCTAGATATGAAATCTCCCGTCAATCTACATCATATTAAGCGATGGAAAAGAATTTATAACTACTCAATTACGAAACCTAACCTACCTGGCACCAAGTAATGGTACAAGGATTATAGCATAATTTGACTTTCGTAAGGAGAAATTATGGAGATAGGCCGGAAATCCGTGAGTTACAGCCTTCATTGAGCTAGAATTCTCTTCTTCCCTTCTCTCCAATCCTAGATCAGTTTTTGGGAGTTTCTAGGGTAACCCCCATTTATTTATCCACTTAAAGGAAGAAGGAGATGATAAAAATACATTTTTTGAATCTGTCCCATCGAATCTCGCTCTGGTGGCCTAATTTTGCTACGGTGGCATTAGAATGACAATGTCCAATAAACTGAGCATAAATTCTTACTCCAAAACTTGGTGGAGTTAGAAAAAAGACTCATAGACATTTAATTTGATAGTTCATGGTTTATATAATTCATTGTAGGATGAGAGATATGGTTGTTTGAAGTTAACCCTAGTTTAAACTCAAGTCCGAAACTAAATCGGAAAGACACTTTTAACTCAACTTTAAGATAGGGACATTGTATGACCTTAATTAACAAATAATTAACTCGCATACCAAGGAATTGATACTAATTTTATGAAGAATGAAATTTTCTACCTTTACCGCAGATATTTTTAGTAACGATGGGCTAGATTGTTACAAGTATCAAGGATAAAGTATTGAGACTTTTGAATGATTCCTAATTTTGATACAGGGTATATCAAGTAGTGCATCTATAAGACTACATATTTATAAATCACATATCTAAGTGTGAAGTGTAAGCCAAGCAGAATTTCACAAGGTCAATTCTCTACGCATTTATGAATCAAGAAGTGTTCATGATTGAAACGAACAAAACAGTGAGAACCAAAAATAGTTAAATGGTTAATTGTGTAACTTATGTTATCTAGGTATTAACCAAATATAGACGGTTCAAAGATATCAAATCTACCAATTGACCGAGTATATTCGACATATGTTCACTATGTAAAGTTCAAAGGGAAACCTATTTATTCAAATGCAATTAATCCTTACTTACGAATCACATAGTTTTTCATGCATCTTCCTTAAGAATAATACTTCCCCATTCATGATGGTATTGTTGGGTTTAAGTAGGTGTGAATTGAAAAATGAGAATTGAGAAATGTGGGGGAACCAAGTGAAGGAAAAATGAAAAGTCATTTCTCTCATTGATAGAAGAGAGGAAACGTTTTATCCTTATATTAGGATACATTTCCTTTAGCTCTTAAATGGTTAAGTAAAAGGTGTCCCCTCGTGTCGTCATCATTGTTACTCGCCTCGCTCAGCTTGGCTTTGCCTTTGACTTTTACTTGTGTTTGATTGATAATTTTTAGAAATTTATTTGATCAGCCGCATTAATTAATTTAATTTTATTAATATTAATTAATTTGCAAAACCAATTTTGAAATAATTAATTTGAATTAATTAATTCGATGAACGAAATTAACTAATTAATTCACAAAATGAAATTAATTTAAAATTCACAAAATTATTTCGTAAAGGACTTGTTCCTTATGAACAGACATTTTCTTTCCAGAAAGGCACCATGTTTTTTCTAAACAAATGAATATGTTCTGGACAGGTGAGTTTGCACCTATCATTGACTATAAATATAGAGGTTTCCTCTCAGTTTTCAGCATCGAATTTTCTCCTTCTTCTACATATATTTTCTTACAAACAAAGTAGAGTTTTTGTGTGATTTTGTGGCTAACTTTTGAGTTCCTGAAGTTATTGAGGTTTGAAGTGCCTCTACTTTTATAACAAGTATATTTGTTTTATCCTGTGAGAAAATAATCCACAACCTCAGGTATTGTGAGGAGATTAAATTCCTTAAGGACACACAGTAAATTCTGTGGCCACAAATATTTTTCTTTTCATCTTAAAGGTATTGTTTTATTTTCTGAACACAAGAGTTTGCACGAACTAAATACCATTGATGCTCGAAGATTTCTTGGTTATAGGGCATAACACAATTTTTACACTTATAAAGCAATATCACAAAGCTCTGTTATTTTGTGTATATGTTATAATCAATATTCTTATTACTATTTTTTTGATAATTTCCTCACACGTTTTCTAACTAATCAACCTCACACACCAACCATCTAAAAATAATTCTAGGGCGTGAAGGAGATACTACAAATATAATAAATTACAGTTAAAAATAAAATAAAAAATAAGTAAAAATATATTCAGGTTGATACGCGAATATCTCGTTCAATTTTAAGGAGATTCATGTTTTTTTATAGTTTGAAAAAAATGAGTATATCAAGCTTGGAGATCTCAACATCATTCCGCTCAATGTCGCTCTCTTCAAGAGATGGAAGAGAATAGATGCTTGGGTAAATTATATTTCTACTTGCTCAATACAAGTGGAAAAAAAGCTAAAGAAGAAAAAACTTTTTACCTAATATTTTTTATGAATAAAGTGATACTTCTTTTCATGAACACACAACAATATTTAAATTCTAAAAATAGTGGGGTTCATGAAATGAGAAAAAAATCCCTATAAAATTGTGATGTTTGGATTTTTGAAAAATGCTCTAAAAAGAGTATTACAAGAGCATATATTCATTTTGAAATAAAACACATGTTATTGTTTGGCTATAATAGGATGACTTTTGTCTCTAACATGTTACCAAAGAAATGATTAGAAAGTATGTTGAGTAGCCCTTTTGACATTAAATATTTAGGTGAGATAAATTTTATTCATTCATGAAAAAAATGATAAAAACATGTGATGAAACTTTTCTTGACAAGTCACATTATATTGAAAAATTGTGAAATACAATTTTGTTGATTGTATGAGTCTTGCAACTCCTTTTGATTCAATTTTGTGAAAAGGGTGTGACAAAGAAAAAAAGGAGTTTGCTAGCTTAATAAAAATTATGAGATATGTGACTTACAACTTGACTTGATATTGTGTTTGCAGTAAAAATATTTAGCAAGTACAAACAAACCAGATCAGAAAACTTGGTGCTACTTGATGGAAATGAGAAAAACAAATTATTATTTGCTAAATCTATGGGGAGGTTGAAGTAAAAAAAATTAAGCTTCAACTAGTGAAAAAGTGAATTGATTTTATTATATCAAACACTTTATTTTGAGAAAATTAATTTCTCTAATTTTGATTAACTGTGATAGAACCAATAGAGTACAAAATTGTTAGTACAACGATAAATTCATATTGATCAGTGGTCTACCATCAATATTAATTGTGTTAAAATTTATGATAATCTTGCAGATTCATAAACTAAGGACTTAGCAAGATAAAGGGTCTGAAACACATCGAGGGGATGAAATTAAAGCCTATAAAATTCTTAGTCATATATGAGAAAACCCAACGTGGGGACTAGAGATCCTATAATCAGGTTCAATGGGAAAAATCAATCATATGATGACTTGTTGTGAAATACATTAATAGTTATTTTACCATGTGGTGTGAGTGCATTTATTCTGTAATGATTTGTGGAGGTTGAGTCTTTGAACTCTTAATGAAAGTTTGTATCTCGTATGAGTGGGGTGTTAGAATTATAGGAGCACCCTTGACATATTTTACCTATGTCAGTGTGAAAGTAGGTCGTTTTCTATGAGAACGAGCTTGTTCTCAAAATACACTCACGAAAATCGGGATAACACAAGGCCGTAATGTGTTGGTTCCTTGACATATTTTACCTATGTCAGTGTGAAAGTAGGTCGCTTTCTATGAGAACGAGCTTGTTCTCAAAATACACTCACGAAAATTGGGATAACACAAAGCCGTAATGTGTTGGTTATTAAAGCTTATATCAACACCTTTATTGTTATGTGTAATCATATTTTATTTCCCTTAAACAGCCATAGTTCAAGTCTGAGACCACTACTGACTCTGGAGTAAATGTTACTATTTTACTAAGTGAAGGTTTAATGTAGAGCACATATTTATCATGCATAATAGTCTACCTTCAACTAAATTGGTGAAACACTCTCTTATTTTAATATTAAAATGAGTGAGAAAATGTTGGTATATATGTATTTTATTATTAAAATAAAATATTACGTGCATATTTTAGTGGATGTAAATTGATAAGAATGTAGTCAATTATTCTTGGTGTAACTTATGTAACCACTAAGTCATGTTCTACCTCATTATGACTTGTACCATATGTAACTTTCAAGGCATAATTTCTCCATTCATTTACCTGCGTTATTATCCACTTTATTCCTATTCAAGACAAGGAAGAATTTTTCACCTATAAATAGTGGTATAGAAGAAAGATGAGAAGTGTGGATAATATTGTAGTGTGTAGTAGTGAAAGAGAGAGTTGAGAAAAGAAAATATTGTAAGTCATCAACTATATTCACTTTACAAAAGGGAGTAATTATATGTTGATGGAAGATGTTCTTTTTGTGGAGCTTTGGACTCTTCAATTAATCTGAAGTTGTTTGACTCAAATGACGTTGTTGAACTGTTGTATCTTGGAGGAGACAAGTCAAGAGATATACTGTTGGATCAGTGTAGATTATGCCTCAATGGGTTTAAATCTCCTTAAAGAGAGCAAGATATCTGCGCCTCAGCCTGAATATATTTTTATTAATATTAATATATTACAGAACTTTCGAAGTTGTTTGAGTTGTACACGTTGTTGTATCATGGAGGGGACAAGTCAAGATATATATTGCTGGATCGGTATAGATTATGCCGCAGTGAGCTTGAATCTCCTTAGAGAGAGCGAGATATTCGCGCCTCAACCTGAATATATTTTTATTTATTTATTGTTATATTATTTTAAACTATAATCTATTATATTTATGGTATATTACACCAACAAAATGTAATATGATAACGTTAAACATATGACAATATTTTGCTATAATATGTTGAAATGCACTGATAATAACAAATCTTTAGACTATCAATATATATACACACGTGTTGTGTGAATGTATAATAAAATAATCTTATGTAGTGTTGAGATTATTATTCGTTTTACCTCATATCAAACGACCCTGAAAGAAATGTATCCAATCCAAAGCAAATAACGCGAGAAATGAGGGTACGCAGCTATGGCATGTGATGTGCTTAAGGCCAGCAGAGATGAAAAATGAATGATAACTATTGTTGATGTGATTAGTTTAGTTCATTGTTTTCTTCCCATTGAAAGGAAATTTTCCAAAAAAATGTTCTCATATGCAATAACTCACGCAACACAACTTAAGATGTGAAGATGACCAGGTAAGCATATCATAGGGTAAATTTCCTAAATGATTACATAACTATCAATTTTTTCCACCGAAATTACTTAACTATGCTTTCTAACATATAATTACAAAACTTTACCCTATGCCAGAAAATCCATATATATTAAGAAGTTCACTAGATATTCATATTATTTAATTTTGTAAACTCGGTTATTATTATGTATAAAAAAAGGGCAGTCCGGTGCACTAAAGCTCCCGCTATGCGCAGGGTCCGGGGAAGGGCCCGACCACAAGGGTCTATTGTACGCAGCCTTACCTTGCATTTCTCCCAGATGCTGTTTCCAGGCTTGAACCCGTGACCTCCTGGTCACATGGCAGCATTATGTATATTAATTTAAAATCTTTATAAAAATTCATACATTTCAAATTTTGTATCTACCGGAGCATCTGATGATCGTAATTTACTAGTGCAACACACAAATATTATATCATTACACCAGAAATAGAACCCCCTATTGCTTGATCCACTAATTTCATTGCCCAAAATCAATTAGATAAATCTATCAAATTTTTCATTCAAAAATTGGCAAAGAGTAGGTACAAATAAGGAAAAACTACATAAATACACAACTTATTTTATTATATTCTCTAAAATTTTCTATCATTTGAAAAAAGTACAAAAATCTCTACTCTCTTATATTCTCTGATACATCACTGTACGTAGTGTATCAATCGAATATATCACTTTACGTGATGTATTGGAAAGTCGGATACACCATTTACTCAATGTATCAGGTTGTACGTGATGTATCCAAAAATAATTTAAAAAAAGATTTCGAGTAATTTTTAAAATAATAAAAATAAAATTGCAAGTTCACGTGGCTTTGCCCTGGCAGATCAGCTCAAATAGCTACATAAGGCTTTATACGGCATGTCCGCAGCTATAACTTCAGACCTATTAAGACTTGATGTGATGGCCCAACTAATTTGTGGTTCCCACATCCTACTACTATAAAAGCCCATATCGCTAATTAGAGTATTACAAAAGAGAAATTTATATAAATATATTATATTAAGAAAATATTTGTTATTTATATTAATAATATATTTTATTGAACATTTATAATATAATTTTAATATATATTAGCAAAAATAATTTATAAAATTCATATAATACAAATTTTATTCATGGATAATATATTTGTCATAAACTTATAATACATTGTGTCAAATTCTTATTAAACAAGTATAATATATTTTAAAACACTTATAATACATTCATATTGTATGCATAATTCACTTTTAACACATGAAAGATATATCATAATATTGTTATGTATTGCTATAAATGGTAATAAATAAAAAGTATCGCTAAAATCGGTAATTATTGATTAAAAGTGTTCTCCCTGATATTTTTTCCATTGCAAAAGGGATCAAATTTCTGCACCCATCATTGTAGTTTGGCCCAACAATACAAATTTCGCTAGTTTATTAGTTTTTGAAATTATTCTTGTATCACATTTACTTCGCCAGATACATCTTGAATACATGCGGATTAAATTAGGTGTAATTTATTCCAGATACATTATATCCAAATGGAATTCACATATATATGGTATACACTTGACTCTCTCGCTCACTTCTCTTTCTATTTATTTGTACTTTAGAAAGGATACTTGTATCTAATATCTTTGATATATGTATCTAATTTGAAATTTGAAGGATCAATGTATCGAATTTAAAATCTAGTAGGAAATTATTAATTAGTGAGACAATATGTAATTATTTCAAACTATAGGGTGAATTAACATTTATAGTGCGAATATTTGTATAATTAGTTAATTTCTCCTCGTATATTTTAGTATTACCAAAGGGATCACATTTTTGCGGAGAAAATGAGCAAAATTGTCCTTAATGTATGGGCTATACTTTATTTTGGTCCTTCATATATTTCACTTGATTGAAATGGTCCTTAATGTATAACAAAAGGTGTTCATTTTGGTCATTTAACCTAAACTTAACAAATTTATCCCAAAAAAGTGTTAAATTTAAATATGGATCCCATGTGTCTAACAAAATTCACCATTATTGTCTTCTTTGTTAGTTTCAATGAAAAAATTCCATAAAATATAACACCATTTTATGCACTTTCACCAAAAAAGATTTACTATTTTCTCTTTCCTAAAATACTATTCCACTAACCTAATATCATTTATGTTTTAAGTAAGAGAAAAAAAGTAAATTTTGTTAGAGAAAGTAAAGACAATGGTATTAGATTTCATGAAGTTTTACTTTGGAACTAACAAAAAAGACAATAATGGTGAATTTTGTTAGCCACGTGGGGTTCATAATTAAATTTAACATTTTTTCTTTGACAAATCTGTTTAGTTTAGGGTAAAGAACCAAAATGAACACATTTTATTATATATTAAGGACTATTTCAATCAAGTGAAATATATTAAGGATCAAAATAAAGAATTATCCATATATTAAGGACTATTTTAGTCATTTTTGCTCAATCCAGTCGGGGTCATGATGACACATATCCCAAAATTCATCCCGATGTGTAAGCCGAAAGTAAAACCATACGAGACTCCCAAAGGGGAGTCAGACCACAATTAAATACAATAAAAGGAGAACAATAACAAAATTCATCCCAAAATCTGGTGTCATAAGTGTAAAGAGAATCTAATAAAATGATCGAATATGATATACATCATAAGTCTTCGAATAATAATAAAGAGTGGAGATAAAATCATCAAATGATTAATAAAAAAGGAAGGTTTTAGGTTAAAACTCACTTACCCAATGATTTTACTCCAACACCTCTTCTCAAAATCGCCCCCAAGAAGCTCAACAACTCAAAAATGATAAAAATGGGATTTCTCCTGAAGTTGAACACTGTTCATGCGAGAATTGTTCATCGCGATTGCGATCCATTAAAGGTTACGATCGCAAAAGACATGAGATGGAATAATCCATCACAATCGCAAATTACCCCTCACGATCACGAAGACCACATTTTGACTCATCAAAATTGCATGACCTGAGGTTGCGACTGTGATGAACAAAATGCTGCACCAAAAGATCAAAATCTAAAAAATTTGCCAGTCTAAAAGCGCTCTCGGTTGGACCCTCGAAAATTATTTAGAGTCCCGAGTACACAAACCTTATATCCATTCCTACTAAATTCGACGTTTCAGACTCAATGGAACTAACAGAATTCGAATTCGAGGTCTCCTTGATCTAAAATCCGATAAGCCACAAGTAATCTAGCTTCGGCACTTGAGCTACCCAAATTACCCTCGAAACCTCTTAAAATACAACAAAGCCATTTCTAGCATTAGAATCACTCCCCGGAATCATTGGAATCATAAGAAATCCAATCCTAGTCTCCGAACTCGATTTGTTGATCAAATTCAATCTTAACTCATTTAAAACTAACTTTCCAACTTGGAACCTCAAATTCACATTTCAACCCCAAATCTATTTCTGATGACTCTTCTAGACCAATTTTCACATTTCGGAGCTGATGAAATTGACAAAATTTCATTTCTAAACCCGTAGCTCCAATTGATATCGAAAACCACTTTTTTACCTCTTAACTCTATAAAACTCAAGAATTTTGCCCATTTCACTACTATTAAGACTTTAACACATTCAACCATACAAACTGAATAAATAAATACTCGGGGCACTAATGATAGGGGCAATATGGTAATTTTGTACAAATTTCCAAAAATGAGATCATTACAACATCCACCACCAAAAACGATGTTCGTCCTCGAACATAAGATAAATGAAAGTACCTAGAGTATCAAAAAATTGAGGATATCGAGCCTGCATATCAAACTCTAACTCACAAGTCGCCTCCTCAACAGGCCGATACCGCCACTGCACTTTGACCAAAGCGATCTCCTTGGTCCTGAGCCTACGAATCTATCTAGAATAGTTATCGGCTCTTCCTCATAAGTCAAATCAGAACCCAACACAACGCATCATAAAAAATCACATGGGTCTCATCTAGTATATACTTGCGAAGCATAGAGACATGAAACACCGGATGGACAGCTGACAGTCTAGGGGGTAAGGCCAACTCATAAGCCACCCCACCCACTCTCTTCAAAATCTCAAACGGGCCAACAAACCTCGGGCTAAGCTTTCCCTTATCCTCGAACCTCATCATACCCTTCATGGGTGATCATTTAAGCCACACATAACCACCCACCATGAACTCTAAGGGAAGAACCCTCCTGTCAACATAACTCTTCTGACGACTCTAAGCTATCAATAGTTGATCTGAATCAAACGTAATCGCTCCATGGAATCCCCGAGTAAGTTAATATACAATATATCAACCGCCATTGAATCAAACCACCCAATGGATGATCGACATCTATGACTATACAATACCTCAAATGGTGTCATCTGAATGCTGGAGTGATAACTGTTATTATAGGCAAACTCTACTAAAGGCAAGTGTTGGTACCATCGGGCATCAAAATGAATCACGCAGGCCCTAAGCATATTATCCAACACCTGAATAGTACACTCGGACTAGCCATCGGTCTGGGAATGAAATAATGAACTCATATCTAGTCGCATACCCAAACTATGCTGCAATGCCTCCTAAAATTGAGAGGTGAATACGAAACTCCAATCCGACACAATAGATATAGGAACCCCATGTAACCTAACAATCTCACGAAGATAGATCCCAGCTAACAACTTCGTATTTTAGCTAGTCTTCACCAGAAGGAAATAGACTGATTTGGTCAATCGGTCCACAATCACCCAAACAGAGTCATACTTACCCAATGCCATAGATAATCCAGACATAAAGTCCATGGTAATACACTCTACTTCCGATCGGGAATGGGCATTCTTTGCATAGGACCACCAAATCTTTGATGCTCATACTTTACTTGTTGGCAATTTAGACACCTAGACACAAAATCAACAATGTCCCTCTTCATGTCACACCACCAATAGTGTTGTTTCAAGTCATGAAACATCTTGGCAACTCTGGGGTGAATTGAATACTTGGAACAATGAGCCTTCTCCAATATCATGCGTACCCAATCACCAACCTTGGGCATACAAATGCAACCATTAATCCTCAAAACTCCCTCCAGATCAAGAGAGGCTGATTTTGGTTTACCACTCAATACTTTGTCTCGAATGGTCCTCAACTTGTCATCCTTAAACTGGTGTGCACGAATCTGGTCTATCAAGGCAGACCTAGCCTCTACAAAGGCCAAAATGCTATGATGTGTAAAATTATCAAGTCAGACCAACTGCCTAGATAATGACTGAACCTCCAAAACCAAAGGCCTCTCATCCACCTTAAGGAAAGCCAAACTACCCATACTTGGTGCTTTGCGACTCAAGGCATTTGCTACCATATTAGCTTTGCTCGGATGATAAAGGATGGTGATGTCATAGTTTTTCAACAACTCCAACCATCTACGCTGCCTCATGTTTAGATTTGACTGAGAAAAGATATAATTAAAACTACGATGGTCGATAAAGACCTCAATGTTATGTCGGAAAAAAATGATTTAAAATTAATTTCAACTTTATAGAGAAAAAATTAATTTTAGTAAAAGAAGGAGTCGCCAATTAAGAAAACTTAATTTAAAAGAACCTAACAGATTTAAGTCTTAAAAATTCAGAGAAAAAGGTACGGGGTTCATATTACTATTTTAAGAAGATTTTAGCACTTAAAATAGCCGCTAACATGCAGTTATTCGACGATTTGAAAATTATTTGACTAACTTTGGAAAATATATTTTAGCAATAATCGAAGCATTAAACAATTTAAAAGAAATATAAATTTTGAAATATTTTTAGATAATTTATAATAGTAATAGACTTGCTATAAAAATGATTAAATAAAAGAGGGATAATTAAATGAATTATTTAAATTGAACAAACGATCATAAAAAATGGTTTCTCTTTAAAGGATTTAATTAGGTCAAATTAAACAATTAATGTTAGAATTAATACAGGATAAATAAATATTATTAACTAATTAAAAAAAAGATTAAAGACAATAGAAATTAGTGATATCTAGAAGAAGACAATTTAGTTTTTAACATTTAAACTACCCCAAATATATATCAATGAAAATATTTTAGAATAGACGGGATAAAAATATTTATATATTCATATTATTCGGATCAACGCCGGCTTATTAATCGGAAAACAAAAATATAGTATTTTGTCATTTTTTGTTCGGGTCGACTTCCATCATTTCTGAATAGTTAGTCAAATAGGTTAGTCAAATCTAATGGTTAGAACCTAATTAGTCCCTAGCGGAGTCGCCATTTCTGTTATGTCAGAAAAAGACGATTTAAAATTAATTTCAACTTTATAGAGAAAAATCAATTTTACTAAAATTGATTTTTTTTCTATAAGTTGAAATTAATTTTAAACCGTCTTTTTATGACTCGTAGGAATGATTACGGGTCGTAATGGTAGCTCATAAAGAGGCTTCTCCAAATTAAAATTTCTCAAGTGTTGGGGAGGTATACGAATCATAGACCTCCCTCGTATTCCATTGTTCAGTCCAATTAATCAATCTTTATCATGGTTCCCAAACTTAGTCTAGGCTAGAATAACACGGGGTGTTACAATATTTCTCCCTTGGGATCATTCATCCTCGAATGAAAACTAAGCTAAGGATTTACTCAAGGAACAAATACAATCAAGCGCTCAACAATTCAAACGTTCGTACAATCAGCTACTCAAACTCAGGAATACCTATCGAATACTCAAATTCAGAATGAATCTCAAATCAAAGATAGGAAAAAGGAATATTAGCATCAATATCATCATTAGGAGGCACAAACAGATGCGGATATCTAACTTTCATTTCCTCTTCATTTTCCCATGTAGCCTCTTCAACAAACTGATTCTGCCATAGAACTTTGACGGATGCTACCTCATTGGTTCTTAATTTGCAAACCTGATGATCAAGAAGTTGAATCGGGATCTCTTTATAACTCAAACTCTCTTTCACCTCAATTCTCTCAGTAGAGAAAACTAGCAAAGGATCTCCATAACCTTTCTTCAATATAAAGATGTAAAACATGGGGTGAATAGCTGCTAGCTCCGGGGGCAACTCCGATTCATAAGCTACTCTACCAGTCCTCGTCAAAATATGATAAGGACCAATATAACGGGGACTAAGTTTCCCCTTCTTTCCAAATCTCATCACACCTTCATAGGTGAAACTTTTAAGTATACCCAATCATGCACTTCGAACTCCAAATCTCTCCTCCTAACATTAGTGTAGGATTTCTGATAAGAAATAGGCCGATTTGGTCATCCTATCTACAATCACCCAAATAGAGTCATGTTGTCTACGGGATTATGGTAGACCTGTAATGAAGTCCATATTTATCATTTCCCACTACCATTCTGGAATTTTAATATTCGGGGCTACTCCACAAGGCCTATGGTGCTCAACATTAACTTGGTGGCAATTTGGGCACTTGGACACAAACTCTGTTATATTCCTCTTTATTCCACTCCACCACTATACCTCTCTCAAGTCATGGTACATCTTTATAGAACCTAGATGGATGGAATACCTATAATTATGGGCTTCTGACATGATCCTCTCTCGAATGACCTCGACCCTTGGAACACACAATCTCCCTTGATACCTCAACACTCCATCTCCCACTTTGGCAAAAGCCATTACCTTTTGCTTATGAACATCATCCTTCAGTTGGAGGAAAATGGGATCTTGATCTTGATTTTATTTTACCTCTATAACTATAGATATGAATTAGCCCCATTTTTAACAATAACACCACCTTCACTGGAGTCAATAAGTTGAACTACCAATCGTGTATGCCTATGCACCTCTTTGGACAATTATTTCTTTCCCTCATCTACATGAGCAGTACTCTCCATGGATAACCTGCTAAGAGCATCAGCAACAACGTTAGCTTTTTCTGGGTTGTAGAGAATGCTCATGTCATAATTATTGAGTAGCTCGATCCATCTCCTCTGTCCCAGGTTCAACTCTTTCTGAGCAAACACATATTGCATTCTCTTGTGATCCGTGAACACATCGACATGTATGCCATAAAGATAATGATGCCAAATCTAGAGAGTAAACACTACAGCTGCCAACTCGAGGTCGTGAGTCTTTCTATCATGAATCTTAAGCTTTCTAGAAGCATAATTTAATCCCTTTCCCTTCTGCATCAATATGCATCATAATCCAACTCTAGACGTATCACAATAAGTCATAAAACCATCTGTTCCCTTGGATAGGGATAATACTGGAGTAGTAGTCAGTCTTGGTTTCAACTCTTGAAAACTCTTCGCATATGCATATAAGCATTGAAGCTTAGCCTTATTCTGGTTCAGCTTAGTCAATGGTGAAGATATGGATGAGAACCCTCAACAAATCTATGGTAGTAACCGGCTAGACCCAAGAAGCTCCTTATATCAGTTAGGGATGTGGGCCTTGGCCAATTCTTAACTGCTTCAATCTTTTGCGAATCAACTCGTATACCCTCTCCAGATACAATATGGCCTAGATCAATACGAGTTAAGTTCAACCTTAACTGAGATGATTAGCATGCTTCTTCTCACTCTTCGAATAGATCAATATATCATTTATAAATACAATCACAAATATGTCCAAATATTGTTTGAATACTTTATTCATCAAGTACATACATACTGCAAGAGCATTAGTCAGACCAAAGGACATAACCAGAAACTCATAGTGACCGTACCTGGTTCAGAAAGTAGTCTTTAGGATGTCACATTCTCTCACTTTGAACTAGTGGTAGCCTGATCTGAGGTCTATCTTTGAGAAACAAGTGGCACCCTGAAGCTGGTCAAATAAATCATCTATCCTTGGAAAGGGATATTAGTTGTTTATGGTGACCTTGTTCAGTTGACGATAGTCAATGCATATTTTAAACGACCCATCTTTCTTTCACACGAATAGGACATGTTCACCTTAAGGTAAGGCACTCGGCCTAATGAACCCCTTATCTAGGAGATTTTTCAGCTGTTATTTCAATTCTTTCATCTCAGCGCGATCCATTCTATATGGCAGAATAGAGATAGACTGTGTATCGGGAAGAACATCAATCTCAAAGTCAATTTCTTTATCAGGAGGGACTCTAGGCAGATCCTCAGAAAATACTTCAGGAAACTCATTTACAATCAGAACTGACTCGAGAATAGGGGACTCAACAATATCATCTTTGAATCTAATGATGTGGTAAATGCACCCTTTAGATATCAACTTTCTGGCCCTAAGGTAGGAGATAAACTTACCCTTAGTCAGCCACGAATCACATCAAAATCGACCATGTCCAACTCAACTAAGTCAGCCATGGTATCCTTTTAATGGATAGAAACCTCGCAATACACTGAAGGGTTCTAGAAGAAACTTAGGAATTTTATCAAATCTACTAGCTGTTATGCCTTATTTTTACCTAGTTTGATAAAGCATAATTTATACACTCTAAAAGGATTAATTGTTGTATAGAGTCGCCACTTAGTTTATTAAGGAAAATAAGAAAACCTATCAAATGTATGACATGTATGACATGTATGATTCACGTTTTCATCTACGGAACAATCAGTTTAGATTCTAGGTAAGGGTTTAGATTATTTCAAAGGAAAGGTGTGGCATACTTCGAAATCCACAAAATGTGGTAGCCGGCTAAACTTAATTTATCAAAAAGAGAGGGGATAAAATTATAATTTGCAAGTATAACACACACACATATATAAAGAAATATGAACTAAAATTGTATAAAAATATATTTATAAAAGAGTATGTATCAAGGAAGTAATGTATATTATCGTCAACTATGTGTATGAAAATATGAGAAAGACGATATAAATGTATATATACAGAATTGCCCATTATTAATATGAAAAAAAGGAACTCTTTTACCATATAAAAAAACCTTTTTGTAATGTGTGAAAAAAAAATATTTCTTTCATAAAAGAAAAAAAAAGTATTCTCAAATAACATTTTTAACTTACAATATCAATGAGAGTATAAATTATGAAAAATATTTTAAAGGAAAAAGATTATTTAATATTGTCTAAAAATGTGAATTTACTGATTAACCAGTTAATCAATTAAATTTCTTTATGTAAGTATTTACGGCCTAAGTTTTGCCTAACGTCAATAATATACACAATAATAAATTAAAAATAATATTCGAACTTTATTAAATTTGAATAGTTTCCTCGAAAAGAAATTCTGGACTGGGTACCTGTAAAGACACTTAGCACAAGTATTAGTAAGGTATAAATAATAATAATAATAATAATAATAATAATAATAATAATAATAATAATAATAATAAGAAGAAGAAGAAGAAGTAAAATAAAATAATAATAAAATAAAATTTGTCTTATAAACACGGGAGGCCTTGGAAATCGATGGTAATTTCTTTATCGACCACTTTTTTAACTTCTTATATAAAATTAATTAGAATAGAGACAAAAGGAGTGTCAAAATTATTTAAAGAAAAAGTTTGAAGGCAGAAACACATAATGAGGAAATCAACCAAAAAAATAGCATAATAGTGAAAATAAAAAGAATATTGGAGGACACTCCAACAAAATTATTAAAATGACTAGAGGAAAAACAACCCAAATACATTAATATTGACATCACATTAGAAAGAAAAATGATTTTTTAAGTAAATAAATAAATAAAATCAAAAATACTTAAAATGGACCAGATTCTATAAAACACAAGCATGAAGTAACCATTATACAAAGCAAACCAAAAAAAAGAGGAAAAAGAGATATGACTTATTGCTAATAGTGTTTTAATGGTGGGGTTCTTTGATAAAAAAAATAGCACTAAGTTAAATATGCCAACAAATTAAATGTATATAAACTTAAACTAAATTTCCTTCTTTTAAAATGGGCAGGCCTAGAAAACTGATGGAGAATTTTTTTCAACACAAAATTAATATAAAATTAAACAAAAGATAAAGTAAATTAACTTGTAGCCACTAAAAGGAGAACATAACAATATGACAACAATAATTTCATAATAGCAACACGGCTTGCTGGAAATCCATATAAATATGATCAATAATAAAACAACAATAAATTTATAAACAAAACCCATAATCAAGGATAGAAAAGATAAATTTCATAAATATAATTAAACCAAAAAAATAAAAACTATCCCAAGGTAGTAAGAAAAATGCTAATTCAACTTAACAAAATCTAACATATTCAAAATAAAAAAATACAAAGTAACACCGATAGTTAAGAATCAGAGCGGATAACACAGTTCATAGGTACATAATAGATTGAAAATTCAAATACTAAATGACAATAATCTATAAAAAAATTAGAACGGACATAGATATTAACAAAATCTAAAAATAAAAGTAAATTGAGAGAAAATAATGAAACTGTCGCTGAATGGAGCTGCGGCATCGTTGGTTCACTGGAGCTCGGAGCTTGGAGCTTGTTCTCCTTTTGGCTGTGGTGTTTGGGTGATTTATAGTGAGCGCGAGGGAGAGATTGGAGAGGTGGAGAAGAAGAGTAAAAAAAAAGTGGGTGTGTTTTTGGAGAAAAAATTGAAGAAGCACCAACAGAGGTGTATAAGAGGAGGAAATAGAAATATGAGTTCATTTTTGGAAAAGAAAGAGGATTGTCCTATCTTTTTTCGTGTGTTTTGTTAGAGAAAAAAGTAAAAAGAAGAATAATAGGTGAGAGAGAAAGAGTTTAAAAAATGGGGAAGGGAGGGGGTTGCTTTGTTCTTTTCCTTGTTAATAGTTGATTGCACTATTGATTTCACTGCTTGATAAAGTTTAGGACATGATTTTGAGTAGAAGTTAGTTTAAAGTTGTGCAGATGAACTTAAAATAAGTGAGCTCACAATCATATATAAAAATAAATAAAAAACTATCGTATTCCTCTTTTTTGAAGCCATCACAAAACTTGACCAGTATAGATAGTGGAAAATAAAAATAAAGAAGAATAAAGTGTGTTCTGGATTATTGCCTGTGTTGTTGGGTTGTTAGAAAAAGTGGGTGAGGAAAAAAAAAGCTTATGTATGGGGATTGGGGGGGGGGGGAGTCTTTCGGGAGGAAGACCAAACGAAAATGTAGAAATCGTTCTCAAAATGACTTAATAAGTCATTACCAATATAATATATGTATCGATATGTAATAAATAAATAAAAATAAAATAAAAATATAATCGATTATTTTGGAAGATATACTATGTTGTAAATAATGATTTATAGTGCTATATGTTGTACGCTTGTTGATTATTGTAAAAATAGTGTGAATATTAAAATTTTACAATGACAATAAATTGATAAGAATTATATTATTCAGAAACTAAGAAAGCTTATCCATAAATTATTAAAATAGAAAAAATATGGATAAATTCATGAAAATCCTAAAATAAGGATAATTATTAATGATTTTAAAAAAAAAAATGAAAAAATGTATAATAAAATTATATTTTGCTCTTTAAGGATCAAGAATTCTGAAGATGTTAACTTTGAGCACAGAGAGCCAAAATTGGGTATCAACAGTTTGCCCCTCTTTGCTCGATGATGAAAAATGAATTGTCGGGCAAAATCGTTGATTGAGTAGCCGATTTTGGCCGACTTGCGAGACGGTCATGGTGTGACCAGGTGGAATGATATGGGATCGTGAAAAATGTTATGGCCGAGACTTTGGTTTCAAATCGTCTACATATCTCTGATTTTACGAGAATTAGCCCGTGTGTAGTTCCAAATGCAAAGTTGCTGTAAATTTTGATTGAGACACTATTTTCTTTTGTGATAATGATAGAAAGAATTTAAATGGAGGAAAAATATAATGTAAAAGGTCTTCGACTGGAGAGGCAAGCATACAATGTAAAAGACCTTTGTTTGGCAGGACGACAAAATGTAAAAGCTAGAGTGTGGATACATGCGTTAAAAAGTGGGTGCATATAAAAATGTACTGAAATATCCGCATTAGATGATGTGCGCCTGTAAAATATATTGAAATACCCACAGTAGAAGATGGGTGCCCATATAGAAGGTGGCCACCTGTAAAAATGTATTGAAATACATGCATTAGAAGGTGAGAGCCTACAAAATGTATTGAAATACCCACATTAGAAGGTGAGCGCCTATAAAATATAATGAAATACCGACAATAGAAGGTGGGCACCTATGAAATATAATGAAATACCCGCATTAGAAGGTGGACGCCTATAAAATATAATGAAATACCCGCATTAGAAGGTGGACGCCTATAAAATTTAATGAAATACTCTCATTAAAAGGTGGACGCCTATAAAATGTAATGAAATACCTGCATTAGAAGGTGGGTGCCTATAAAATATAGTGAAATACCCGCATTAGTAGGTGGGTGCGTATAAAATGTAATGAAATACCCGCATTAGAAGGTGGGTGCCTATAAAATATAGTGAAATACCCACATTAGAAGGTGGGTGCCTATAAAATATAATGAAATACCCGCATTAAAAGGTATCCGCCTATAAAATATAGTGAAATACTCGCATTAGAAGGTGGATGCCTATAAAATATAATGAAATACCCGCATTAAAAGCTGGGTGCCTATAAAATGTAATGAAATACCTATATTAGAAGGCGGGTGCCTATAAAATATGCTAAAATACCTGTATTAAAAGGTGGTGCCTATAAAATATGCTGCAATACCTGCATTAGAAGGTGGACGCTTGTGGAATGTAATGAAATACCCGCATTGGAAGGTGGCACCTATAAAATGTAATAAAATATCTGCATTAAAAGGTGGGCACCTATAAAATATATTGAAATACCCGCATTAGAGGGTGGATGCCTATAAAATATAATAAAATACCTGCATTAGAAGGTGACACCTGTATTTGAATTTAAAATGCATGTATCTGAAGGCGGAAAACATGATTTTTTTGTGTTTGTTTTTGTAAGAAATATTGAAAAGTGAACAAGACAGAATCACATCTTGACTTCAGTTGGTACCAATAATTAGTATCGTGTATACCAATTCTACTGCCTTTTCTCAGCTAACCGAGATCAACATCAAAGTTAAAACTATAGTTTCAAGTGGTACCTCAAACATACCTAATGTTGACATGATTTGTTCATCTTGTTTCCAATCAAAGTTTCGAACTATATTTGTCCCTATGTTTTAAGTGCCCTTACCACAAATAAAGTCCTAATTTTCACATATTAAAATATTATAAATTTAGGACATTTTGAGAAGTACTCTCAGGCTCAAAATGATATTCATGCATGCAATTGTGATACCATAGGCTTGACCTTCATGTAAATCTCCACTAATGTGAGAATATTTAAAATGAAATCATGTAAGACTTTTTATTGGCTTATAATGTAGGCTTAGGGCCGGGTAGGATAGTCATTTGGGATAATAGTGACTTAACTTCTTCTTGAGCATTGCACTGAATTTGTGCTTTCAATATTTTGTTATGCTTTTAGTGCTTAATCCTCATTGTTGTACCTTTATTGTTTGCTTTTGGACTTCTTTTGAAGATTAACTTGTCTGAGCTTTTCCCCTTCTAATCATCTTTTGAAGTTTCTCCTATTTGTTTGGAGTATTCTTCTTCTTTTGTTGCAATATTTCTTGCCTGAACTTTTGAGAAATTTTAAACTTTCTTTTATTTGGAAGTCATTCTTGCATCCTAAACTTTGAAGGACTTCTTAATTTTTGTCTTTGATAACTTTGAACCTTGAATATTCTTTTATAACTTACACATCTTTAGTGCGCTCAAAAAGATCAGGCTAAGAGAGAGATAGTGTATATAAGTATTCAGAAAGGATATAGGCTAAAATATGATTATCCAAAAAAAAGGATTTAGCTCAAAGTGGGATATGCTAAGGATTAATGTCATTTGGTAGGCTTTGAAAGGTACAAACGGGTCAAAGAAGGCCTACAGTCATTTTCAAATCAAACATTACTCATAATTTCGCCTCAATAGATATTTAGGCCAAGTTCTAGATCGACATTGCAATGTAATCAATTAACCTAAAGCTCACCACACAAATGCACATGAAAGAATTAGGTAAATTTCGTTCTTGAATTAGATGTATGCAAGAGAATTTTCTCAAGTATCACTATGTTGCAATTAAGAGGTACCAAAAAAGTCTATCGTTTATCATGAAGTTGATCCTGTCCATCATAATAAATATTTCTTCCTTATGCACACTCCTAACTATATCGGTACCAATCAAGTTCAGACTTTGATTCTTTTTTTGTTGAAAAAAATGGGACTGAACCCAAATGAGGGTTGCCTACATATCTTGTAGACAACAAGAATCAAGTTTGCGTAGTTCAGGCTACTGTAGTATAAGATGTTAAGCAAGCAAACAATTTTTTTTGTAAGGAGTACCTAATCCAAGAAGGATTTCCTACTTATTTCATCGAGATGAGAATTAGATTCGCTTAGTTCGTGAAGATACAAACTAAATATATGTACAAACTCTTTTTTTTCTTTTCTACTAAGGAATACCAAATCCAAGAAGGCCGCCTACGTATAGTTCATGAAAATACAGTAGAAAATATATGTGTAAAAAAAATCACCTCTAAAAGAAATGTTAGACCAAAAATCAAGATATTTACTAAATATAAAAGATGTACAAAAATTAATGCAAAAGATATAGACAAACTCAGAGCGATGCCTCGTATGGTGATTGTTGGCGACATTATTGATGAGAGTGTCTCCCGATTATTTGTGGGATGATTATTATTATGATCTCCCAATTGCTTATGGGGCGATCATTATTGTGATCGTCTCCAATTGTTGTTGGAGACGACATGTTGTGGCCTCTCAGTTATTTGCGAGAGCATTTATTAGTGTTATTTCTGAGATGCCTTTTATGATTGTGAATTATTATGACCATCCCCACCTACAGGTGGGGTTGGTTCTCCTATAGAAATATAAAAATGAGTGAAAATAGGAAAGCCATAAAAATAATATATAAAAAAATGTGATCATTTGATCCAAAACTCTCCTAATTTCTCTGCCCCATTGAATATTGATACCTCAAAAAGTTCGAGGTGCGATATTATCGCACATGAAGTTAAGGGATCATTTAACCTACAAGAATCAAATAACTAAGTATTAGAGTCTCTCTCAAATCATAAGAGTAAGAGGAATTAGAGTTAGGCCATGCGGCCAAGTGATGCATCCAACTTGAAATTGAATATTAGTGTGATTCTCCCATCAGTTTCAAGGATGATATTATTCCTCCTTTGCCGTTGTCAGAAGGATTGAATGATTGAGTGAGTGTTGAACTATTAATTTTGAAAGTGAAGGCCAAAACTCCATATTTCATAATCTACGATGCTCGAAAAAAACTTATGTCCTATGTTTTGGGATCAAAGTCGAGTG
Organism: Solanum dulcamara; assembly: GCF_947179165.1. Classification (NCBI taxonomy): domain Eukaryota; kingdom Viridiplantae; phylum Streptophyta; class Magnoliopsida; order Solanales; family Solanaceae; genus Solanum; species Solanum dulcamara. Next base: position 56,650,337 of record NC_077241.1, read on the forward strand.
AAGGTTTGAATGTAAGGCCAATATTGAAATCGATGTCAGGGAGATTTGGATTTGAGAGAATTATTGATTTGCGCTTTTAGCAGAACTTTGGAGAGCGTATTTGAACTGTTTAAAAAAAATTGCCCCAAGCTTTTAAATTTTGAAGAAATTATTTTAAAACAGTGAAAGAATGAACCATTATGTAGTGTTGCCTATGTATATTGCCAAAAGGAGAATCAGATCAAAATGTAGTTCAAACATAAACATACCTATGCGTGTTTTGTATGATTACTATGGATTAATGATTGTGTTTAAAATAGGTGAAGCTATGAGTTAGAGTTCAGCTCCGAACCAATGTATTTCTAGAATGTAAAGAATGTACAGGGTAAGTTAATAATTCTTGAACTAGATGGTAAAGTTCAAAAGAATGATCTTAAAGATCAAAATAGATGTAAAAAATGATATGACTCTGAAAGACAGTCGTAGAGACTGAAATGAATGTGGAGTATTGAGGAAAAAAATGGGCAAGATTGAAAATAATGTGTAAAGTATATATGTGCAACTAAAGAATGTGCAGTAAATATAACATATGCAAAAATATGTATCAAATTTAAAATATAACAAATAAATATAGAAATTCATCTGGCTCAAGTATCGATCAAAGCTATATGTAGGACGGCCTAAGGATTCTAAAAGTAAATTCTCTTAAGTTGATAAAGAATATTCAGACAACTGTCAGAAGATAGTAATCTAAACATGCTGACTCTGAAACTAAGGAGTTTGAAAATATTCCAGAAGTGTGCGAAAAGAATCAAAAAATTAAAAAAAATTGACAGGTAAAAAAAATATGAATTGAAAAACCTTCCTCAATTGAAATATTGAGTCTATAATGGTTAAAACCTAGATTTATTTCCCATCAGAGTCGCCAAGCTGTTATGCCCTATTTTTACCGAGGTTAGATAAAGTACAACTTATAGACTCTAAAAAGATTAATTATTGTGTAGAGTCGCCACCTAATTTATTAAAAAAATAAAAAAACTTATCTGATGTATGATATGTATGACTCACGTTTTCATCTACAAAAAATATTAGTGTAGATTCTAGGTAAGGGATTACATTATTCCAAGAGGAAGGTGTTAGGCATCCTTCGAAATCCACAAAATGTGGTACCCGGCTAGACTTAATTTATTATAAAAGGAGGGGATAAAATTATTATTTGCAAGTATAACATACATATATATAAAGAAATATGTACTAAAATAGTATAAAAATATATGTATAAAAGAGTATGTATCAAGTAAGTAATGTATATTATCGTCAATTATGTGTATGAAAATATGAAAAAGACGATATAAATGTATATATAGAAAAGGTAGTTTTTATGCAATATTAAAAGAATTGTCCTTTATTAATATGAAAAAAAGGAAACTCTTTTACCATATAAAAAAACCTTTTGTAATGTGTGAAAAAGAAAAATATTTCTTTTATAGAAGAAAAAAAGTATTCTCAAATAACATTTTTAACTTACAATATCAATGAGAGGATAAATTATGAAAAATATTTTAAAGAAAAATATTATTTAATATTGTCTAAAAATATGGATTAACTGATTAAATAGTTAAATTAATTAAATTTTTTTATATAAGTATTTACGGCCTAAGTTTTGCCTAACATCAATAATATACACAATAATAAATTAAAAATAATATTCAAACTTCATTAAATTCGAATAGCTTTCTTGAAAAGCAACTCTGAGCTGGTTACATGTAAAGACATTTAGAAGAAGTATTAGTAAGATATAAATAATAATAATAATAAATAAAATAAAATAATAATAAAATAAAATTCATCTTATAAAAATGGGAGGCCTTGAAAATCGACGATAATTTATTCATCGGTCACTTTTTTAACTTCCTATATAAGATTAATTATAATAGGGACAAAAGGAATGTCAAAATTATTTAAAGAAAAAGTTTGAAGGCAGAAACACATAATGAGGAAATCAACCAAAACAAATAGCATAGTAATGAAAATAAAAAGAACATTGGACGAAACTCCAACAAAATTATTAAAATGATTAGAGGAAAGACAACCCAAATACATTAATATTGACATCACATTAGAATGAAAAATGACTTTTTTAAATAAATAAATAAATAAAATCAAAAATACTTAAAATGGACCAGATTCTATAAAACACAAGCATGAAGTAACCAGTTTAAAGAAAACCAAAAAAAAAGGAAAAAGATACATGACTTACTGCTAATGGTGTTTTAATGGTGGGTTCTTTGATAAAAATAAAAATAAAAATAAAATTGCACAAAGTTAAATATACCAACAACTTAAATGTGTATAAACCTAAACTAAATTGCCTTCTTTTAAAATGGGCAGGCCTCGAAAATCGACGGAGAGATTTTTTTATTATCCAATTGAATTGTAATTATTTCAACACAAAATTAATATAAAACTAAACAAAAGATAAAGTAAAATAACTTGCAGCCACTAAAAAAGGATAACATAACAATATGACAACAATAACTTCATAATAGCAACACGGCTTACTGGAAATCCATAGAAATGCATATAAATATGGTCAACAATAAAGCAACAATAAATTTATAAACAAAACCCATAATAAAGGATAGAAAAGATAAATTTCATAAACATAATTAAACAATAAAAATAAAAACTACCCCAAGGTAGTAAGCAAAAGCTAATTCAACTTAACAAAATCTAACAGATTCAAAATAAAAATAAAAATAAAAAGTAACACCGATAGTTAAGAATAAGAACGGATAACACAGTTCATAAGAACATAATAGATTGAAAATTCAAATACAAAATGACAATAATATATAAAAAATTAGAACGAACATAGATATTAATCAAAATCTAAATATAAAAGTAAACTAAAATAAAATAATGAACCTGTCGCTGAATGGAGCTGCGGCATCGTTGGTTCACTGGAGCTCGGAGCTTGTTCTCCTTTTGGCTGTGGTGTTTGGGTGATTTATAGTGAGGGCGAGGAAGAGATTGGAGAGGTGGAGAAGAAGAGTAAAAAAAGTGGGTGTGTTTTTGGAGAAAAATTTGAAGAAGCACCAACAGAGGTGTATAAGAGGAGGAAATAGAAATATGAGTTGATTTTTGGAAAAGAAAGAGGATTTTCCTTTCTTTTTCGTGTGTTTTGTCAGAGAAAGAAAAGTAAAAGGAAGAATAATAGGTGAGAGAGAAAGAGTTTGAAAAATGGGGAAGGGAGGGGGTTGCTTTGTTCTTTTCCTTGTTAATAGTTGATTGCACTATTGATTTCACTGCTTGATAAAGTTTAGGACATGATTTTGAGTTGAAGTTAGTTGAAAGCTGTGCAGATGAACTTACAATAAGTGAGCTCACAAGCATACATAAAAATAAATAAAAAACTATCGTATTCCTCTTTTTTGAAGCTGTCACAAAACTTGACCAATATAGATAGTGGAAAATAAAAATAAAGAAGAATAAAGTGTGTTCTGCATTATTGTTGCGTTATTGGGTTGTTAGAAAAAGTGGGTGAGAAAAAAATATATTTATGTGGGGGCGACGGTTTTAGGAAGAAGACTAAACGAAAATATAGAAATCGTTCTCAAAATGACTTAACGAGTCATTACAAAAATAATATATGTATTGATATGTCATAAATAAATAATTAAAAATAAAATAAAAATGTAATCAATATTTTAAGAGATATACTATGTTGTAAAGAATGAATTATAGTGCTATGTTGTGTATGCTTGTTGATTACTGTAAAAATAGTGTGAATATTAAAATTTACAATGACAATAAATTGATAAAAATCCTATTATTTATGAAACTAAGAATGCTTATCCATAAATTATTAAAAGGGGAAAAATGAGAATAAATTCATGAATATCCTAAAATAAGGATAATTATTAATGATTTTTTTAAAACTGAAAAAATGTATAATAAAATTATATTTTGCTCTTTAACGATTAAGAAGTTTGAAGACGTTAACTTTGAGTACATAGAGCTAAAATTGGGTGTCAACACTAGCCACATAATGGGATACAAAAGATAGCGTAATACCCAGATCCATCAAAACATAACAGTCAAGAGTAAAGACTTGAATCATACCCGTCACAACGTCTGGGGAGTTCCCCTAATCTTGGTGACTACCCATGTCATATAGATGGTTTGTACCTCCGCTCGTACCTAAAGTAGTGCCCCCTCTGATTACCTCTAGCCGATGGTGCGGTGGTGGAAGACTGGGCTCTGTTGCCCCATTTCGGACACTCCCTCTGCTACATTTATGTAAAGTCTGGTTGCTCGGGCCATTGTACCTTTTGATTATAGCCCACTTGGTCACATTGATAACAACCATTCTTTCCCTCTCTACACTCTCCCAAATAGAGCTTACCGCACTTGCCACAGGGTGGCTTTCCCCTCGTACCTTGAGCCACACTAGCCTGGGATTAAGAACCCTGGGCTCTAAAATTTTGGTGATTCTGTCTTTGATGATCATACCTATTATGTGGTGCAGGTTCACTTGCCGTAGATGGGCCATAGTTGGAAGACCTTTTCTGAAAGAAGGATTTCTTGCCCTTACTCTGCCTCTGCTCACTCTCATGTCCAACTAATTTTTCTTTCTTGCTCAAGTGATCCTCATTGTCTTTCCTCTTCTCATCCTCTACCTGCTAAGCATACACCATTAATATAGAAATATCTATGTCAGAGATCAACAATGATGCTTTGCACTTCTTCTTCACATGTCTTCCCAATTCGGAGATAAATTTCCTCATCTTTGATCTCATATCTGGGATCATCTCTGGAGCATATCTGGACAGCTGGATGAACTTCAGACTATACTCCTTAACTGTCATACCCTCTTGTTTCAAATTCACAAACTCTTCAACTTTCTCTTCCTTCAATTTGCTGGGAAAGAAGTGATCAAGGAATGCTCCCTCAAACTCATCCCAAATAGAAGGCTCTGCATCTTCACCTTTAATTTCTTCCCACTAGTTATACCAGGCATTTTCCATATCCTTGAGCTAATAAGACACCAACGAAACCCCCTCGATCTCTGTATCATGCATCGCTTTCAGGATCTTTCACATCTCATCAATGAAATACTAAGGGTCCTCATCAACCTTGGAATTCGTGAAAACTGATGGGTTCATCCTCAAGAAGTCTCAGATCCTCGTTGAAGTTGACGTCTATTAGGAGCTAGAGCTGGGAGCTGGTGAACTCTGGTTACCTCTTTAGCCAGCTATCAGTTGGGTGAGCATAGTGATGGTACCTCTAAACTTAGCTTCTGAAGTAAGAACTGGTTGAGTAGTAGGCTCTTGAGGTGCCTTAGTAGACCTTGCAGGTCGGCTTCTAATTCTCACTCCTAATGGTGGGGGCATATCAGATTATGGAACTCCAGTATTGGCGGTGTTCCTCTGGCTAGCGGTGCGTTTAGGAGGTATTATCTGCAAACACATAAAGCACGAATTAGGAAGGAACTTTTACAGTTAAACTTTTTCGCACGAACTCAGAATATGAAGAAGGGAAATAATTCCTAATGTCCTATAGCCTCCTGATTATAAATGCGGTGCACAACACACCCATATGCATGAATCTACTAGACACGAATTCATAGACTCCCTAGGACTCTTAAACTTTGCGCTCTAATTCCAAGTTTGTCACGCCTCGAGAGGGTACCCTAGATGTGGCGAGCACTCGAAGACCATTGCTTGTCTTAAAGTGAACTACTTGATACAATCACACCTTCATTCAATCAGATTGTATCAGCAGAAGATTCAACTCACAAGAATACTACTCATAAATAAGGCCAAATGCCAACCATCTATCAATCAATAACTAGTAAGAATGAAACTAGTCAAAATGAAATAAATCAACATCATCAACACTCTAATCTATGAAGCCTCTATCAACAATCTAAAAGGTGACAATGATAGGTTCATGGCTACCACAAATTAAATAAAGGAAAGATAACTCAAAGCCGAAAAGATAGATGCGGTATCCTCTAAAAATAGGGAGGACTCACCAACTAGTTAGAAGTGAATAGATCCTCAACGATGCACCTGTTGATGATCTCTAGTACTTGTATCTGCATCATTAAATGATGCAGGCCCAAATGAACGTCAATATGTGGAATGTACGAGTATGTAAAATGGCAGAATGAAACACGCATCAGGGTAGGATCAAATCAACTAAGAATCTCAACTCAAAAGAAGGAACAACTCAATCAAGATGTCCTATATCTAAACAAGAATATGATTTAGACAAGACCAATCATATACAATCCAATCCAATCCCTTCCAATCTGACTCAAAGTATTATCAAAACCTATATAGGAGTTTCTCTTATCCGACAATTATCACTTATGATCTAGTAATAGTACAACAAACCGACGTTGTTGCCATATCCGTTCATACCTTGCCAGGGTAGGAACGAATCAACAATCATAGACCCATAAGCAATCAAGTCCTATCATGTCAGGACAGTAATTTGGGAAATATTTGACTTTAGCAATTCAATCCTCTTCTATATTTGGCGACATAGTTATTGGGTTCGAGTTATTATTTACTCTTACCCAATTTGATGCTCGATACTCCTCACAAGTCTCAAGCTCATAAGATAATCAATCCAAATCAAACCAAATCAATAAGTCACTTTTGGACTCTTTCAATTCATTCGTTTTATCAAATCAATCCCTTCAACCAATCAATTTCCCAATCGTTTCCAATAAGTAATTAAAAGAGATTTAAGACAATCATTTCTGACAACATTCAAGATTATCAATTTGTCGATACTATCATTACTATCATCACACGTTCCAATCACAATAGTACATTCCACAATTCAAGGCTCTAGACTCAATCTTAAGATGTATATAATTCAATATCAATCAACACACTTCTAGGGTTTAAGTAAAACAAGTAGTTCAATTCATGTGTTCGGTGAATTAATTCATAGAAAAATAATATTCCATCAATAATCAATAAAACATGTATATTTTTATGAAAAGAACTTCTCAAGGAATACAATCATGGAGGCTCAATATGTACACATTCCATCTATCACAATCATGGGCACATAGAGGAATAAAATCCATGTTTTAGTTCAGCCTTACATACCTGGATTCAAAGAACAATCAAGAACTTGGACACTTCACTTGAAAAACTTGAACCCTAGTTTTTCTCCTCTTCTCAAATCCTCGCTTTCAAATAATCTAAGTTTATGGAGGGTATTAGGAGTACTAGGTACTGATAAGGGACGTATTTAAGTCCTAAAACGTCAGGCTTTTAGTCTAAAAAAAGTGGGAAAAGACTAATCTACCCTCGTAAAAACTAAAATATTAGTCGCCTATCAGTCGTCATTACGACTCGTAGAAACATCTATGAGTCGTCGACTTCCATTAAGAAATTGTATTGGAAAATATTGGGGTCTACGACTTGTCTACGAGTCGTCAAAGACTCGACGAGTCGTGAACTCCCCTCGTCGTGCAGGTTTGTTAGAAGCCTGCAATAATGAGTCTCTGAAGTTTCCCTAGGGGTCATTTTTACAAATCGTTCAACGACTCATCAACTTCCCTCGTAGATGTAACCTTCTAGTTCAAAAATTTAACTAAGTCTTAAGTGATTCTAAGAGTCATTTCTATGGCTCGTAGTCATCTCTACGGGTCATCCTGTCAACTCATAGTCAAGGTACTAAGGCTTGTATTTTCAGAATTTAGGCAAAGGCTCTACGACTAATTCTTATGACTCATAGGAATGATTATGGCTCATAATGGTAGCTCGTAGGGAGGCTTCTCCAAATCAAAATTTCACTAAGTGTTTGGGAGGTCTACGAACCATTCCTATGACTCGTAGAACAACTTATGAATTGTAGACCTCCTTCGTAATGTATTGTTCAGTCCAATTTATCAATATTTCTTATGGTTCCTGAACTTAGTCTAGGGAATAACACAAGGTGTTACACCCTGGATCAAATAATACTGAAGCAGGATGCTGGCAAACTGAAATAATAACTGTAATAATTGCATCAGAGGCCTCTCCCTTAGATCTGTCTGGTATAGCATAGCATAGCTAACGATTGCTTCTAGCCTCGACCTACCATGAGTGTTATCTCTAGCTTTACCCTTGTCACCCTTGGTGCCGCCTCTAGTTCCCTAAGTAGTACCTCACATGGCTGGAGTTGGATTAGAATGAACAGTCGGCATCCTGGGCCATCTTGTAAAAGGAGAACATCTAGGGAAATCTTAGACCTTATGCCCAAACTCATCACATACAAAGCATCCTCGAGGTCCTAAGCTGCGTGGAGGATAACCAGAAGTGTCAATACATCCTCCGAAGCCCGAAGAACCACTATAACCAACCTGACTCGATCGAGATCTATCGGTACTATTTGAGTCATGAATAGTTGCCTAGACCAGGATGCCTTGATAACCATGGGCACCTGAACTCGAGTACTCCCTGCCTTTGGAGGAGTGACCACCAAACTGACCCTGCTGACGGACCCTCTGGCCCTGCCCTGTCTAGTAGAATAATAAACATGGCATAACAAGGCAACTCATGGAAGCGAGCCTCGTACTCAAATACGGATAAAGAGCCCCGCTCCAATCTATCAAACTTATCTCTGCGCTAGTCACGAAGGATATAAGGCACGAACCTCCCAAGAAACGCCTCTGAAAACTGCTCCTAAATCATCATAGGGAACTAGCAGGCCTACGAGCAATAACCGATCTCCACCACTCCTTGGCCACCCCTGTAAATTGATATGAAGTATAGGCTACTCCATGTGCCTCAAGAATACTCAAGTTGAACAACTTATCCTGGCACTCAGTCCGAAAATCATAGTCCTTCTCCCCGGCTGTTCCATCAAATCTAGGTGGAGCCAACCAAATAAATCTCTCGAAGCTCTTCTGCTCAACTACCAACATGGCAGCACTAGCAGAAACTGGCGGAGTTGTAAATATCGGGGATATGATAGAAGGCACAGAAGAATATCCAGAGTCTGAAAACCAACATTATGCCCCTGAACTGGTGGCGTAGTACCAACTGCGATAGGAGAGCCTGAAGTACCTGAGAGAACACAAGGAGTTGGAGCATCATCCATTCTAGCCAATAGTCTAACCAATAACTCCTAAAGCATCGGAGTACTATCAGGAACCGCTAGAGGATGGGTTGTCTCTACTCTTCAGTCTATTGCTCATAATCCTCCTCATGCTCATACATCGACTCATGCGATGACTCTCTAACTCAGCCATGAGTAGGTGTCGCTCCTCTAGATCGGCCTCATCCCCTGAGTCCACTGTGTCCTCTGCCTCACCTGCGAACTAGTGCTCGGGCAGTAGGTGCAATCTCACTCTCAGCGACTCCATCTCTAGTCCTCTCCATCTGCGCAGAAGGAATAGATTAGAGGTATAAAACACTTGATATGAATAACTCACATGAAAGGAATCAAAAGAAGGAATTTATCCTAACAAGTATCTTGTAGCCTCTCAAAGATAAGTATGAAAATCTACCTACCGATCTGCAAGACTCTACTAGACAAACTGCTCTTTAACTTATGAAATCGGTAAACCTAGTATTCTGATACCAATTTGTCATGACCCAAAAGTCGGGGTCATGATGGTATATATCCCAAACCCCATCACGATGTGTAAACTGAAAAGTAAAATCATACAAGAATCTCAAATGGAAGTCAGGCCACAATTAAATACAATAAAAGGATAACAACAATGAAATTTATCCCAAAATCTAGTGTCGTAAGTGTAAAGAGCATCTAATAAAATGATCGAATCTGATATACATCATAAGTCTTCGAATAATAATAAAGACTGGAGATAAAATCATCAAATAATTAATAAAAAGAGAAGGTTTTAGGTTAAAAACCACTTACCCAACGATTTTACTCGAACACCTCTTCATAAAATCGCCCCAAGAAGCTCAAGAACTCAAAAATGGTGAAAATGGGATTTCTCCCGAAGTTGAACATTATTCAAGCGAGAATTGTTCATCGCGATCGCGATTCCTTAAAAGTCGCAATCGCGAAAGACACGGGATTGAATAACCCATTACAATCGCGAATTACCCCTCACGATCATGAAGACTACATTTCTGACTCATCATGATCACGCGATCTGAGGTTGCAACCGCAATGAACGAAATGCCAGCACCAGAAGATCATAATTTGCAATTTTTGCAAAGTTTAAAAACTCTCTCGATTGGACCTTCGGAAATCATTTGGAGTCCCGAGTACACAAACCTTATATTCATTCCTACTAAATTTGACGTTTTGGACTCAATGGAACCATCGATTTAATTCAAATTTGAGGTCTCCTTTACCCAAAATTTGATAAGTCGTAACTAATCTATTTTCAGCACTTAAAATACCCAAATTATCCTCAAAACCCCTAACAATTACAACAAAGTTATTTCTAGCGTTAGAATCACCTCCTGAAATCATTGGTATTATCAAAAAATCCAACCCGAGTCTCCGAACTTGATTTGTTAACCTAAGTCAAACTTAACTCGATTAAAACTAACTTTCCAACGTGGGACCTCAAATTCACATTTCAACCCCAAATCTATTTTCGATGACTCTCCTGTACCAATTTCTACATTTCAGAGCTGATGGAACTGACGAAATTTCATTTTGAGACCCGTAGCTTCGATTGATACCAAAAATCACTTTTTCACCTCTTAACTCTATAAAACTCAAGAATTTTACCTATTTCACTAACTATTAAGATTTTAACACATTCAACCACACAAACTAAATAAATAAATACTCGAGGCACTAATGATAGGGGTAATATGGTAATTTCACACAAATTTACAAAAATAACCCTCAAGGTCATTACATAACTAATTTTTAATTTCTTTATTTGCTTTTCACAATTTGCTTTATTATCAAATAAAACTACCTAATAGTTAATCCATATTTAGTAGCATTTACCTTACTTTAAAAATTAATTATTTTTTTATTTTCTCTATCTTAATTTATGTGGAAATATTTGATTGGACACGTAGTTTAAATAAATTATAGAATTTTTTTTGTGTGTCATTAGTTTAATTTTTGTTAGACACAAGTTATGACCTATAAGGCATAAGTTCACTTTTAGAACATTATACCTTAAGAAATTCATACACTGAACTTATATTTTACCGCACATGACCCGTGCCTTGCAAATTTATTTTTTCTTTGACATAACTTGTGGATTTATTTTTGCCTTAGCCATAATTTGTGTGTTGGGACATAAGTACAATAGTATAAACTTATTAATATATAATTTGTGTCCTGAGACATAAATTCACTTTTAGAACATTTCATCTTAAAAAATTCATACATTAAATTGATGATTTAGGCATGACTTGTGCCTTGGGGAATAAGTTCAGTTGAACTTGTGCCTTATATGACACAACATGTGCCTAATGATTTCTTTTTCAAATGTCAAAGGTAAAGGTTTTTCTTGCAAATTAGATAGCAAGATTGCCTAATGAAATTAAGTCATAGTTAAGGGTACTTTGAACAACAATTTTTCAATTAAATGAGTAATAGAAAAAAGAAAATTAAAGACCACCAATTATGTAACCCCCCCCCCTCCCTCTTGGAATGTTTAAATTAATTCGTACCTTCAGAGCAAGACTAAGAGTGCTTAATATGCTCAATCATGTTATGATGTATTTGAGTTGAACAATGGTCATTTTTTAAGTTTCGAAGTCAAGCAAGTTTTGAAATAAAAGTCGGGAAAAATTATCGCAAATTATTCTCATAAGCTTTCTAAAAACTGGGTCAAATGTCTCAGAACTCTTCTCCCTATATATAAAGAATTAGAGGACCCACAAGATATAAAATTGAAGGTCTATGAGTATAGTTTTCAACGCACTAAAATGTTAGTCCATACGACTAGAGTATAGAGATATTCACATTTTTACAAGACTATGCAACAGAGGCGGGAAGCGGGCCTCCTAGGTAGGTGGAGCCCTAGAAAACTTTGTCTCTTTCATTTTAGACCCATAAATATTTTACCCAAAAAATCAAAGAAATTAGATATAAAACCTAGAGACTCTCCATATATGATATATTAAATAAATATAGTCTGTATTGCCTAAGCATATCGATCTCTTTGGCAAAGAGATATTCGATAGAGCTGGATTAACGTTCAATATTGATGAACTTTGGACTATGATGCTAGAGAAATAAACAAGTATTTGATAAAAAATAATTTGATGATCTTACAAGGTGATAGTTATACAACTTTTATAGGGGTGTCTTATTATGAGCTGATTGCTAAGTAACCCTCATTAATTCATGATAAATGACTAATTGAATGATATTCGAGAGTGGATTTGTAACATCTGACGTCATTCATGGGTCGGTTTCATATGACTAGCGTTGGTTGTTGACGTTTCATCAAGGCTTCTTGAGCCTTGGTTCGGTAATTTTACGCGAAGTAAGTTGCAGTGCCAGCCCCTTGGTTATCTCCATGCGTCATTGTATGATTCAATCATATGTCTTGCCTAACTGTGTTGTCAATAATTTCTATTGTTTTCCACATGTCACAATTTGGTATGACCACGTGTCTTGATAATTTTTTATCATATACAATGTTTAAACAAAATTCAACTTTAAATCAACCTAATTTCAAATTATGTCCAAATGGGCCCTAATAGCCACTATTCAGGAGCATTAAAAGTTTGTTTTAGGGCTGCACATCGGTTTATTTGGTTCAGTTTTGAAGTTTATCGATTTAACTTATCAGTTATCGATTTATAGACATGCTAAATCTTTATAGAACCATTAACATATCATCTTATCGATTATCGATGTATCAGTTATTGATCATTATCGGTTCAATTATTGATTTAGCCGTTAAGGTTTGATAAAAAAAAAATATTGAAAATCACTTAGAAACAAGGTGAAAAACCAAATGAACCATGCACATGAGTTGATAAATTGCATCTTGCTTAAAAGCAAATAAAAAACATTGTATAATAACCAAGAGTTTGAGACAACAAGAAATAAAAGCATGGAAACTAAATCCTAAGTGAAGAACTTTATATACCGAATAGTAATAAATATAAATTATTAAGTTACTATCGGGTTATCGGTTAACCCGTTAAGAAAAAACCTTAAACCTTTAAGAATCTGCAACCCGATAATAAAAAAAATTAAAACAATTACCAAAACCACTAAATCAACAACCCATTACCGAGAAATTTCAGCCGAAACGGATAATTGGAGACGTTAGGCGAGCGAGCTTGAAACAATCAGCTGTCTTAAGCTTAAAAAGGAAGAATTTTGCTAACTGGAAGCTCCAACTTGGGAAACAAGCCTTCAAACTTTGCATGGCTAAAGGAGGGGATATATATGCAAACTTCAGAAAGTTTCAGCTCAAACGGATAAGTGGAGACGTTAGTCGAGCGACATGGAAAATGCTAATAGGCTCCAAAACTCTCTTTGAGATCCATTCTTTTCTATTAACCTGTACAGGTCTTTGCTTGTCTTTGGTTATTTGCTGTGTATTTGCAGGTTGTTGGAGATATACACCAACATGCTTTAACAACAAATACATGGAGGACAACACTGCTACAGGACTCTCCATGACTGAAACAAAAGGAGTGTGCAGAAATGGAGCCCCCTATTGTTTTTGGTGCTTGTTTGATTGTATGTATTCCTTTGTTTGTTTTTGTTTAGGTGCAATAACTACTGGGGAGCCACACACAAGCAACCTGAACCAGATCACAAGAGAGGATCCTCTTTTCTGTGAAGCATGCTCCAACACAAAATTGGAGCTGCACACAAACCTACAACAATTTCTCCACTCCATCCATGCATTCTCTAATAGCTCAACACTTGCAGCAGCCCCTTGTGCAAACCCTGTCTTGCTGGCTCTTGTTTGTTGTGTAGCTTAAGGTGTCAGGATGGACTCACCAACATGTTTTATCAACACCTACATAGAGCACAACACAGATACAACCAACAAAACAAATACCTTCACTAAGAGGCCTACAAAAGAATTGTGCAGCATGGCAATTAGCTTCTGGTTTTTGTGTTTGTTTGTTTGTTTGTATTTGTTTGATTGTTTTTGTTTAGGTACATCAACAACTGGGGAGCTATTCCATCAGAAATTGGAGCTACCTACCAGGACTCCACAGAAGCAATCTCATTACATCCACTCCAACCTTTGGCTTTGTTCTTCTCAGTCTGTTTGGACATGGCCTTTTTTCATTTATGCAGGCCCTCTTTGGAACTGTTATGAGAGCTGCAATATCCTGGGGCTCCCATGGAGCAGCACACTCAGCTTTCCATCCACACTCTCTAACATAAACACACCACAGCAAACACTCCACCAACTGGCAGCACACAAGGAACATGGGTACAACAGCCTGCAGATCTCCTTGGCAGTGAGGTTTGGTGGTTTTGTTTTATGCAGGTACCCCAGCTGCAGCTCACTCCTTGAATCTGCATTGATCCCCAAGATCAGTCATCCTCAGCTTCATCAATGTAGCTGGCAGACCCCCTTTAGAAATGCTACAAAGGCTGCAGTAACCTGGGGCTGTTATGAAGCAGCACAATCAGATTGCCAACCACATTCTCCATTATCAACACAGCCCAGCAACAAGTCCATCAACCTGCAGCAGACAAGAAATAAATACACGTTTGTTGGTGTTGTTTTTCTGTGCAGGTACTCCAAGAAGGTTAACCATCTCAAAACAAAGACCAATAAGCAGCCTAACTACAATGGCAGCAACAAGGAGTTGCACAAAAACATGCATCAGCCTTTTCTCTTCCCACAATTGCTTGCCCCTTTGTTAATTGCTAATGCAGGTTCACTGATGCACACCTGCTACAACTTCAAAATTGAGAATTCTTGGCTTCACAAGGATACTGCAGCCATCATCATCACCCACCATCTGTACCTACCATATGTAGCACAGCAGCAGCAGTATACAACATATGCAGCACATAATAGTTTGCTTGTGTGTTTTTCTGGTGTTGTTTGCCTGTGCAGGTACCAAAAGAGGGATCTAATACTGAACCTAACCTGCAACAACAATCATGCTATCACTGCAGCTATAGAGGCAGCAAGGAATTGGGTACAAGACTGCAACAACCATGTTTGTTTGCTTCCTTGGCTAATTCAGGCTCTCAATTTTCTCCACAACAACTCCAAGGCTGTTGGATACTATAGCTCCATATATTTCCTCTCATTTCAGCCCCCATAGCTGATAATCATGATACTGATGCAATGGCATATTTCACCTGGATTTACTTGGTACGACAAGACTAAAAAGAGCAAAGATGAAAAGAATTTTCCCATCCCATGCGAGATAGAAGTTTCGTATACTTGTTCTTCTTCAATGTAGCTATGTCTGGTACGTAGCATAGTTGGAATAGGACTAGTGTAGGTTACTTTTCTTTTTTCTCATGGAAGGGGAGAGTCTCCCTCATTTATGCTTTCATAGTTGAATTGTACCGGGAGGAGTCCTCTCACAGGTTTAATGCTTTCTAGTTATAGTTAGTCTCTTTTTTGTATCGGGGATGAGTTAGCCGACCTTAATAGGTTAGCCGACTTATGAACCACCATAGGATCGGAGGTAAGGTTTATGTCCCCCTCCTTGTATTTTTTATTTTGATTATTTATGTTAAGGCTTGGGGGTGTTGCTTAACCCCTGACTGTGCACGAGAGGTGGGAGCCTCGTGTAGGGTCTGTTCCCATAAAAAAAAAAAATTACCGATAAACTAATAAAAAAAAATCGATTCGATTTTGAAAAACCCTAGTTGGTTCTACATCTCTAGACTCAAAGGAAAATACGATCGATGGCCATAAATTGATATTATTATTTTACATTATTTATGTTAAAGGACTCTTTAATACTTTCCACAGAGTGTTTGGGCTTTGAATGTGAGCATAATCAGCATATTCTTATAGCACTGAATATACAAAGTGTAAGCATGTGAGCAATACATTTTGTATAATAACTGTGAAGGTTATTTTTAGAAATATACGTAAAATTATTATCTTACTCCTTCCAATAGTTGTCTCGAGTTATTTTCGATTAATTTATACATTTGGTTTTGAAAATTCTTTGAAAAGTGGTGAATTTGGAGAGGGTTGAGTTTTAAAGGCTTAAGTTGTGAAAAAGTGGTTTTTAGTATTTTTTGGAGCTTCGAGTCTCAGAATGGAGTTTCATCGATTCCATCAGCTCCGGAATATGAAAATTGATCTAGATGTTGTCGATTTCAGATTTGGGGTTGTATCGTGGATTTGAGGTCCTAAGTTGGACATTGTTGAGATTTTTGCCTTTGAATTGACTTTGGTCAATACTCGGAGTTCGAACTCTCTGAACGAATTTCCTACAATCCATTGGATTTGGGATATGATTTTAGATATAGGTGAAGTCTTGATTGATTTTTTAGCTGTCCCGACCTTGATTAGGTATGTTTGGTCCTTAAGTTAGTTCAGTTGTAACTTATTGGATTTTGGGTGCCACGACCCCACCCACAGAACCGTGCGAGCACCCACTCTACACTTAAGTAGGAGAACCCTCAACCCCCAAAATGGTATAACATGCGGAAGTTTAACAAAATACAAATAATGGCAAAAAGAATTGTGGAGTCACTATTTATTAAATCAAAACTCTAAGCTTGATTTCAAGAGACATTCTAACACATCAAGGATACTAGTCTAAACAGGTACAATAACTTTTAAAGATACAACACAAGAATATAATAATGATATAGCTCCCAACAAAAGGAAGGATGAGTAGAAACTATTGGAGAATCATTTTCGTCTTCATCTATGAAACATCAATGACCCTGCAATCAGATTATGTCAAGTGGCATATCAAGAGTAGTATCAGTGAAAATAACAAGTACTGGTAGTCATCATCAGTCAACTCGATACCCACCACATAATATACAACTATTAACAAGAAGAAGCGTGCGCCAAAGAAAATGCACCGCCCAAACTTTATGCACAACATTCTACCATCCCCATTTTCACCCTCTTAATGTCATTCAAGCCTAGTACTTATCCTTATAGTTGGTCCACTACCAACTCTAACATAGATCAAGGCCTAATCCTTCTATCACACATGGAGAGTTTTTGACTACACATCAACCCAAACCTGACTAGCCCGCTTACTATACTTCATACAAGTTTCCACTATCACAATCCGACCCTTGACCAGATAGTATACTATAGCAAATCTTACTAACCACCTAGGACTGAACTTTCTTCACAAGGTCTAATCTAGTCACTTCTTACCGTGTCAACCACTTTGGTTCTTACTTGTACACCTTCCATACCTAGGGTCAGAGATGAATCCATGATTCCAATAAAATGGGTGCTCCATTACTTTAAAGATAAGATGTAAAAATTTACAATGATAATAACTTGATGAGAAAAAGATAATAAATTACCTTATCACAAAAAAGTATTATCAATTTATACTTGTACTCGATGAGACTTCATATTTTGGAAATGATCCATAATATCATCATTATTTACAGTTGCAAATATCTTACACGCTATCTTACAAATTAAACAACCATTCAAAAATTCTTTACCAGTGCTATTACGTAGATCATTTTTGATGACCTTCATTGAGGAGATTCCACACTTGCAGTAGCAACATGCAAAATTAGTGTCAACTTTACAAGTAAATAAATAAGATACCAAGTTTGATCCAATTTTATTTTTTCAAAAAATGGTAATCTGTTTCTTAGGAGAAACCTTACCACATCGATTGAGGCATTTAAGCAAATTCGATAATCATTTTTTGTTTTTTTAACTTTGCTTGTGAAGAGAAGATTGAATTGATTGACGTTGATTCGCAAAATCAAGCATCCTATTCAAACATTTGTTATAAATAGTATTTACCTCACCAACATGCAATTGAATTCTTTTTGGACCATGGTTCCAACTTCTGAAACCACCTTGTGTAAATGATCTTTACGCACTGCCACGAATTTCAATTTCATTCTTAAACAGATAACAACACAAATAAAATATAGCATCATCATTTATGATATATTCCAACCAAGCGGAATGTGGCGTCTTAAACTACTCAGGATTAAATTGATGATCCTTGGTCCCAAATGTTGTTTTAGGATATACATGAAGTTTTGGTTGATAAGGCCCCATCAAAATATAATGTTTCCTCACAAATAGAATATTAGAATCAAATTCAAAAATGGATTTTCTTTGAATACACTCATCATTTGAAGAAGAAAGTGAAAATATCTCTCTTTGAACTTCTGGAACTACATGTGAACTAACATGAAATTGTCTCTCTTTGAACTTCTAGAACTACATGTGAACTAACATATGGACTTCCACTAGAACGTGGTTGCTTAATCAAGAATTCATCCATTTAGATATTCAAGGATAAATGTTCCTACAAATTCAAATTATTATTCGACTTAGTCAAAAATTTAACTTGCAAATTTAAAATAAAATAAGAGAATCACATACTTTTCAGAATCAACTATAAGGGAATCACACCCTTGCAAATTCAAATAAAATAGAGGAATCACACCTCTTACAAATTTAAATAAATAGAGGAATCACACCTCTTTCACATTCAAAAATAATAAAATCACACCACTTTCACTTTTAAAAAATAAGGAATCATACCTTGCAATTTAATAATAAAATAGAGGAATCACACCTCTTTCGTATTCAAGAATAAAAAATCACAAATTCATCATAAAAAGAGGACTCACACCTATTTTACATTCGAGAACCACAAATTCACAATACAGAAGAGGAATCACACTCTTTTGTTCCTTTCACATAAAAAGAATAAGTAAATCACACCCTTCAAAATTAATAATAAATAAAGGAACATATTTCTTACATCCGTAAAACATGTAAGTTTAAGATAACCAATTCATTAGTTTTTGATGATTTCCTATTAAAAATAATGATAAGAAATTATTATTTTTATGAAAACCCTAAACTTAAAGTCATGTTTTTAAAATTTTTGATTTTGTTGGTTTGTTTACTAAAAAAGAAATCATGATCAATTTTTTTTTACCTTAGGCCTTGACAATGATGATTTCTCTAGATTATCAATGAGTTGAAGTTGGAGCTTTGAAGAGGGAAGAAAAATATTGTTGGAAAGTGCATGGGAAGAAAACCTTTTGAGTCTTTTGACTTTAGGTCTTTTAGAGTTTATATTTTTATTTTATTTTTACAAAAAAATATTTTAATTAATATAAAAAATAAAGGGTCAATTGGTAGTACTAGCTGGATTTGAATTGGAGACCCCAGAGTTGAAACTAAGCCCTCAGATCAGTGAACCATCTACTCATTTTGAGAATGGGTTTCCCCAACTTATATTTAATATATTCTGTAATAATTATACAAGTAATATATCAAGTTTAGTAGGATGACCACAGATTTTTGTGACCCAAATTTAACACATAAATTGGGCCTTGCCTGGGGTCCTGAGCACATTTAACCACCCCAATATGATAAAAGAGGTATATGCAGGAACACATTACTAATTACCATTCCAGGAGCAACATACAGTTTCATAGATAACTCAACTACAATGCACTAACATAGATAAAATTTGAACTTCCTCTTTTCTCACATTAATTATTACACAGGATGGGTCTGGTCAATTAGAGTTGTGCCAATTTCAAATACAACAGTCAGTACAAATGAATTCATATTCAATCACAAGTATTCAACAACAATGATTCTCTCATGTAATCCATACTATAACTATTAGTTTGTACCGACGTGGTACCCAATCCATTATGTGTCGGCGTGACACTCGATCCAATTCATATTAATGTCATACTCAATTCAAGTATGCATCAACATGACACCTGATCCAATATGTATCAACATGATACCCGATCCAACAACCACAATCACAATCACAATCACCATCGTAGTCAATAATGAATAGTTCATAGCTTGCAAAATCAAGTGTCAGTTCATTGCATGCAATTGATCACCATAGTCATTTCACTAAGTTCATTACTTTTCCCTAGTTACATACATGCATGCAATACTATCAATCGTAATCAACAAGTACATATAACACACACAAGAATATAGATCATCACCTATAATTATACATACAGGCTTATCCATTGATATACATCAATATCTAATACTAAACCTTCCCTTTTGATTTAGCACAAACCTTAGAATCTTATAACAACCTAGCAATCCTCTACACTTGATCTCACTAGAGTCATTATTCCTCTCAATAGGTATTACCAAGGTTTACATCCAAGCACGGGACCACTACCTCTAGTCACAAGCTAATCATATCTCGGATACGCATACAATCATGTCCTAATAGTAACAAAAATCACTTAGCCATCCAAACTCCGTGCCCGAAGGCTTAATCATAGAATCTCCCCTCAATTTATGATATAGAATATGTGGGAACGTATTTACAACTACTCAATTTAGAGGAAACATAGCCTACCAGGGCGCCAAGAAACTACAGAAGGATTATAGCATAATCCCTAACTTCCGAAAGGAGAAATAGTGGAGACGGCCTGAAATCCGCAGTTTGTAGCCTTCCTTGCACTAGAATCCTCTTCCTCCTTCTCTCCAAGATAAGAGTATCTTTTTAAGGATTTCTAGAGTGACCCTCGTCTAATTTGAAACTTAAGGGTAGAAGGAGAAAATAAGAATTTGTATCTTTAATTTTATCCTCCGACTGTCCCGCTATGGCAGGTTCTATGCCACCATGGCGATACCTTTGTGGTGGGAATTTTCCCTCTATGGAGAGATGCTATAGGTCTAGGTCAACTTAGTTCATAAAAAAAATTCTCCACCTTAATAATTATGATTCGGATCATTACAATAGATATTAATCTACTCCTCGTTCATCCCCAGATAATAAACGGAGGAGTAGGCACGAGTTGGTTGGAGTGACTTAAAAACTCATGGAACCACGTATTTATGACTAATGAAGGACCTCATATCTCAAGGATTAATGCAAAAGGACCTTGCCATTGGACTGAACTAGGAAGAACGAGACGAAAGTATGAAATCTGCACAATCTACCAAGCCTGACCTTCCTATGGCGAGGGGATTCTTCCCTAGCGGGTGGAATCCCACTATGGTAGTAGACATCTCACCCCCGTGGAGCAGCTGTGGCGGGATCACTACCGCTATAGCAAGATAACGGGATCTGTTTAGGGGGCAAAATTAAATAGTTTCTCCTCACATTTCTCTCTAATCACTCCCAAATCTCAAAATACTCTCAATCATTTTTCTCTGAACATCGATTTTAAGGTAATGATCTTATTTTCTACTCTAATTGCATCATTAGTTACTTAATAATGATTTCATGATGAGAATCGGTTGGTTAGAATGGGTTTTGGGTTAGTTTTTAGAAAACTCAAATGGGTTGCTTAATTGATGTAATAAATGTAGCATGGTTACCTTTATTATGTTCACAACATCTGCACAACATTCTGAGCATAAGGGTTATGGAAAATTAGGGTTGAAATAGTTTCAAAATGGGTGGGGAAGGTTGAATGGTTTTCTTGGTTGAAAACTAGGATTTTGGCACCTTTTAGGAGTTGAAATGTTATAATTGTGCAAATTTCGGCAATAGGGTACTTTAGAACACTGTTTTGATGAAAATATGGTCAAAATTTGGTTTTTGGGCAGGAGGTGCCATGGACGCACCTTTAGGGCTACCACAAGATGAAGGCCTCCATGGCGAGAGGCCGCAGACCATTGGCCTCCAAGGACATGCCCAGTTCCCTTCCTTTACATGCAATCATTCATTTATACAGGGTTCTAACAGTCACGATCCAAAATCAGGCCATGATGGCGCCTGTAAGGGGGTTAACTCACGATGATCTAACCCATTTTAGCAGTTTAACACTTAGACTCAACCTTTCTTTCTTTTCCTTCAATCTCGTTTCACTGTTAGATAATGCCTACAAATTTAGAAATACTCAAGCACGTACAGGAATAAGTCCCAACTTTGTATTAAACTTATGCCACAAACAAGCACACAAAATCAACCTTACAAAAATTACACCTAATGACTCTCTGCTTGTGACTGATCTGCCTATGCCAATAAATAGGCCACAATTTCCCACGCATGTGCGAGGCACATACGAACAACCTTCAATTCTGGCACCAAATCTTCCTCTGGCTACCCAAACTCATGCCTGCCCAGGTCCTGCCTCGCACCTCTTGCCATTGTGGGCTAGTCTTCTCATCTTTTGCCTCCTTTGTCCAACACTTAGCCCACACTTGTTTTAACATGACCTTGCCACAATCATAGCCTTGCCTTGCCTTAACATTTCCCAACCCTTGTCATGCCTTAGCCACGTCTTTCCTTGCATGCCTTATCTAAGGCATTTCCAAGGTTTTGTCAATTAAACTTAATCTTGATTGGTTTCATTAACCCTTGACTAGGTTTATCATATAAATCTCTAGCCATGTCCAAGCCACTGAAACCATCAGGCTGAGGGTCTAACAAACTTTCCCTACCAGATGATCTCATTATCCTCAATGAGGCAAAATCTAAGTACATCTTGATCTCGACCTTAAACTTCCACAAAGATGATCCTTTCTTCCATGTAGCATCACGCACTGCTTCCCTTTCCATTGAACCAAAAAATTTATTCACCCATTTTGCTGCCTTCCTCAAGCTTTCTTGCACCTTATTTAGCAACTCTTGCTTGTCTCGCATATACCTATAAGAGTAGGGCAATTGCCTTGTGATTTTGACTTAGTAACCTGTAGTGGTGTGTTAGGCTGAATTCCCAACAGCAACTCAAATAGACTTTTGTCTGTTGCTAATGACCTATGCATGATGTAGCTGAACTATGCACTATCCATCAACTCAATTCCTCTGACTTGCAGTCGTGTTGTGACACCCCAAAAATGTTTTCGCAAAGACTCGAGTATTTCTTCACGTGAGTGTAGAATCGGACCGGAGGACTTGAAATTTTTCACATGAGTTATGATGAGTTCCTAAGTAATTGAAGAGTGTTAGAGGTGATGTGGGTCATGAAGGACCCTTAGGACCAAATCAAGCTAAAGGATTCGTCGTAGCTAAGTTTGAGGAGGAGTTCGCATAAGGGGTTCACTTCTAACGACCCTATCTTTTGATATATGACGATCTGGGTGGCCCACGACCTATTAAATCAAATTTTGTTGAGTCTTGTTTCCAACACCACCAAGAATGTGAATTTTGGAGTTTGGAGTCGAAAGATACGATGATCCTAAGACGAACTAGCATGGCAGGAATTTCATTTTTTGCCTGGGTTGCAACTGCTGGGAAATGGACTTGGCGCTGTAAGGGCGCGACGCACTACTATCGCGCCAAGAATGTGCCTCAGTAGTTTGTTCCTTGGCGTGATGTGCCAGTAAAATTTGTGCAGGGTTTTTCAGGCCAAATTTCCAGAACCTAGAAAATATGGCCTTGACGCTGTAAGGGCGCGATGCGCCACTATCGCGCCAAGAATGTGCCTCAGTAACTTGGTCCTTGGCGCGATGCGCCACTAAAAGTTGTGCAGGGTTTTTTAGGCTAAATTTCCAGAACCCAGAAAATATAGCCTTGGTGCTGTAAGGGCGCGACGCGCCACTATCGCGCCAAGATTATGCCTCAGTAGTTTGGTCCTTGGCGCGGTGTGCCACTACGAGGTGTGCAGGTGTTAGGCGTAATCAGCCAGGAGCTGCAAGGGCGCGACGCACCACTATCGCTCCAGGTGCATTTTTAGCCTATTTTCAGAACTTTTGAGAAGGGGTAATTTGGGAATTTACCCAAATTATATATGTATCACCCTAGACTATTTTGAGATCATTTGTTTTATCCCCCAATCTCTCTCTAAAAGCCCTAGGAGCTTCTCTCTCTCTCTTCTTCTTCTTCTTCTCCATTTCCAACAAGAAGGGTCCAAGAGCTTCAAGATTTGAGTCCTCCATTATAGACCCAACATCAAGGTTTATTCAAAATCTTCAAACAAGGTATGTAAAACTAACCTAAAATATGGATTGAGTTCTTCCATATGCCCATAGATGTGTTGGTTAGGAGTTGTGAAAGAGTTGCACCTTCTAGAAAGGTTTTCTTGAAAGTTTTTTCCTAAACTATAGAATGTTTTTAAGTACTATTAGTTGAATGATTTTTTAATGACTTGAGTTACTAAATAGTTATCTTTTATATTATTGATTTCAAATGTACCTTTGTATATAGATTTATAGATATTGACGATATTCTTGAGTTGAGTCTTGTTGAGAGTATGGATTCATATTTCATTCACATAAACCCAAGATGAGATTTCTTGTCATAAATGTCTTGAGGTTGAGATGGATGGTTGTGTGTATATATGCATTGATTGGAATGAAAAGAATGAATTGGTTAGTTAAGAATGTCCCTTTCCTTCTATAAAATAAACATAGGACTAAAATAAGGATTTCGGAGTGGATGTTTGCTAATGATGTGATGATAATGTTTGATGATGATGTGAATGATGATATATGATGATGATATGATGATGATGTTTGATGACGATGTGAATGATGATACTTGATAATGAAATTGAATGAAGAGGTTATGTTGATCAGGATGTTGTGTGATGAAGTGGATTAGAGTCTAATGTGATTTTGTGGTATATGATGTGCATAATTTGAGTTGATTGGAGTCTTAGGAATATTTTGAAAATAAATAATCTTTTGAGGAGGAGCTTTAAATAAATTATTTATGAACCTTTTTGCATAAACTATTTATACACTATTTTGAGTTTAAAGAGTAATTATTTTCATCTATGATTTGAAGAGAGTTTAAGCATGAGTTGAGTTTGAGAAGTCTTTTAATTATTCTTGAACACAAGTATTTTGAGTATAAGTGAGTTGAGTAGTTTTACTTTAAAATGTCGATTTTTGAGATTGTATAGATTTTAAAGAGAAGAGTTTGATGATTTGAGATGAGTCGATTTGAAAGAAGGTCCAATGAAGCCAGATTTGATTGAGTTTTGAAGAAAGTCCAATGAGACTAAATGAGTTGATTTGAAAGAGTCCGATGAGACTAAATGAGCATTTTGAGTATTTTACTCACTTGATAAATATGAGCATATTGAGTCTTGGGAGGAGTATCTAGCACCGAATTGGGTAAGAGTATAGTCCATACTCGAACCAATAAACTACGTCGCCAAATGTAATAGGGAATTGGACCGTTAAAGTCGGATGCTTCTCCAAAATGTTTTTCCTGACATTATAGGACTCAGTTGGATTGGATCCATGATTGGTTGATGTGTTCATACCCTATCAAGGTATGAATGGACGCGGCAACAACGTCGGCTTGTTGTACTACCACTCACTCATATGGTGAAGGTTGTCGGTTAGAGAAACTTCTAATTGAATGGATTATGCTTAATCTGATTGGTCTAATTGTGATTGCAGATGATTGATTTGAATTGTAAAACATTGCATAATTCTAAATTGCATATCTATTAAATTGAGTTGATTGCATATGATTGGATTGGATTGGATTGGGTATGTGATTGAATTGGATTAGATAATATGTGATTGAATTAGAGTTGATGGTATGTGATCGGATTGGATTAGACACGTGATTGGATTGGATGGGATCGAATTGTAAATGATTTGATTGAACTGTATTATACATAATTGGATTAGATTGTATGGTATATGATTGGTCTCTGTCTAAACTGTATCCTTACTTTAGATTTATGACGCTTTATTTGAGTCCCTCTTATCTTCCTGATTTGAGATATGTGGACCGATGTTATTTTTCCTCGAGGTATGTTTCATTCTTCCATATTACATACTTGTATATTCCATGTACTGATGTCCATTTGGATCTGCATTATTTCATGATGCAGAGATAGGTTTAAGAGATCATCAATGGGAGCATCATTGGGGATCTATTCACACACAACGTATTAGTGAGTCCTCCCCTACATTCAGAGGACACTATTTGTGTATTCTTGCATCGAGTTAGCCTTGTTATTTTTATTTTAAGGTAGCCATGAGCATGTCATCGGCACCAATTAGATAGTAGTGATAGAGGCTTCATATACTAGATAGTGATGGGTTGATTGAGTACTTCTATCTTTGAGTTATTCTTGTCAAACTATTTTTAATGACAAATATTTTAGTTGATTTGTTGGCCCATGGCCTTTATTCTTCGAGTTGGATGGGTGATTTGAGTTGCCCGCTAAATTATTCTTTATTTTTAAACTTTCCGCTGAATAAATGAATGAACGGATGTGTGATCAGGCTCTGTGGTTCGCTTGGGAGCCAGAAATAGTTTCTGAGTGCCGATTACATCTAGGGTACCCTTCTGGGGCGTGACAAACATGGTATTAGAGCACAAAGTTCAAGTTTCCTAGGATGTCTATGAAGCCATGTCTAGTAGAGTCTTGATTATGGGTGTGTTGTGCACCACACTTATAATCAGGAGGCTATAGGACATTAAGAATTTGTTCTCCCTTCTTTCATATTCTGAGTTCGTACGATAGAGTTTAACTCTATGAATGTTCCCTTCTAATTCGTGCATTGCTCATATCCATTCGACTACCCTTCATACTCAAGGTAGTTGAAATAGTAAATATGAGATTCTTATTGATGAGTTAAGATAAGGTCTTGAGAAAGTGAAGAGGCTACACAAGGCTTGAAAGGAGCCGATTGTTGTGCTTAACTCTATTGATCTGGGAAGATGTATTCTTATTCGTATGGATCGTGCGTTGAGTCAGAGCGAGATGTATCCTAGAATCTTATCCCTACATCTTGATTCGAATGTCACCTTTGAGTGGGAAGTTGCGTATCTGAGTGACAAGTCTTACCATTCAAGGGAATGTAGTTTGAGGTGTATTGAGCTATGGTTGGTAGAATGATTGTAGAGGTAGGAAGATGGAGTTAGAGGAGTAGAACTCAAATAGTGAGAATGGTGGTTGATTGAGACCTGTATCTAGGGTAGAGTATTTATAAGGTAAGTAATGAGGTATAGTGAATGATTATGATAATGCTAGTTTAAGGTTTGATTCAGTAGGCTTCACATGACATATGCAAGGGATTAGGATATTAACTCATGAGGAGTACGTGTCATGGAAGGAGGGGTATGTGACCCTCAAATGTAAGTAGTGAGTTGAAGCTAAGTCATTTAGTAAGAAGAGGCTTAAGATGTGTGTATGAAACAATATAGATTTGAATGAGGTTCTAAATTTGTGAGTCGCTTTGAGTGACTAGTTAGTGTTCTTTAGTTGATGCCTTTAAGCTAAGGGGGAGATGATGGGGTAATGATCCAAAGTAAGTCTTGAGTTTCCGGTAGTGATGAGTTGGCCAAGATGATAGTAGACAGAGTTGAGCAAGAGTAGATGAGGGAGAGTGAGTGCTTCCTGATTGTGTTAGTTGGGTTGTACTTGTCTAGTCGAGGATAAATGTGTGGAGAAGGAGCGAGATGAGAACTTGTGATGAGCAATAGATAGGTAAGAGTATGTTATTGTGTCTCTGAAAAAGAGCTCATACGATGATGAGGGTATAAGTGTTGAAGTAAGCTCGGGAACTCTCAGATATGAGTGAGGTAGTTAGAGTGATAAGGTTGAGTGTATGGTTGTCACTGTGAGAGGGATGGTAGTAGGCTAATGATAGCATTTGGGGGAAAGATTGGAGGTACGTGAAGGGTTTTATGAGGTTTGGAAAGGAGAGAAAGTTTGGACACCAATATATTGACCTCATGAAATGGTGAAGAGGATTGGAAATGTCGCTCGTGAATTGGAATTCGATGGTTGAATATGTAGATGTTTGAATGATTCGGTTGATGGAGTTTCGATGTTCTATTCGTGCCAAATGATGAGAATGATGAAGGTGATGTCCCTATTCCTAAGTTAAAATGATTTGTCTATTCTTGAGTTTGAATAGCCAATTGTCAAAATTGTTCGATTGGTTGATTCGACTGAGTTTTGATTTTTATTCATGCCTCGAGTCTACCATTGGTTTACTCATCATTCAAGGACGAATGATCCCAAGGGGGAGATAATGTGACACCCCAGAAATTTTTTCGCAAAGACTCGAGTATTTCTTCACGTGAGTGTAGACTCGGACCGGAGGACTTGAAATTTTTCACATGAGTCAGGATGAGTTCTTAAGTAATTGAAGAGCGTTAGAAGTGATATGGGGTCATGAAGGACCCCTAGGACCAAATCAAGCCAAAGGATTCGTCGTGGCTAAGTTTGAGGAGGAGTTCACATGGGGGGTTCACTTCTAACGACCCTATCTTTTGATATATGACGATCTGGGTAGACCACAACTTATTAAATCAAAGTTCGTCGAGTCTTATTTCCAACGCCACCAAGAATGTGAATTTTGGAGTTCGAAGTCGAAAGATACGACGATCCTAAGACAAACTAGCATAGCAGGAATTTCATTTTTGGCCTGGGTTGCAACTGCTGGGGAAATGGCCTTGGCGCTGTACGGGCGCGATGCGCCACTATCGCGCCAAGAATGTGCCTCAGTAACTTGGTCCTTGGCGCGATGCGCCACTAAAAGTTGTGCAGGGTTTTTTAGGCTAAATTTCCAGAACCCAGAAAATATAGCCTTGGTGCTGTAAGGGCGCGACGCGCCACTATCGCGCCAAGATTATGCCTCAGTAGTTTGGTCCTTGGCGCGGCGTTCCACTACGAGGTGTGCAGGTGTTAGGCGTAATCAGCCTGGCGCTGCAAGAGCGCGACGCGCCACTATCGCGCCAATTTTTAGTCTATTTTCAGAACTTTTGAGGAGGGGTAATTTGGGAACTTACCCAAATTATATATGTATCACCCTAGACTATTTTGAGATCAATTGTTTCAGCCCTCACTCTCTCTCTAAAAGCCCTAGGAGCTTCTCTCTCTCTCTCTTCTTCTTCTACTCCATTTCCAACAAGAAGGGTCTAAGAGTTTCAAGATTTGAGTCCTCCATTGAAGACCCAACATCAAGGTTTATTCAAAATCTTCAAACAAGGTATGTAAAGCTAACCTAAAATATGGATTGAGTTCTTCCATATGCCCATAGATGTGTTGGTTAGGAGTTGTGAAAGAGTTGCACCTTCTAGAAAGGTTTTCTTGAAAGTTTTCCTAAACTATAGAATGTTTTTAAGTACTATTAGTTGATTGATGTTTTTAATGACTTGAGTTACTAAATAGCTATCTTTTATATTATTGATTTCAAATGTACCTTTGTATATAGATTTATAGATGTTGACGATATTCTTGAGTTGAGTCTTGTTGAGAGTATGGATTCATATTTCATTCACATAAACCCAAGATGAGATTTCTTGTCATAAATTTGTTGAGGTTGAGATGGATGGTTGTGTGTATATATGCATTGATTGGAATGAAAATAATGAATTGATTAGTTAAGATTGTCCCTTTGCTTCTATAAAATGAACATAGGACTAAAATAAGGATTTCGGAGTGGTTGTTTGATAATGATGTGATGATAATGTTTGATGATAATGTAAATGATGATATATGATGATGATGTGATGATGATGTTTGATGACGATATGAATGATGATACTTGATAATGATGTGAATGAAGAGGTTATGTTGATCAGGATGTTGTGTGATGAAGTGGATTAGAGTCTAATGTGATTTTGTGGTATATGATGTGCATAATTTGAGTTGATTGGAGTCTTAGGAATATTTTGAAAATAAATAATCTTTTGAGGAGGAGATTTAAATAAATTATTTATGAACCTTTTTGCATAAACTATTTATACACTATTTTGAGTTTAAAGAGTAATTATTTTCATCTATGATTTAAAGAGAGTTTAAGCATGAGTTGAGTTTGAGAAGTCTTTTAATTATTCTTGAACACAAGTATTTTGAGTATAAGTGAGTTGAGTATTTTTATTTTAAAATGTTGATTTTTGAGATTGTATAGATTTTAAAGAGAAGAGTTTGATGATTTGAGATGAGTCGATTTGAAAGAAGGTCCAATGAGGCCAGATTTGATTGAGTTTTGAAAAAAGTCCAATGAGACTAAATGAGTTGATTTGAATGAGTCCGATGAGACTAAATGAGCATTTTGAGTATTTTACTCACTTGATAAATATGAGCATATTGAGTCTTGGGAGGAGTATCTAGCACCGAATTGGGTAAGAGTATAGTCCATACTCGAACCAATAAACTACGTCGCCAAATGTAATAGGGAATTGGACCGTTAAAGTCGGATGCTTCTCCAAAATGTTTTTCCTGACATTATAGGACTCGGTTGGATTGGATCCATGATTGGTTGATGCGTTCATACCCTATCAAGGTATGAATGGACGCGGCAACAACGTCGGCTTGTTGTACTACCACTCACTCATATGGTGAAGGTTGTCGGTTAGAGAAACTTCTAATTGAATGGATTATGCTTGACCTTATTGGTCTAATTGTGATTGCAGATGATTGATTTGAATTGTAAAACATTGCATAATTCTAAATTGCATATCTATTAAATTGAGTTGATTGCATATGATTGGATTGGATTAGATTGGGTATGTGATTGGATTGGGTTGGATATGTGATTGGATTGGATTAGATAATATGTGATTGAATTAGAGTTGATGGTATGTGATTGGATTGGATTGGACACGTGATTGGATTTGATGGGATCGAATTGTAAATGATTTGATTGAACTGTATTATACATAATTGGATTGAATTATATGGTATATGATTGGTCTCCGCCTAAATTGTATCCTTACTTTAGATTTACGACGCTTTATTTGAGTCCCTCTTATCTTTCTGATTTGAAATATGTGGACCGATGTTATTCTTCCTCGAGGTATGTTTCATTCTTCCATATTACATACTCGTATATTCCATGTACTGACGTCCATTTGGACCTGCATCATTTCATGATGCAGAGACAGGTTTAAGAGATTGTCAATAGGAGCATCATTGGGGATCTATTCACACACAGCGTATTGGTGAGTCCTCCCCTACATTTGGAGGACACCGTTTGTGTATTCTTGCATCGAGTTAGCCTTGTTATTTTTATTTTGAGGTAGCCATGAACATGTCATAGGGACCAATTAGATAGTAGTGATAGAGGCTTCATAGACTAGATAGTGATGGGTCGATTGAGTACTTCTATCTTTGAGTTATTCTTGTCAAACTATTTTTAATGACAAATATTTTAGTTGATATATTGGCCCATGTCCTTTATTCTTCAAGTTGGATGGGTGATTTGAGTTGCCCGCTAAATTATTCTTTATTTTTAAACTTTCTACTGAATGAATGAATGAACGGATGTGTGATCAGGCTATGTGGTTCGCTTGGGAGCCAGAAATGGTTTCTCAGTATCGATTACATCTAGGTTACCCTCTTGGGGCATGACACGTGTAGTGTCTAAGATATTCTTTAAGTAGATGATTGATCCTTTCAGTCTATCCATGGGTTTGTGGGTGGTTTGTCATTGAGAAATTCAAATCAGTACCCATCATTTTGAATTAAGCAGTCCAAAATTGACCAGTAAACCTAGCATCATGATCACTCACAATATCCAAAGGAACACCAAAATTCTTCACAACATTCTTATGGAATAACTGAGCAGCTATTTCAGAAGAGCACAAAGTAGGGGTAGAAATAAAGCTACTGTATTTAGAGAATCTGTCAACCACAACCATAATTGATGCTTTGTCATTCACTCTTGGAAATCCACTAATGAAATCCATTGAAATAGAAGCCCACGGACGCTCTGCAATAGGTAGAGGATGAAGTAGCCCAAATTTCTTCCTTTTTTCTATCTTGTCCAGTTGACACACTAGACATGATTTCACATATGCCTCAATGTCATCTTCCATTTTTTTCCAGTTATAATTTCAGGACAGCAATGCCATCATCCTTTCAATACCTAGATGCCCAGCATAAATAGTATCATGCGTCTCTTTTAGGAGTTTCTTCGCAGCCCATCATCTTGAGGAACAATGATTCTCCCCCTTTTGAAATAGAGCAGATCATTCTCGATCTAATACCATCTATCTATACCCTCCTTCACTTGATCTTATCAATAAAATTAGATTCAAGTCTAGTAATTGCATAAACAACAGCAAATACCTCTTTGCGACTTAGTGCATCAGCCACTTGGTTTTGCTTGCCTTGCTTATGTACCTACACAAAGGCATATTCAAACAATATCTCTTGCTATTTAGCCTACTTAGAACTTTGTTTCTATTGAGTTTTGAAGTATGTATTATCCATGTTGTCTGTCTTGACAACAAACTTCATCCCAAGTAGATACACCCTCCAAATTTGAAGACAATAGAGTACTGCCACCATCTCCTTCTCATGAACAGAATACCTTTGCTCTACAGGATCTAATTTTCTGCTCTCAAATGCAATAGGATATTCACCCTACACCAGCACACTGCCAATAACATAATTAGAGGCATTAGTATGTACCTCGAATGGAATATCAAAGTCAGGCAGCCGCAATATTAGTTTAGATGCAATGTCCTTTTTGAACGAATTAAAAGCCTTCTCTCTTGATTCTGACCAAGCCCATTTCAAGTTCTTCTTTAGAAAATCCATCAATGGGACAACTTTCTTTAAATAGCCTGCTATAAACGTCCTATAATAGTTTGCAAGTCCTAAAACCAATCTCAGTTATTTAACTCCGCTGGGTGCTTGCTATTTTATAATTGCCTGCACTTTCTTAGGGTCTATGCACACTTGGCTTTTGCTTACCAAATGGCCCAGAAACTTTATTTCGTGACTAGCAAACTCATATTTTTCCATCTTGACATAGAGTTAATATTCTCTAAGTCATTGCAACACATTTCTCAAATGCAGTAGATGATCTTCTAGACTATATCATCTAAGTATACTACTAAAAAGTCATCAAGATACTCATAAAGTATATTGATCATTAAGTTATAAAAAGTAGACGGGCATTAGTCAGCCCGAACGACATTACAAGGAATTCATAGCTACCATATCTAGTAACATAAGTGGTCTTTAGGGAATCCCCCTTAGCAGTATGCACTTGCTAATAGCCAGACCTCAATTCTAACTTAGAAAAAAAACTAGCCTTAGACAGCATATCCAGCAAGTCTTAAATCAGTGGCATCGGATACTTGTTCTTCACAGTCACTTTGTTCAATGCCCTGTAATCAATAGACATTCTAAGACTGCCTTCTTGCTTCTTTTGGAATAGAATAGGTGCACCAAATAGAGCCTTTGAAGGTCAAATTATTCCAGCATCAAGCAACTTAGACAATTGCTTATAAAGTTCAGTAAACTCTAATGGGGACATGCGGTAAGGAGGTCGTGCTGATGGCATTGATCCAGGAATCAGTTCAATCTTATGACCAAATTTCCTCCTTGGTGGCAACTCATTAGGCAGTTTCGTAGGCATCACATCCGTGTATTCAGTCAGTAAATTAGCAATAGATTTTGGAACTTCAATCTGTATATATGTCTTCACTTCTACCACAACATCAATATAAGTTGGTTCACCCTTCTTCAAGCCATTCTCAAAAGCCATAGTTGATAGTAGTGCAGTAATTCCAATATTCTTCTTACTTCCCTTGTCAAAAAGGTGGATTCATTTCACAAATATAGGGTATTTCTCACCCTTAAACATTAGACCATCTAAATGAGGAATTGGAGAAACTTTGAATTTCCTCATAAAGTTGATTCCCAACAGCAGGTTAAAATCATCAAGTGGTACAACAGTCAGATATGCACACTAGACCAGTGCCCTATTTCAGAGGCACACCAACAGCCATGCCACATCCTGGCTGTATGGAAAAATTGACTACTTTCATCCTCTTTGTACAATCATTCACCTTCAAACCATATGCTTTGATAATTTTTAGGCAACAAAAGTATGAGTCGCACTAGTATCCACCATCATAATCACACTCTTGTCCCCGATCTTCATGTCAATGTACATTAGAATCCCATAGGTGTCTGATAAATCATCCACCATTTTAGCAGCACTTATATAAGAAACATCAGCAACAACATCTTCATCAGTGTCAATTTACTAATACTAGACAAAGTGTTTAACAAACACAAAGGATTAATATAAGCAGCAATTTCCTATCCCTTTCCCTTTAATTGTTTCTCCTCTTCGGCCAGTAGAGTATTGATTTTTCCCTGTTTAGGATAGTTCCTTGCTTGATGGACTAGTTTATGAAAAGTTCGGCAAATATTTCACCAGTGGGCTTGCTTTGATCGGATGGCACAACATTCATCTTCTCATTTCCTTTGTGATTTCCTTCTTTCCTTCAGTTGTCTTTCATCCAGTCTTTACCTTTCTCCTTTTTCTTAGTATTAGACAAAGGAGTTGAGTCAGTAGTGGCACTGTTAGGCCAAAAATCAATTAAGGCATCTGATGCAGCAATTGCACTTTACAGATCTTGGACTTTCTCCCTGCACAATTCATTTTGTGCCCACCCTTGCTTTCCAAAAATAAAGTTGTGTAACTTATCTTCATTGTACATGTTCAGAATATCCAATAATAATGATGTGAATCCTTCACATATTCACGAATGGATCCCACTTGTTTCAAATGTTTCAACTTGTCCCTAGCAACCCATGATGAGTTACTTGGCAGGAATTTCTCACGAAGTGCATCCCTAAGTTTTTCCCATGTATTAACTTTGGGCCTATTTGCACTCTCATCATCAGCATTCTTTGTCCTCCACCATAGTATGGCATCACCACAAAAGAAATGAACTACAATAGTCAACTTGTTGTTTGCAGGGACATGAGCACTAGCAAAGTAATGGTTCAGATCCCATGAGAAATTTTCCAGTTCTTTGGCACCACGAACACCATCAAATGACTTGGGTTCAGAAACTTTGGTCTTGGCATGTTCTTTGCCTCATATGGGCAGATTTGCAATAGCCAGACGAAGGATTGTCACCTCCATCTTCAGATCTTCATTTTCCTTCTTAAGGCCCTTAATTTATGTACCCACAGACTCATGAAAAGCTTGCAACTCGGCCAATTGACCATCACCATTCCCACGATAAGTCTGCATCACTGCATTGATGCCCTGAATTTGAATCAGAACATCAATCGTGCCTTCATCGCCTGTTGTCATGCCTAAAATGGCCTCCAATCATTGTAACTATTTCCTACAGCCATTGTTAGTGTCGACTCTGATCCCAGTTGCAAGAGGGTCAACTCACAATGATCTAACCACTTCGGCAGTCTAACACTTAAACTCAATCTTTTTATCTTTTCCCATAATCTCGTTTCATAGATAAATAATACCTATGAATTTAGAAACACCCAAGCAGGTATAGGAACAAGTCCCATCTTTATATTAAACTCATGCCACAAACAAGCACACAAAATCAGCCTTAAAAAAATCTGACCCAATGACTCTCTACCTATGACTGGTTGCCTGTGCCAATAAATAGGCCAAAACACCCAGTCATGTGCCTGCAAAGTTAGTTGACATTCCCAACTGATAGGCCAATTCAAAATTCAAATTAAACAAGTCTATTTACAATGCTGACAAGGCCAAAATAGCTTG
Organism: Solanum dulcamara; assembly: GCF_947179165.1. Classification (NCBI taxonomy): domain Eukaryota; kingdom Viridiplantae; phylum Streptophyta; class Magnoliopsida; order Solanales; family Solanaceae; genus Solanum; species Solanum dulcamara. The sequence continues at coordinate 56,685,810 of NC_077241.1, forward strand.
AAGCTCCCCAACCACCTAACTACCTACGCATGTGCAGGCACATACGGGCAACCTTTAATTCTGGCACCATAATCTGCCTCCTTCCTTGCACAGCTTGCTATTGTAGTCTAGTCACCTCAGTCTTTGCCTCTTTTATCCAGCACTTTGCCCACACTTGTTTATCCATGACCTTCCCATGATCATATCCTTGTCTTTCCTTAGCTTTGCCCAGCCCTTCTAATGCATTAGCCACACCTTGCCTTGCATGCCTTAGCCAAGGCATTGCCAAGGTATTGTCTATTGAACTTAATCTTGACTGATTACATTAGGCCTTTACTAGGTTCATCATGTAAATCCCTAGCCATGCCCGAGCCACTCGAACTATTAAGCTAAGGATCTAGGGTCTAACAGCGACTACTATAACCTACCAAGTAAGCAAACCTAAACTCATGGACACAGATAAGTGGAAGACAATAATTTAAGGACACAAATATGTGGAAAACAACAATTTAAGTATAATGATAAAATTAATAAATGCCATGAATAGCAAATAAAAAAAGGGTCATATCATAAACATATAGTACGATGCAAAATATACAAAAGTGGCCTAAAAGTGACCAAGAAGACAAACTAACACAAGACCAAATCCTCGGACCTGGTGTCACTTATACAAGATCTACTAAGTATAGAATATATACAAAAGAACTGACTAAGCAAAATACAAAACATAAGTCAGTACAAAAGAGGGAAAGCAGGAAGTCTCTGGATGCCAGGAGCTCACCATGATCCAAGTTGGTGACAGCCAAGGGAGATCCAATGCTCAAAAAGGGTGGCTCATAATAGGAGCTACATCAAAAAAGATGCAGAAATATAGTATGAGTACCAAAGCATAAGGTACTCAGCAGACATCATAGGCCGAACGAGCTCAAAAGGATCATATGTACATATAAGCAATAAAAAGGTATAATAGAGTTTAAATAGAAGCTAAAGGTAGTCCAAACTACAAACATGTATAACATAATAATCAAGTTACAACAACAACTACCACACATTATATAACTCATACAAAAATCCAGTGCAATGCATATGTGGCCAATGCAGAATAAATGCAAAAAGTTTTGGACTTGTCTCACTAACTATCCCGTAGACTTCCGAGACAACTGCGGAACTCCGACTTAGCTTATCAGAAAAGTAAAACCCAAAATTTAGTCTACGGGCTGCCGGAGCTCATCAACATATGTATAATCAGGTGAAAATGGTACTTTTCCTCGAAAACCAATTTTCCATTGGTAAAATTAGTCAAAAACTAGTATCCCACTCCCTTGGAGCTCAAATCCATAATAAAGTGTAGTATACCTCAAAAATAGCTCAAAACCTCTTTGTTTTCAGAAGTTAGATGCGAGTATCTCATGATCATGCTTATGAACCAATACAATCCAATAAATAATTCAAAACAATCCAACTCAAACATATAACCAGGTACAATACCCATCATAGCTCAAAGGTACTACCCTAGCAGTCCAAGCTCATAGCCTTAGGCCCAACATTTCAATCAAAAAGGGAAATAAAGTGTAACATAGCACAAAAGGGGCACACAACCCAAATATCAAAACAAAATCACACCAGCTAAGTTTCAAACCACCTAGGAGCTGTCTAAGGATTTAATCATCCATCAAGCCAAAATTCACCCTAAACTAAGGCTCGGAGCTAAAACACTAAGCTAAATAACCCAAAATAGCCAATGAATCTTACAAAGGATCAAGCATACCTATAATCTAGTCCTAACACCATCCTAACCATCAAACTACTCAAATATATACATAACCAACTAAGCAAAGTCTAAAAAGAAGTAAGCCATAACCTACCTCAAAGTCGAAACCGCACTCGAACCTTTACTCGTGTACTTTTCCTTTTTGAAGAGCCTCAGATTGTTGTCAAGCTATCAAGAATGGAACGGCAAGTCAAAATGAATCGAACAATACTTATATTACTAAAAAGAAAACTGTACCAAAGTTTTGGTCAAAAATTGACCGATGAATTGAAGTTACAGAATTACGGAACAAAACCCGTCATTATGTTCTCCCTGAGGTAAAGATCACATGCCCAAAGTTGATTGAAAATGGAGTTCAATACGGACCTCAAATGGTCCAAATACCATTCTTTGAAGACTAGAAATCAAGGGAGTTGGGGTCTAGAACAGAAATATATCATGAATTTGAAGGTATAATAAAGTTAGGAAAAGGAAATGGAAAATAGTTGTCTTTAAATCACTTAAATTGATCAAGAAATGAGGCAAAAGCCTTGGTCCGAGCTCTCCTAAGATGGCTCTTCATTTTGGAAGAATGGATGAAGAACAAGGATTAAATCCATGTGCAATCATCACTAAAGTGATATGCGGGTCGCAAAAGCAAACCTCGCCCAGGGGCGCTTGTCGCTAAAGTGACAGACGGGTCGTAAAAGCAATTGTCACTTAAGCGATGGGCTGGTCTCTTAAAAGAACCCCGCCTCAAGGGTGGCCTTCGCTAAAGCAACCCCTTGGTCGCAAATCGCTTAAGTGACCAAGGGTTACAAAAGCGACCGCACCATTGGCTTGCAACACAGTTTTGAGCCTAAGGCTCACAACTTCAAGCCGCCCTTCAGAAATTATTCAGAGTCTAAACAACACAAACCAAAAGTTCAAACAACTCGTAAACGACATTGTGGACTCAACAAAATTGACGAAATGATCAATGGGAGTCGTCTCGTTGAAATATGACAAAAGTCAACACTAAATCAAGAAAACACATTAAACATAAAAACCACCAACAACTCATTCCAAGCACCTCGAGAATCAAACCAAAGGTGGTTCTAGACCAAACTTTACGTTTCGAAGCTAACCGCGCCGTCAGAATTTCAATCCAAGCATATTTTCTAAGAATTTAATCAAAGTTAAACTTTGGCCAAAACTTTAAAGTAAAATGCCTAATCGCACAAACTCAAAATGAAAACTCTAAAACCCAAACCAATACTGAATTTAGACCAAAATAACCCTTTCAGAGCTGATGGAACTGATGGAATCATCATCAACATCAAAGTCTCTGAATGTTGACTCAAGTCAACTCTTTAGGTCTTAAGCCTCAAAAATGGCCAAACCACCTCAAAACTCAACCAAACACATTGGGGAGAGTTCCACCTATCCAACACCACATAAAAGTTACAACAAAGTTACAGGATTGGGTAAAATAGTAAAAATATAGAAGCACAAAAATGACCCCGAGGGTCATTACAACATCCACTACTAAAAATATTTTCATCCTTGAAAGCAAAAGAATTGAAGGTACCTGAAGGCTTAAAAAGGTGAGGATATTGGGTCCACTTATAAAGCTCGGTGTCCAAGTCGGCTCTTTGATCGGATGATGCCTCCACTGAACCTTCATTGATGGGACTTCTTTGGTCATCAACTTCCTAACCTGCCTGTCTAGAATGTCCACAGACTCCTCCTCAAAAGTCAATAACTCATCCAACTGAACCAAATCCTATTGAAGCACGTGAGACTCATCTGAAACATACCATCTCAGCATAAAAATATTGAAAACAGGGTGAACACCCGAAAGAGCTAGGGGCAAGGCTATCTTAATAGGCTACCTCCCCTATTTGCCTCAAAATCCCAAATAGACCGATGAACTTGTGGCTAAGCTTGCCCCTCCTCCCAAATCTCATCAAGCCCTTTATGGACAATACCTGCAGAAATACCCGATCACCAACCATGAACTCTAAATACCATAACCATAGAATCATGCAACAAGTTGGTGCCTCAAGACCTAACCTCAAAAGCATCAAACGAGCCCACTAGAAAATGACACCTCCTACCATACAACTCCTTGAATGGGGCCATCCGGATGTTGGAATGGTAGCTATTATTATATGCGAACTCTCCCAAAGCCAAGAATTGATCCCACTTCTCTTCGAAATTAATAACACAGGCCCGAAGCATGTCCTTCAAGACATGAATGGTTCTCTTAGACTGACCGTCAATCTGAGGGTGGAAAGTTGTGCTAAGCTCAACTATAGTACCCAACTCTCTCTAAATAAACCTTCAGAAGTGCAAAGTAAACTGATTACCACGATTAGAGATAATAGACACCATCACACTATGAAAACGAACAATATTCTGAATATAGATCTGAGCCAACCTCTCTAAACTATAGGAAGTCTGAATTGGCAAAAAGTGAACAAACTTGGTCAATCGATCCACGATGAACCAAATAGTGTCAAACCCTCAAAAAGTGCATGGCAAACCTAACACAAAGTCCATAGCTATTAGTTCTCACTTCTACTCTAAAAAAGGTAGCTTTTGAGTCAAACCAGCTGGCCTCTGGTGCTCGTACTTTACCGGTTGACAGTTTAAGCACCTAGCCACAAAAACTGATATGTCCCTATTAATCCCACACCACCAATAGTTCTTCCTCAATTCACGATATATCTTCTATGCTCCGAGATGATTAGAATATCTAGAACAAAAGGACTCCTCCAGAATTAGCCTAACCAAGTCTCCAACCTTAGGACCCTCAATCCTTGAAACACCCTCTGAATCTAAGATCGCCTTCCTAGTCATGCCACTAAGAACCTTATCCCAAGTTACCCTCAACAGAGGATCATCAAAATGTTGTGTCCGAATCAGCTCCATCAAGGAATATCTAGCCTCCACAAAAGCTAGTACCCTACCCGGCTAAAAAATATCAAGTATAAACATCTGGTTGGATAAGGACTGGATGTCTGAAGCCATAGGACGCTCCTCCGCAGCTAAGAAAGATAAACTCCCCATACTCACTACATTTCGGCTCAAGACATGTAACATTCCTCAAAATGCTCAAGGTGTCTTAAGAATGCTTTAGGAATAGGACAGTCATGTAATGCATTATCCTTAATCATTTTGGCAAATCCAAGTCTGGAATATCGATCAAGGGATCAAAACCTATGAAAAAATAATCTCGATAGATTTTTAGAACCCGTATATTAAAAGATAGATTTTTTAAGAAAATGTGCAAAATAGTGAGGTGCGCGGCAGGTCCGCGTCGCCCACTTGCTCCCGTTTAGTATCATTTTTTTTCAAGTCAAAATCTAGCCAAAATCTCATTCACTCAAAATTGTCGATCAGGGAACAGCTCCGCATTGTAGACATTAGAGGGAGTTTTTGTCCGAATTTAGTTTTTATGTAAGGACAATTTAGACTTTTCCCTAATTGTTAGTTAATGAACCTCGACTTTTTAGGGCCTAATTCTGCTCTATAAACTACTCTAAACCCTTAATTCTATTCATTCTTCTACAATTCACCTACTCAAATATTTCTCTCTCTACAAGAGCTCTCAAGGAAGCCATTGAAGACTTCAAAGAAATTCACTCAAGCTCTCCATCAAAACTCTCAAATTCTTCCAAATTTTTTTGTCTTCTCATTCAAGGTATGTGGTATTTATTTATGGATTCTTACATTCATGAAGCCCAATTAATTTCTCAAGTATTCTATTAAATTCAAGTATGGGATTTTATGGATTTTATGATCTCTATTCAAATTGTATGAATTATAATTCCACTCATGGTTAAGAATCTATTTTAAGACAAACTGATAGTTATTGCATTGAATTTAAGAGTTTCTCCATAAATTCTCCTACATTGATCTCTAGGATTCATGATATGAATTATGGGTATTTTCAATTATACTTCCAAATGATATTATATTTATGTATGGGATAATAGAATGTATATGATCATGCATATTTTCAAGTCAATTTCATGATTTTCATGTCAATTGATCATGTATTCATGTTTTACCCTAATTTCCAAGTATGAATTATGATTTTAATATGAATTATGAGTTGATCATTAGTTAAATAATTTCTAATGAAAGTTTAATATAAGTTAAAGTTGAGATTTGTGATTCTAAAGTTAAAGTTATGATGATAATTAGAGTTAAGATCAAAAGATTTTTAAAGATGGTGATAAGGACAATTATCATCAAAGTTATGGATTTTTATAAATCACTCAATAGATGAGCTATTCCTAATATGTTATAAAGATGGATTGATAGAAGGTTACTATCTTTCCCTACTATGTTATGATCATGCTTATGAGTTTTCATTGGAATATTGACTAAGAACCGAGAGGACTTCTAGATGGGTTTTGGTCCGATAAAGCAGTTAGTTATCCAAAGGAATCCTAGTAGCAATCTAAGTTCCCAGAACTGCATGGCACCATAGGTATAAAGGGATTTGAGGTGAATACCTAAATCTCTAAGAGGTGAGTACTCAAAATATCAAGGCTTGGAGGTGAGTACCCGAGTCTAAGAACTAGGGGTGAGTACCCGGTTCATATAATCGCTTAGTGGATCCACGTAGGCATATAGGAGTCTACCTTGACAAGTAGTCTCCCTTTTTCCTCCGATGTAGGGGTAACATTGGGATTCCATGCAATAGCTTGCATGGTCTTAGTTATCGGTAAAAGGTCCTATCCCACACAAGTTGAAGTTGAAATTATGAGATGTCAAGTTATGAGTTTATGATAAAGTTTTATGACATGCATTGACCAAGAATTTCTTATGATTTAAGTTGCTTTTAAACTATACTCAGGTTCACTATGATTGGTTATGCATCCTATGGAATATTAATTACATTGTTTACTTGTTCATGCATACCTCACATACTTAGTAATTTTTAAACTTACTAACACATATGTTGCCTACATTGTCTCATAATTTAGGGATGGACAACACTCACGATCACCCCCACTCGTGGCTAGATATTTGCTTTAGATTTCAAAGAAATTGGTGAGTCCTTATTCTACCGAGGACAAGACTTTTATTCGTGTTACTATAGTTTACACTTTCTTCTTTGTTAGGGTGAGATAGGAGTTTGTCCTAATCCCCCATCAAAGACTAGACTAGAAGCATGTTTAGACGATACTATGTAGTCCAGTTGGACATTTATAGAGTTGATCTCCCATAGTCGCATTCCCCACTTAATGATTACTTTCGCTCATGGTTATGTTGTTCTTTACCTTATGTATGTGATGCATGCTAAGATGTCTTATGGTTGGGGTCCCTCATATCTCGATCATTGTATTACGACTAGGCCCTAGGTCGCGTCATAAAAAGGCATCTGCTACCACATTAACCTTGCCCAAGTGATAAATAATCAATAGGTCTTAATCCTTAAACAACTCCAACCACATGCGCTGCCTTAGATTAAGATCCCTCTGGTTGAATATATACTTAAGATTACGGTGGTCAGTGAATACCTCACAGTAAACTCCATATAAATAATGCCACTAAATCTTCAAAGGGAAGACTACCGCTGCCAACTCAAGATCATGAGTGGGGTAGTTCTTCTCATGAAGCTTTAGATCCCTAGAAGCATAATAAATAACTCTACTATATTGCATCAACACACAATCCATTCCAACACCGAAAGCATCACAATAAGTTGTAAACCCATGGCCCTCAACTAGAAGAATCATAATATACGCTGAAGTCAACAAGGCCTTGAGCCTCTGAAAGCTCGCCTCACACTCGTCGGACCACTAGAAAGGAACATTCTTCTAATTCAATCTAGTTAAAAGTGCCGCTATAAAAAAACATCCATAAATTTCCTATAGTATCTTGGTAAGCTAATGAAACTGCGAATCTCAGTGGGAGAAGTAGGCATAGCCCAATCACGAACTACGGTGATCTTTGCTGGATCCACCATAATCCCGTCCTTGGATACCACATGCCCCAAGAATGTCATAGCGTCAAGCCAAAATTTACACTTAGTGAATTCGGCATACAATTGTTGGTCCTACAAGGTCTGGAGTACAACCCATAGATGTTACTCCCTACTTCTAGAGTAGGCTAGAATGTCGTTGATGAACACTATCATGAAAAAAATCCAAATAGGGCCTGAACACACGGTTCATCAACCCCATAAAAGTTGTTGGGGTATTGGTCAACCTAAAAGACATGATTAAGAACTCGTAATGGTTGTATCGATTCCTAAAGGCAATCTTAAGGACTGCCACCCTAATCCTCAACTAGTGGTGGCCCGATCTCAAGTCTAACTTAAAGAACATCGCTTTACCCTGAAGATGGTCAAATAAGTCATCAATCCACGTCATAGGAAATTTTTCTTAATAGTCACCTTATTCAGCTATTGTAATCAATACACATATGCATGGTACCATTTTGTTTCTTCACAAATAGGAAAGGAGCACCCTAAGGAGACACAATGGGTCTGATGAACCCCTTACTTAGAAGGTCCTGGAGCTGCTTCTTAATCTCCCTCAACTCATCTGGAGCCATCCAATAGGGTGGAATAGTAATTGGATGAGTGCCCAACTAATATCAATGCCTAAGTCAATATCATGATCAGGCGAGAGACTGGGTAGGTCGATAGAAAACATGTCAGTGTACTCTCTAACCACTAGAACTAAGTCAAGTGAAGGAGTGACAGAACTAGTATCACGGACATAAGCAAGGTAAGAAAGACACCCCCTTACCTATCAACCATTGTGCCCTCAGATAAGAGATCACACCCCCAGACATATGGATAACCATACCCGTCCATAAAATTAGAAGAATGTCAGGCATGCATAAAGTGACAGTCTTGGCGAAGAAATCCAAGACCGTATGATAAAGAGATAACCAATCCATGCCTAGGATCTAGTAGAAGTCCACCATATCCACTATAATAAAGTCTTTTATGGTATTGTACCCCAAAATAGACACCATACAAAATTGATACACTCGATTCACTACTAAAGAATCACCTACGGGGTTAGATACACGCATCAACACAACCAAGGCTCACACAACATATCTGAACGCATAGCATAATACATAGACACACATGAGTAGGTAGACCCCAAATCAAATAAAACATATGCAAGATGATGTGAGATAGATATCATACCGGTGATAACGACATCCAAAGAATCCACCTCTGGCCTCTCCGAAAAATCATACATATGATGTCCACCACGACTACCCGACCTACCTGACTAAGGACCACCTCTAGCATCGTAAGGACCACCCTTGCCGCCATGAGCACCATCTCTAAACTGGGGCCCTGGGGCCTGAACCTACTGATCTTGTTGTCCCTACTAGCCTTATTGTCTGAAAGGTCGACCCTTACGGTACTCTCTAGCAAAGTGGCTAAACTCACCACCCTCATAACAACCTCCGCCAAAATTGACCCGCTGAGATGACTTGGCTGAACCTCACTGGCCACCACGGCCTAAATACCTTGAGTGTACACCCCGAGGAGTCTAAACCAATATTGGAACCATAGGACCACTAGCATATACGGTAGTGCCACCATCTGTAAGCTGAAGGCTACTTGAACTAGCTTAGTAAGCTGAACCTATAGTGGGTAACCTTTGCTCGGAAACCCTTTATCATAGGACTGAGACCCACTGAAACCACCCTGATGGTAGGGCCTCTTATTGCTACCCCCATAAGCCTCACGATGGATCCTCTCAATAGTGCGTGCATGATCGATTATTTGTATAAAGAACTAGATCGACACCACTATCTTCTCTATAGCCAACCATAATATGTATGAGATCCCTCTAACAAATCTACGCACTCTCTTATGCTCCATTGTCATAAGCATCACCGCATGTCTAGAAAACTTATTAAATCGGGTCTTATACTCTACAACTAATAATGACCCCTGAGTCAAACCCATAAACTTATCTCGCAACTAGTCCCTCAGGCAACGAGGTACATACTTCTCTAAGAAAGCCTCGGAGAACTGAGCCCAAGTCATCAAAGGTGACCTGACTGGCCTGCACTGAAGATAGGACCTCCACCACTGTTTTATTGACCCGTCTAACTGGTAAGCAGTGTAATACAATTCGTCATACTTAACTAATCTGAGGTTATGCAACCTCTCCTCACAACTGACCAAAAAATAGTGGGCATTCTCGCCCGTTGTATGGAAGAACCTGGGATGGCCTAATCTGATGAATCACCCTAGCATCTTCTGCTCCTCAGAATACATGATTGGCCTTGGTGGACAAAACTTGGGAATTGGCTGAACTAATAACTGAGGAAATGAAGTAGCGGGTTGCGCCCCTAAAATCTATACCTGCGGCGCCCCTGCCTGGGCAGTAGTCTAAGTCACATCGTGCCACTAGGACCTACTGAGGTATTGGTCATAGATCCTGACTGGACCATACCCTCTATGAAGCTAAGAATCCTAGCTACGATGTCCTGCATAACTAGCGTGCCAACAAATCCAAGCATAGGTTGGGCTAGTCCTACACCATTCAACTGATGCTAAACATACTCAACCTCTATGTCATCTTTGGTGATGGTGCCCTATCCTAATCTAGAGCTGGTATCGTAGATCATACCATAACTCGACCTCTAGGTCGACCTCATCCCCAACCCTAGGCTGGGGATCTAGCTGCTGGAGCAGGAAGCTCCCACTCGTAGATGATCTCATCCTAGCCATCAAGGATAGACTAAAAGAAAAGAACTCAGAAGTTGCTACAGTCAAGGGAACAAACAAACAAATCGAAGAACTTAACCTCTAATACCACTATGTCACGACCCAAAATTGATCCATGATGGCACCTACTATAACCCACCAAGTAGGCAAGCCTAAACCCAAAGACACATATATGCGTGTCCCAACCCAAGCCTAGGGCCTAGACGTGACACGACAAATAAAGCACCCAAAGGTACCTCACCCAAGCCTCTTAGCATTCATTAAGCATCTCATTGGTAATGATAAACAAATCAAGAGAAAACATAAAAGGGTATAGGGACTAAAGGAATCCACATTCAATAAGAGTCAAAAGTCAACATAACATCATTTACTACGTCTAACAATACCTTCTACATAAAAAGACTTGGCGAGAGCTAAGACATGTCCCTAGCTCACTCTTAAGATTAAGTCAATAAGCCAAATGTCCAAATGTAACTCAAGTGTCTAAATATAACATAAGCTATAACAAAAAAGAGTATTATTCCCGAACTATGGGAATTCACCAATAGTGGTAGCCTTCAATGAATAATCTGGCCACGGGGAGGAGAGTGTGGAGCAACATTGGTTCCTACATGGTGATATTATGTTGGAAAAAGTATGCGTTAGTACTTTGAATGTGTTAAGTATGTGGGCATGCTATATAATAAAAAATGCCAAGACATTTACAAGCAATATGCATAAGTAAATATATGCACGAGAATCATCATATGAAACCTTAAAATATTTATTTTGTAGGAAATTGACCTTAACCGACATTTAAGACCATGCGAGCTATTACATGGAATCCAAAATAACCCCCTATGTTAGCACGGAGAGACTATTTACCAAGTAGAAATCCGTCAACTTTAAAAATTTCTTTAATTGTAGATCCACTAGCCTAAATAGCTGACAAGGGCCCCTATATTGGCGCATAGTTAATGCAACATGAGACTTTACTTAAGGACCCCTTAGGTCGATTCCACATCTACATGCTACATTCCGTGCTAGGTCAATCCCACAAAATACATTTAGATATCAAATAACATAAACATTGTATAACTTAACATCAAATCATCATTCGATGGAATAGCTCATTAAAATATTTTATTTGATTCAATTGTAAGAATTGTCCTTTCACATTGAAACCTTGATTTGGCTAAGAAGTCCTTTCATCATTCAATCATTTCATAAGACTCCCTTTTGATCAAAGACATAGATTTCATACACATTCATTTGGAGTCAAAAGCTTTCTAGTCAAACTTCATTGAAATGAGTAAAACTAGGTGGGTTCTATTCAATTCATCTTTACAACATGCTTTTCAAAAGAACCATGCATAAACATTATCAATTGAGTCAATTAAAAACATACTTCAAATAACCTACCATTCATTTCAAAGACCCATAATATCTTGAGATGGGAAATTTCTTGAAATTCAACAATTCATACAACTGAGTAGTAATATAAGCTTACTTGAACATAATATCAATAATTTGAACCATAATCTAGAAATTTGAGACGGATTGAATAAGACCCATTTAAAAATTCATAAAACTAAGGTAGAAAATTAGGGCATTCATAGGTATTAATCAATTACATGCAATTTGAGTCAATAACCATAATTTAAATCATGCTTCATGGTAATAAAAAGAAATTAGAAGTACCCATAAAGAATCAATACTTGAAATCAAAGGAATTAGTTGGAAAGGGTTTTAGGACTCCATGGGTGGAAGGACCCATAGGTGAAGAAACCCACATACCTTAGAAAAGAACTTGAAGAAAAATTGGAGAAGTCTTGATAGACTTGAAGAAATCTTGATGTTAGGTCTCCAATGGGAAGCTTGAATCCATAGCTTGAGAGGGTAATCTTGTAGGAGGTGATTTGGGAATGAGGAGGAATGAATTCTAAGGTTATAGGTAGTGATAAGGGTGGAACATAACCCCATAAATCATCAAAACACGCCTACACCCATTTAGTGAAATATCCAAGTTGCCCTTACTTAAATCTGGAAATTTTCACTATCTGAGAACAAGTCTGCGACGCGGAGGTGTTCCATTTAGTTTATTTTCTTCAAAAATAATTAAATCAAGCTTGGAAAAATTTTATCTATCAGGAACAGCTCCGCGACGCGGCCAGGTCACAGAGTCTTCTGTTTTGGCCAATTTTTGAAAAATTTCATCTTGTGGAATGCGAGTGCAAAAAATCCTCCAAAGCCATTTTCCCTCTATTTTGCCTTATTATGACACATTTCATCCCTCAAAACCCATGGGAGCTTACAGTGAGAAAGACAACAATTTAAGTATAATGATAATAATAAATAATGTCATGAATAATATATAAGAAAATGGGTCATATCATCAATCTATAGTTCGATACAAAATATACAAAAGAGTTTTAAAAGTGACCAGGAAGACAAACTAATATAAGCCTGAATCCCCAGACCTAGTATCACCTATACAAGAGCTACTAAGTAAATAAAGGCTATATATACAAGAGACCTGACTAAGCAAAATACAAAACATAGTTCTACAAAAGAGGGAAAGAAGGAAGTCTCGGGATGCCAGAGGCTCACCACAATTCAAGTCGATGACAGCCAAAAGATATCCAACGCTCAGAGAGGGGGCTTATACTGGGAGCTATATTAGAAAAGATACAGAAATGAGTATGACTACCAAAATAGGGGATACTTAGTAGGCATCATAGGCCGACAAAACTCAGAAGGATCATATGTACATATAAGCAGTAAGAAAGATTTAACAGGGTCTATATAGAAGCTAAAGGCAGTCCAAACAAAGAATAAGTATAATACAATAATCAAGTTTCCACAACAACTACCACATAATCCATAACTCATACAAATCCAGTGTAATGCGTATGTGGCCAAATCAAAATGAGTGCAAAAATTTTCGAAGTTGTCTCACTGACTATCCTGTGGACCCTCGAGACAACTGCGGAACCCCACCTCAGCTTATCAGAAAAGTAAACTTCGGAATTTATTTTGTGGGCCGCCGAAGCTCATCAACATATGCATAATCAAGTGAAAATGGTACTTTTCCTTGGAAACAAGGTTTCCATCAATAAAATCAGTCAAAAACCTATATCCCTCTCTCTTGGAGCTCAAATCCATAGAAAAGTGCAGTATATCTCAAAAATAGCTCAAAACCTCTTTTTTTAAAAAGTTAGATGCGAGTATGCCATGATCATACTTATGCACCAATACAATCCAATTAATATTTCAAAATAATCCAGCTCATGCATATAACCCAGTAAAACACCCACCACAGCTCAAAGGTACTAACCTGGCAATCCAAGCTCATGGTCTTAGGCCCAGCAATTCAATCAAAAAGGGAAATAAAGTGCAACATAGCACAAAAGGGGCACACAATCCAAATATAATTAAAAAAATGCAAACTAGCAAAGTTTCACACCACCTAGGAACAGTCTAAGGATCTAAGCATCCATCAAGCCCAAAGTCACCCTAAACTAAGACTTAGTGGCTAAAACACTAAGCTAAATAAGCCAAAATGGCCAATGAATCTCACTAAGGATCAAGTATACCTATAACATAGTCCTAACACCATCCTAACTAAGAAACTACTCAAATATATACATAACCAACTAAGCAAAGTCTAAAAAGAAGTAAGCTATAACCCAGCTCAAAGCCGAAACCACACTCGAACCTTACTCGTGTGCTTTTCCTTTTCAGAGAGCCTCGGATTGCTGTCAAGCTATCAAGAATGAAACGAGCAACTCAAAAAGAATCCAAAGATACCCATATTACTAAAAAGAAAACTGTACCAAAGTTTTGGTCAAAAATTGACCCTCGAATTGAAGTTACAAAATTACGGAACAAAACCCATCATTATGTTCTCCTTTAGGTAAGGATTACATGCCCAAAAGTTGGTCAAAAATGGAGTTCAATATGGATCGCAAATGGTCCAAAGACCATACTTTAAAGACTAGAAATCAAGGGATAAATCATGAATTTAAAGGCATAATCAATTTAGAAAAAGGAAATGGAAAATAATTACCTTTAAATCACTTAAATTGATCAAGAAATGAGGCAAAAAGCCTTGGTCCGATCTCTCCTAAGTTTGCTCTTCATTTTTAAAGAATGAAGGAAGAACATGGATTAAATCCCTATGCGGTCGTCACTAAAGCGATATCCGAGTCACAAAAGCGACCACTACCCAGGGGCGCTTGTCTCTAAAGCGACAGACGGGTCACAAAAGTGATTATCGCGCTGGTTCAGGGGTGTCCTTCGCTAAAGAGACCCCTTAGTCGCAAAAGCGGCCATCGCTTAAGCGGCAAAAGATCGCAAAAGCTACCGCACTAGTGGCCTGCACCACAGTTTTGAGCCTTAGGCTCATAACTTCATGCCGCCCCTCGAAAATTATTCAAATTCCAAACAATGCAAACCAAAAGTAAAAACAACTTGTAAACAAAATTTTGGACTCAACAAAATATACAAAATGACAAACGGGGGTCGTCTTATCGATATGTTAAACAAAGTCAACACTAAATCAAGAAAACACATAAAACACGCAAGCGGCCAACAACTCATTCTAAGCACCTAGAAAACCAAACCAAAGGTTATTCTAAACGAATCTTGGAATTCCGGAGCTAACCACACTCTTAAAATCTTAATCCGAGCATGTTTTCTAAAAATGTTGACCGAAGTCAAACTTTGGCCAAAACTTTAAAGTTAAAATGCCTAATTGCACAAACTCAAAATGTAAACTCCAAAACCCAAACCAACACTCATTCCAGAACAAAATGACCCTTTTGGAGCTGATAGAACTGACAAAATTTCATCCAACATCAGAATCTCCTAATGTTGACTCAAGTCAACTCTTTCGAGTCTTAAGCCTCAAAAATGGCCAAACCATCTCAAAATTCAACCGAACACCTTAGGGTGTGCCATCCATCCCAACACTAATAAAAGTTACAAGAAAGCTACGATAAGGGGAAAATGATAAAAACACATAGAATCCTAGAAATGACACTGAGGGTCAATACACTAACCCATACTCTTATGAATTGCAAGCTACTAAGAACATCAATGGCCAAAATTAATGAGGAAAACCTACCCTTCATCTTGTTCTCTGACAACACCAGTCAAGAGAGATATCGGAACTGGCAAAGAAATAAATTTCTCTGCGAGTGGGCCTTCCACATGCTAGGGTTGGAAGGGAAAGCTCCAGCCTTTAATACACGAGTGGAAGCGTTTGGATGGGGTCCTTTAGTGGAGGCTCCTCATGCAGCAGTTTTCAGATGGGTAAGAGAGTTCTATACCCTCCTCTTCATAAAGCATTGGGATGATCCCAACCCCTTTATTTGTATTCACGGGGTGGACATCCCGATGAGCACCTAGTTCATCAACAATGTACTTGAGGTACTGGAGGTCTTAAATGCTTATTATAAGTCCAAGATGAGGGATATGGACTTGTTCTATCTATGGGACACACTAAAGGAGGATGAGTTCTAGGACCGGGTCTATTGGGCTAATTCAGAGGGCATCACCAACACTTACTGGTCGAACGATGCTAAAAAGTGGCTAAACTTGATAGCCAAGAGGATCCACCCTTTAGGGCAATTAGATTAATGTGACATACCCTCGGGCCTTAGTGGTGGCTTGTTCCATGAGTGGGATTGGGCTGAATATGGGGGCACAGATAGTGTTTGAATGGAAGATGTTCTATCGGGGAAACAATAAGACATTATCTTCCTACCGGGGCTCATGACAGCGATGTGCAAGTGGGCAGAGGTGCCATTTATGGATGCTGGTGAGGTGCTCTTAATGAATCCCCTCTTTCACCCCCTCTTTATCAGGAAGGGTTCCACTACAGGTAGGAAGAAAAGAAGGATAGGCGGGGCCAAGAGTAGCAGGGAAGCATCAGAGATGGAGGAGGAGGAGGGCCCTCACCCTTCCCAGATACCTAACCCACTCTCTAGAGAACACATAGAGGATGAATTGGACACAGTTTGAAGGGCCCTAGTAGATACCATTGCTAAGGTCTCATCCTCGATTCCACCCTCCATCGCTCTCAAGGTCTAGAATTTTGCCACCAGTTGAGGCATAAGAGGATAAAGGGTTTGGCGAGGGAGCATCTTGGGCCTTAGTGGGATTGGGATGAATGTGGGGGAACAGATAGTGTTTGAATGGAAGATGTTCTATCGAGGAAACAAAAAGACATTATTTTCCTACCAAGGCTCATGAAAGCGATGTGCAAGCGGGCAGGGGTGCCACTTATGGATGCTGGTGAGGTGCTCTTAATGGATCCCCACTTCCACCCTCTCTTGATCAGGAAGGGTTCCACCACAGGTAGGAAAAAAAGAAGGATAGGCGGGGCCAAGAGTAGCAGGGCAACATCAGAGGCAGAGGAGGAGGATGAGGGCATCCACCCTTTCTAGTCACATAACCCACTCTCTAGAGACCGCGTGGAGGAGAAATTGGACACTATTTAATGAGCCCTAGGAGGTACCATTGCTAAGGTCTCATCCATAATTCCACCCTCCACTTCTCTCAAGGTCGAGATATTTCTCCACCAGTTGAGGCATGGGAAGATAAAGGGTTTGGCGAGGGACCATTTGATGGCCAGGATGTGGAAGACATTCAAGGTGATCTTATCTTGTGTCACCCCCTAAAGGGAGCTCCCCATACTTCACCTAGAGGATTTCGTGCAGTTCCCTCATTTGAACGAGGCCTTGACAGGTAAGCTTGCCCCAAAGGACCTGGATTTTGATGTGGACACTCCCCTTCCCTCTAGTTAGAGATTTTTTTACCGCTTGGTTTTGGGTTTGCCCAGTTTGAGAAAGGTAACAAATAATCTTTCTATTTATTTTCTTATTTTTACTCAGTTTTTGTAATCATGTGAATGCTTAATCTCTTATTTTCTTTAGCCATAATAGAATTCTAATCTATTTTTAACTCATTTCTCTATTGTTGTGCACTGGTCTGAAAGCTGGAATTAGCCATTACGTGCTCTGCAATTGAATTGTGACATATGGCAAAACATGACAGGGTCAACCTGCTATGGTGGCCTGGCGGGGATCAATTTCCAAGGGAAATTTCCCAAAAGTTTTCTCTTCCCTCCCTGCTCCTTCGGATCACTTTCTGACTTCCGGAGTTAAAATTAAGCCAAAGAATTAACCCTTTCTTAAATAAATTTGGTAGGATTCATCCCAAGATCGAACCCAATAGTATACCCATAAAATTTCCCCCATTATCTTTCCATAAACAACATACACATCATAAAATTTGTTCATTAGTCACCTTACAGATTAGCACTAAACCATTGATCTCAATGAGTTACAACTCATTCTTCTATCCACATGTCCTTAGAGACTCGACCAATTATACCTCCTTGCATATCTCAATATTCTCGCAAGTACATTCCATACATAAGTAGTCATTCAGGCAACATAAAATACACAATACCTCATAATTATCCATGTAACCACACTTCACGCATAATATTATTCATTTAAGTACACTCCACATATTGTCAATCAGGCAAGTAACACAACATACAAAATTACAAAATTTAAACTAAATCACAAAACCAATCAAATCAGTAACTTAATTCACTTCATGGATGACCTAGTTGATCATCCACGCACTTGTTTAGCCTTTATGGCCAAATACCAATTGAAACCTTCTTGGTTCAAATTTCTCTTGATTGTGTCCCTTTAGCCTTGAAAATGGCATCCAGTTTACTTTATTAAGATACCAATTGAAATTCAGAGATACCAATTAGACTCAACCCATACCACAAGTGAAAGAATGCATGGAAAGAGAGAAGAAATGAAATGACCTTCTAGAATACTTTATAACTTTCTGAAGATTAGATGTGGATGTCAGCACACCAATTCGCAGGATTCTATTCCACAGATGCTCTTGTATTGGGCTCTACTACCAACTTGTCATAACCCAACCCACGAACCTTACGGGCACCCACTCTAAAAGCTAAGTAGGAGAAATCTCAACCCCCAAAATAGTATAACATGTGAAAGTTTAACAAAGTACAATTAATAGACCAAACAAATATGGAATCATTATTTATTAAATTAGAACCCTAAGCTTAATTTCAAGAGATATTCTAACACCCCCAAGGATACTAGTCTAAACAGCTAGCTTCTTAAGATATAGTACAAAAATAGAATGATGACACATCTCCCACCATAAGGAAGGAAGATTAAAAGTTGTTGGAGAATTATTTTTATATTCACCTATGAAACACCACTGACCCTGCAATCAGACTATGTCAAGTGGCATAGAAGGAGTAGTATCAATACAAACAACAAGTACTGGTAGGCATCATTGGTCAAGTCGATTCCCACCGCATAATATAGATCAATTTGCAAAAATAAACATGCACCTAAGAAAATGCATTGCCCAACCTTTATGCACAACATTCTACCATCCCCATTTACACCCCCTTAATGTCATTCAATCCTAATACGTATCCCTTCTAGTTGGTCTACTGTCAACTCTAATACAGATCAAGGCGTAACCCTTCTATCACACATGGGGAAGTTTCCGACTATACATCAACCCAAATCCGATTAGTCTACTATTGAATTTTCCGGTGCTTATTGTCCTACTGTTTCTAATATTTTAGCTTATTTAGCCGAAATTTCTATATTGCTTATGGAATATAAAAAGAAAGATTATTACAAAGAAGCTATCACTGGAATGATAAAAATTAAAATATTTTTTTTCTATTCCTCCTATTTATTTAATTGGTGCTATGTTAAATTCGTATATGAAATTTAGTACTATGTCAGAATTTTTTTGTATTATATATGATTCTATAGAAATTCAAAAAGATGAAGAACCTAGTATATTTAAGGCAATAAGTGATACAAATGATCATATTCAAGCATTATATAATTATTATATTGATTTACTTGATAATGCTACCCCTACTCATATTGTTCATCTATCTCATCCTTCTGACAAGCCAACATCTTCTAAAAGACAGGAACGTGGTATGCCTGTCCATTGTGTTACTAATTTATCTATTTGGAATAGAATACATCCTCCATCACAATGAGGCATAAATTGAGTCCAACATAATTATTATTCAAGACAGGACCCAGACACCTATGATGAAAACAGTGCCACTACACTTAAATGGTGGAAGAATTATCAAAACTAATATCCAGTACTATTAACCATGGCTAGGGATGTGCTAAATGTTCCAATATCAACTGTTGCATCAGAGAGCGTATTTAGTCAAGGAAGGCAGCAGATCGGAGATAATCAACACTCTTTAGAGAGCAATGACATGAATGTTATAGTTTACCTCAGAGATTGGATTAGATCAGAGTGAAGAAATAAAGAAAGACCAGAAGATTCGGAAGAAGAACTTGAAGAAATAATGTCAATTAGAGATCCTTCTCCACAAACTAGTCCAAATTATGAATTAGTTGATTTTAAAAATTATGAGCCAATTCATGTTAATGTTAATACAGATGAATTGGAAAAAATTATTCAAAATATGTAGAAATTACAATTTAGTATATACAACTAATTGTAAGTTTGTAACTTTGTATATTTTGAATTTTATCAATATATTAATAAAGTCAAAGACTGATTGAGTCTTTGCATTTCTTAAGTTTTTTCTCCATAAATTTTGTATGATTTAATTAAATAATTTTATTTACTTAACATAATCATCTATTGAAAATTAAATTTGTAGTCACTATAAGATTTCAATTCTTGAAAAAATATAATTATAATAGATAATATTGTGAGTATATTTGGTATACTCTGTAAGTATATATATATAATATATAATATAAATATATAATTATAATAGATAGTATATTGTGAGTATATTCGGTATACTTTATAAGTATATATAATATAATGTTAAGTATATAATTATAATAGATAGTATATTATGAGTATATTTGGTATACTTTGTAATTATCTATATAATATATAATTAAGTATATATATAATATATAATTATACTTTGTAATATACTTTGTAAGTATATATATAATATATAATTATATTATTATAATCAATAGTATATTGTGAGTATATTTTGTATACATTGTAAGTGTGTGTGTGTGTGTGTGTGTATAATGTAATATATATATATTATCATGGTATCATTGATGTATGTTCCAATTCTTCAATATTTTAATTTTAAAATAGTTAAAAAGAGTTATAATTTAGATACAATTTTTTAAAAGTTTGCAAAAAGAGAAAAAAATTATAAAAATATATTTTCTACTAATTTAGAGTTTAATAAATAAAATTGTGACTTTCATAATTTTCTCTTAATTGTTTCTTATTTATTCTTAAAAAAGAGAGAGTCCGATCTTATATGATAACGACAGGGTATCAGTATACCAACTGAGTATCACAAAGGACTAAGCCCAGGGGCGGCTCAAGCACTTTGGTGGCCTAAAGCCAAAATAAATGGGAGGCCTTAAACTTTTGAATAATAATTAATAATATATTTTTTATTTAAAGTTTATTTTTCTAGTGTGTTTTTTTTGGTAAAAATAAACATATTATTAATACCAATGGACGTTATGTAGATAATAGACTGTGTTGGATAGACCCAAACACAGTACTGCATCTCAATCTACAAGCTATCCTTCCTCTACCATGTTGTTACATTCTAGGATAGAAATTCAACTTATCTAAATGTGATCAAGTCTTGGCCTCGTAGATCCCCTGATGTGCACTTCTTGGATAATTGTTCTTACTATACTTGTCCAGTGTTGTTGTTTTTGTTGGTATATCCTTCGATTCCTTGCCAACCGTGTATGATATACACACGCCGCTAAAGACATCCTATATAGTTCGGCCTGTAGGTTGTTTCTTTAGTTCCTCTCGCCAAACTAGTGGTCTTCTATCTATGCCAAGCCATTTAAGCACACTCTTCCATATTTGGCCAGTGTAGTTACTTTTAAATAGTAAATAATCAATGCTCTCCAATTCGGTGCTACATAAAGGACAATCCAGTGAGGTTTGTATTCCCTATTTGCTCAGTCTATCCCTCATTAATAATCGACTATAAGTTGTCAGTCTCATGATGAAAATCTATTTGGGGTGTCGATAGTTATTACAAACTGGTTTTCTCCACTGAACTCTAGGGAAATCACCTCTTATGGTTTGGTACATGTGTTTGATTGAGTAGTGGTCTATCTGTTGGAGTTCATCTTCTTGTATGCCCACCTGCTCTGCATATTTATGCATTTTGAAGATCTTCTGTTCCATCCATGAGGCCTTCCTTGGCTCTACGTCCCATACATTTCTTCCCTTCACATCATAAATATGCACCCATTTCACCCATAACCTATCCTACTTGGAGCAGATATTCCATAGTAGTTTTATAATGGCTGCACGATTCCACACTGCCACTTCTAGAATATTCAGACCACCAGCCACCTTTGGATAGCATAGTTTATCCCAAGCTACTAAAGCTTTCTTGCTCAACTCAGCACCACCTGTTCATAGGAAAGTTCGACAAGTAGCTTCAATCAATTTCACTATCTTCTTAGGTAACACAAATACTTGTGACCAAAATACTTGGATAGAGAATAGAACTATTTTAATCAACTGGACTCTACCAGTGTAAGACAACAACTTTGTAGTCCAGTTGGTTATCCTACCTAACATCTTTTCAAGTAATGGTTTGCATTGCATAATAGAGAGCCTCTTAGTGCATAATGGCACACCAAGATGCCTAAAGAGAAGTGTCCCTTTAGTGAATCTCTATATAACTAGTATTTGATTATAGTCAGCCATCCCAACTCCTCCAAAGTATACTGCACTTTTGCCAGTGTTAGCTATCAATCCAGAAGCTTGGGAGAATTCCTGGAAACATGATTGTAGTATTTGCATGGATCCAGCATCTCCTCTACAGAATAATAGAAGATCATCCGCAAAACCAAGATGTATGAGTTTCATTTTTTCACATTTTGGATGAAAATTAAAGTTTGGTTGATCCCTTAGTCTTTTGAGGATTCTAGTAAAGGATTCCATGACTATCACAAAGAGAAATGGGGAAATGGGATCCCTTTGTCTCAAACCCCTTTTGGCCCTGAATGGTCTAGTAGGGAAGCCGTTGATACAAATGGAGTATGAGACAATCTGAAGACATTCCATTATCCACTTAACAAATTTTCTCAGAAAATTCAATCCAAGCATAACATGTTCCAGGAATCCCCATACTACAGAGTCATAAGCCTTTTGCATGTCGGTCTTCAACACACACCTAGAGGACAAATGCTTTCTTCCATACCCTTTTATTAGTTCATGACTTAGAATAATATTAGCACTTATTAACCAGCCTGGGAAAAAAGCATATTCCCCATTATCTATCAGCACATTCATCATTTTTTTCATTCTGGATGTTAGTATCTTTGAGATGAGTTTGTAAATAATGGAGTAACATGAAATAGGTCAGAATTCTTTAACACTAGAAGGATTTTTGACTTTGGGATAAGTGTTCGAGAGGTGCAATTTATAGGGGCATATATGATACCTTCAGAGAAGAATTCTTGGACTGCTTTTATGATCATATCACCTACAACTCCCCATGATTTTTTATATAAGTACGCATTGAATCCATCTACCCCAGGAGCTTTCATATCATCAATTTGTATAAGGGCATGGTATACCTCTTCTCTGCTCACAGATTGAATTAGTTGCATTTGCTGACTTCTGTTTAATATAGGACCATTTGAACATGCCTCAAGATCAATATCCGAAAGTATATCAGTTGTAGTTCCCAACAATTGTTTATTAAAACTAAGGATTTCTTCTTCTATTTCCTTCTTAGTATGGACCCAAATTCTAGACTTATTCTGTATATGTTTGATTTGATTGTGAGCTATTCTATTTTTTATATTAGCGTAGAAAATAATTGTATTAGAGTCTCCCAAGTACATCCATTGTATTCTGGATTTCTGTTTGAACATCTTTTCCTCAATCAGCCCCTATTTTTCTACGTTGCTTTTTATCTCCTTTTCCCTGACAAACATGAGATTTGCAGTGTTATGGTCTCTCATGTTTTCCTGTATTTTAGCAAGTTCCTTTCTTAGTATATTCACTCTTTCAGTGATATTGCAAAATTCCTTGGTATTAAGAGCCTTCATTTCTTTCTTCACATATTGGAGTTATTTCTAAACTTTGTTCCATAATGCTTTCTCCTCTCTGTTTGCTCCATCTGTGTGCTACTCTCTGGCTGAATTATTGATAGTCTACCAGATGTTTGAGAAATTTGAATGTTCGAGCTCTTCTTCTAATTTGATCATCTAATGAGATGCATAATGGTGAGTGGTTTGAAAAGACAGGATCTAGAATGTTAATTTTCATTTGAGACATAAACATCATCCACTCACTATTTACTAAAGCTCTATCGATCTTGCTGAACAAATGGCTATTTGTCCAAGTATAATCTCGTCCATTTGTTCTTAGCTTAGACATGCCTGTACCATCAAGGAAGCTTTGGAAATCTCTGGGTTTTGTATCTTGGACCTCACTACCATACGTCCTATCCTCATCAGTGAGGATTGCATTATAATCACCCATTTCTAACCATGGAATTTTTACATTTGAATGCATATTCATAAGCTCTTTCCATAGGCTCTTTCTATCCTCTACTGTGTGTAGGCCATATATTGCTGAGAAGAAAAATTCTGAGTTTCTATCCCCACATTTAACTACTCCATGTATACACTGTTAGCTCGAGTCAGAGGCATTAGACTCCACTTTATTGTCATCCCATATCACCCAAATCCTTCCTCTTACACTGTGTTGATAGTTTGTAACCCACTTCCATTTCGGAAAGACTTTCTTTATTATACTCCAGGCATTACTCTCTTTTACTCTATTCTCCAGCACAGCTATTAGACAAACATTATTATCATGTACAAACTTCCTTATTTCCCTATGTTTATGAACTTTGTTAAGTGCTCTAACATTCCAAGTGATAGATTCATTGAGATGATAAACATGGATCAGTACCTCCACTCCGTCCAACAACAGTACTACTTTGTCCTTCCTCTAGCATTGAATGAAAGACTTCCTGATGCCCTAACGGGACAAAAACATTTGTAAGTCTAGTCACCCCTGGGGTTGTGCTAATTACCTGAGTTTTTGCAGCTAATTTAGCTTTAACACCTTTTCATTCCTCTTTATTCCTAATTTGGTTTTGTTATGCATTATCTTCTTGTTGTCGTATCTCGTTGGAAGTGCTTTGTTCTTCATTCATTGCTGTTTTTTTGTGCCACTCTTGTAATATGACCTTTTGGTTAGGTCTATCTTTCATCAGTTTCTTCAATTGAGGTTTGCCTTCATGTCTCACCTCTGCTTTAGCTTGAGGCCTAATCTCTTTTCGAAGTTCTTGAGCCCTTTTATACTTATTACAATCATGTCCTATCAATAAACACTTCTCATAGTATTCTGGCACCCAATCATACCATATTTGTTGCTCAAAACATCTGCCATGTAGGTCCTGCAGGCTGCACCTTGATCATCTTAGAAAGTGGTTGTGTCACATCCATTTCAATTAAGACTCTCACAAAGAAAATTCACTGTATTTTTGTTGTACAATCATCCGCATACACAGGGTTTCCCAATCCGCTACTGATTCTTCTCAAAGAGTCATCGCTCCAGTAGTTGAGAGGTAAGTTAGGAAACTTTAACCACAATGGAATGACCTTGAGGACTCCCTCGTTGAAATCAAACGTGGGCTCCCAAAGCTTGATAATCACTGGACAATTGTTTATAAGGTGAGGTCTAGAATGTATAACCTCATTTCTGTCATTTAAGGTCCCAAATTGAACCACAAAATATCCCTCATTGTGGTATAAGATTTGGGGTTTTGAGAAAAGTTCCATTGCCCTCCCCAGACCCTACGTTGTGGGATTTCACTGAATTGTTGTTGTTGTTAGTTTACTGTCCATTGTTGTAGTTGAACAATTTTTTACCTTCCTGGACAATTGGTGCCACATATTTCAAACTCATTCCCTTAGCAGCGAGTTTGTTGCTCGAGAATAGGTTTTTCCATTCATTCCCTTTACTTGGCATTTGCGGTTTGTAGCTCCTGGATGGGTTTACTATTACATTGGCTAGCACTTTTGTTCTGCATAAGGGCCACTAGTGGCATCCCTTGAGCAGATAAAGGGGTATTAGCTCGATCAGGTGCCTGTGGGGTTTCGATCTCGTTGTCCAGTATCAGCAACTTTTCCCTCACCGATTCCTAATTCCTTCAGTAGTAACCTGTAATTAACCTCAGCGGTTTTCTGCCCATTTTCTTCGGTCGTCCCCTTTTCGCCACTTCGGCGTGGTTCACGTTAGTAGCACTCTAACGTGCGCCTCAACAGAGAGAGAAGAGAAGAGTTTTAGTGTGTGTTTTAAAATACAAAAGTTGATAATATATTTATTAAAAACATATTTTGGGATCCAAAGTTGTATTTTTTGTTTTTATGGTGAAAAAAATTGTCTTTTCTATAAATAGTACTTTCTTCATTTCCGTGCATTTTAATTTATTTGTATGATTTTACACTTGACACAGAATTTGAAATTTAATAAGAAAGTAAAAGAAGTCTTTTGAAACTTGTAGTATTAAACTTTACAATCAATACATTTTTTGAAAATATTTACAATAATTTTATTATTGCTAAAAAATGAGGGCCCTCAAATTTGAGGGCCTAAGGCGGGTGCCTTATTTTTTTAGGCATAGAGTTGTCTCTCACTAAGCTCAATCCTATATGAAACCAATATGGTATCAATATACAGACGGAGTATCACATATAATTAATTCATAGTTGTGATGATGACATCATGCTGAAGTTATGAGCGAAAATAAGAAAAGAGAAAATGGGGTAGGCACCTAAATAGTTTGGACCATGAGTCCATTAAAGGTAAATAATTGGAAAATTTTTATATATGACAAACCTTTTAAACATAATAACTCCATATGTGTATAGTCTCCGTAATTACTAATAATGGCAAATTTATGTTTGTCATTATACAAACGTTGTAGCGAATTATACAAATATTGTAGCGAATTATCAGGGGTGGCTCAACAGTGTTAAAAGAAAGGCATATTCCTTAGGCCCCCAAATTTGAGGAGCCCTGTTTCTTTAACAATAATAGGTTATAAATTATTATTTTTAACAAATATTGTATACTATTTATAGAAAAGGTAAATTTTTCATATAAAATGAAAGAATTATTAGAAGAAACTTGACATATTTGGAGTACTATGTCGCATGAAAGATAATTTAAAATAAGAATAGTTATATTATCAATTAAAAAAAATATATTAGAAAAAATTAATTATATAAAAGTTATTATTTGTTTAAGTTTAAGACCTCTGTTTAATTTTGATTTTAGGTCACTAATCGCTTGAGTCGCTCCTGTGAATTATACAAATGTTATACCACGAATTATTTGTATAGTGAAATATACAAACATTGTGAATTGTATAGCGAATTATACAAACACTGTACACGAATTGTATAGCAAATTATACAAACACTATATAAAAATTGTAAATTTTATAGCGAATTAAACAAACTCTATTGTATAGTGAATTATACAAACGCGAATTATAACAAATCTCAGCAAAATATACCCACGAATGGTAATAAAATGAAACTATACCATATGAAGTAATAAATCAGTAATGTTTGCCATTTCGTATAATTTTTTTTAAATAATTTGGTTTGGATCCAATTTAAGTAAATAATTTTACTAATAGGTTCAATTTTTGTAGCTTTCCCAAAAATAAAAAGGAACATATATGTGCGTAAATTAGCCTAGTAGAAGACCAGAGGGCTGGGAATGGCTATTGTCCAGGCCCAGTTCATATGGGCTATTCTTACTTATTTAAGAACTGAATCTTATGATTATGTACTGTCTTGGTGAGCAAAACTATATTTTAATGCATAAAGTATGTAATTTAATGGCTTCTCGAAGAATTGGAGGGGGGTGGTCTGGTTGCCGGTTAGGAATGAATTATTCGAGCATTAAAATTAACATAATTAAAAAAATGAGAGAAAATAATGAATGCATAGCATCTAGCTCTTTATACATTGTTTGATTGATTTTTTCTTTTTTCCTACAGTATTGCTAATACAATCTTTTATTCATATTTTTCTTTTCGGCATAACTAATATAGTATAAGTTATCAAAGAATCATATTGTTTTATATTAGGTAGAAGATAAAATAACGAATATATAAATAAAACCATGCATTATACTAACACTCCTATTAATTATTTAAAAAAAAATATCCTACTTAAAATAGAAAAACACATATATAAAAGAACATATGCGTAGGGGTAAGTCATAATGTGAGTTGGTTTTCTTTTCATTGTTTTGTTTGTAAAGAAAAATAAAAGAACAAACATGGTTGTTCTTCATCTTTCTCTATTTTTGTATTGATATTATAGGGTTTAAAATATTCTTAAACTATGTGAAATAATCAAATAATGTTTTCAATTGATAGTTTGATTCGAAAATGTCCTTGTTTTTAATACTTTGATCCAAAAATGCCCTCATTGTTATTTAATGTATCAAAATGCCATTTTTCGGATAAATATATAATTTTTTTCTTTTTAAACACATTCTTTTCCTAAATATGACTTTTCTTAATTAAAAATATTTATCCTATTTCAATTCAGAAAATATTAAGAAATAAAAATAGTTTTTATTTTATTAAAAAATTTTAATCGTTATCTAAGTGAAATTAATGATGGAGTTATTATAATCTTATATATTTGACATGTATTATCAGTTAAAAAGGTACATAGAATTATTATATTTTAATTGTTAAAATGAGATTAAGAAGAAAAAAAAGTTTATTTTCTACTTATTTATTAGTTAAAGTGATTTTTAAAGAAAAGAAACAAGAATAGGGTTTTTTAAAGTTAATATTTTTATCAAAATGCCCTCATAGTAATTATTTTATGCCCTCATAATAACCACGTAATTAATTTTCATTTAGATAACGATAAAAATAATAATAATTTCTTAATATTTTTACTCTCCATTTTGAATCTTGATTTTTTTTTCTTTCAAAACCTATTAAGAAGAAGAAGAATTCTTCTCCACATTTTAGTGGAGAAGACGATTGGGGTTGGAAGGGGTGTGTGTGGATAGGTGGTTAATAATTAATTAGAAGTTAATTAGTATAAAATACAGTTAATAAAAAAAAGGTTAATTAATAAAGAAAAGAAAAGAAAAATTTATATAAAAAATTGAGTGGGTAGTTAATAATTAATTAGGAGTTAATTAGTATAAAATTTAGTTAATAAAAGAAAAGTTAAGTAATAAAGAAAAGAAAAGAAAAGAAATATAAAAAATTGGATGGGTGGTTAACAATTAATTAGGAGCTAATTAGTATAAAATATAATTAATAAAGGAAAAATTAATTAATAAAGAAAAGGAAAAAAAAGAAATATAAAAAATCGGATGGATAGTTAATAATTAATTATGATTTAATTAGTATAAAATATAGTTAATAAAGGAAGAGTTAATTAATAAAGAAAAGAAAAGAAAAAATATAAAAAATTATTATTTCTGACGTGGCGATGATGTGGCGCCACGTGGCAGCGAGTGTAATATACCACATACTTTGAGAGTGGTGTTATGCATTTAGGGGTAATAAATTTACTTTTAGGAAATTTAGATGTGTAATAATTCGTCATAATAGTTTAAGTGTCAAACTGATTTTTTGATAGAATGGAGAATTTATATCTTTTCTCTAATAACCATACATGCATTGTTTATTGTGTACTTCTCTTATATATCTGTCAAAGTACATAATTTTATTAATTGTTTATTATTAATCTTATCAATAGAATTAGAATATTTTCAAATCCGCACACACAATAATTTGTTCTTGTGTGTATCTGTTCTTTTACGATACACACGTGCCTAATTGATATCTGCATTGCTCTATCTAGAAATCTAACAATGCCCAAAATGTTTGGAACAAACTCAAAACTTTTGACACTACACACTGTTACTATATTGTTCTGCTTTAAAAAAATTTTAAAAATATGAATTCGAGTTAATTCACTGTAATCTTTAACATTAAAAAAATAAAATTGCGAAAAATCAAAAAATGCAATGCGACAAAAAGATTCATTAGATCTTAGCTTGCGCGAAGGAAGAAGCTAATACATCAAAGTAGTTTGCTCCACAAAGACAAGATTTTGGTTAGGGCAGATGAGTGAAGTGGTGGACAACCTCAAAAGTACTGGTTCACACTGGATAAAATTTGGTGACTCATTGCTGCCTGGTCTAGTTGCCAACTTGTGTGTATTACTTCCTCCACACATGATATCATATTTAAAAGAAAAAAAAATTGAAATTTATTTTTAAAATATTATATATATATATATATATATATATATATATATATATATATATAATTATAAATCATTTTATTAAAAATAAAAATAAAAAAAATTATTTTTAATTATAATAAATAATATTCTTTTTTAAACGAATTTAAAAAATAGGCTATACTTACGAAATAGTTGCCAACTTGTGCGCGCGAATGACGAATACTTTGCCGTTATCTTCTCTTTGTTTTGTTTCTTTTCCTTGTCCCAACAAACAATGATAAATTGCTTATTCGTTATTTTATTATTTCCAACCTTTGCTTTATGAAATAATTTTATACGGATATGAATAATTTCCTAAGAATAAAGATGTTACTTGTAAATATTAGGCCAAATTCATTGGTGACCCCTTAAAGTTGACATCAAATTTCTCTTAAGACATCTTAACTGAACGATGTTCACTTTAGATATGTAGGTCTCGTTGTGTCATTTTGACATTTTTTTTAACAATCAGCTAAAATTACACAGTGTGTGTAACACACTCGCGAATGACCTTACACTACGACTAATTAAAAAAGAACACATGGTATTTGAATGCAAAATAATATTTAAAAAATACATTATAGGAAGAAAAAAAAAATTCAGCCATAAATAATAATTTAAAAAATGCATATTTCTAAATCCCACCAACAATTACCCCACCCCTCCTTCCTCCTTTCTTCCCAAACTTTTCCAGCGCCTTCCTAAACCCCCAATTTCTTCTCTGCTATTTTTTTTTTCATTTTAGGATTTTCATTAGATTTAGATTTTTACTTTTTTTTTTCATAATTTGTTGGATCTAAAGAAAAGAAAGGAGAAGACGATGATAGTGGGTGCGATTTTCAAATCTGGAAAAAAAATTAAAATTAAAAAATTCTTACGATAGTGATAAAATTAATGGTGATGGTGAGAAGAAGAAATAAAAAGAGAAGAAATATAAAATATGGGTGTTGGTATCCATTTTTCCGGCGAAAAAAAGTGGAGGGAGATGATGGTAGATTTAGAAAAGAAATACAATGAAGAAAAAAATGGCTTAAAATGGATTTGAATAAAAAAATTCAACCTCCATTGAAGAAGTTTAAGCTTGAAAAAATGGTGGGAGATGGTGGCTTGAGAAATGGAGAAGAAGAATAGAAAATAAAATAAAAAGTGGCTAAATAAAGCCTTTCACGCACTATTGTTGAGTGTATCACACTCACTTTGCTATGTTAGCAAAAAGTGTCAAAATGATACAGCGGACCCTACATGAGGTGTCTAAAGTGAACATCGCCCACTTAAGGTGTCTAAGTGAAATTTGCTGTCAACTTTAAGGTGTCACCGATGGATTTGACCATTAAAAAAAGATTTTTCCTCCCACCCCTCATCCCCCTCCCCCGTCATCTTCTCCATCAAATTAAACTTCTCACTACAACACAATCATCTTCTTTTTCAAATTTCTCCTTTTTCATTCACATAGTTATCTTCTCTGGCATATTCCTCCATTTTCATGCTCTTTTTCGCAAAATCCATTCTATTTCATCGTCCTCTTCACCACACCTTTTTCCCATTTCTTCATTTAATTTGGTGTTTAGACATGTAAATATGAAATTTGAGAAGTTATTATGCAGATTATTTTTTATATATACTTAATTTTACTCTTCATTTCTTTTAAAAAAAGGAGTTAAGATTGTTGTTCCTACCTTTTTTCTTACAATTTCTCTTTCAACTGATGAGATCAAATATGTATAATGTATTGTGCTCAACAATTTTAATATTATGTTTTCCCACGTAGATAATAAAAAAAGTCTGAAAATTGGAATGAAGCCCAGAAATTCTTGAGAGAGAAAATGTAAGAAGAGTACCGGATGAAAAATGAGGAAGAAGAAGAGAAAAAATAAAATAAAATAGGCTAAATAAGCTTTACACGCGCCATTAATGAGTGTATCACACTCACTTTGCCACATCAACAAAAAGTGTCAAAATAACACAGTGGGGCGTGATATGAAGTGTCTAAAATGAACAAAGTCTAGTTGAGATGTCTAAGTAAAAGTTGGTGCCAACTTTTGGAGGCTACCAATCAGTTCGGCCTAAATATTATATTAATAAAGCAGAGGATGCAAGTGATGAAAAATACATGCTGCTTTCATTTTTAATTAAAAAAGATCATTTGAAGAGAAGGTTTGCTAGACATAGCCATGAAGTGTAAGCAAATCTATAAGTCAACATTATATTTCCTTTATAAAAATTCTAAAAATATATATTTGAGCTATTAGACATCAAAATATAAAATGTGATTTTTTATGCTAAATTTTTGGTCACATTATGATGGAAAATTACTAATTTTTTCTGTGATTTTATTTTATTTTTAATTTTTTGTGAGGCATCTTGTTTAAAATTTATTTTAATCATAACATATATTTTAGGACTCCTGAGTTATAAAATCACCTAATGCTTCTTCACATATATTTTTCTCTATGCATTTTGTTTAAAATATTTTTCTCTTTGCCAAATATTTTAGGATTCCTTAATTATTAATTCACATAATACTTTTTAACATATATTTTTTCTCTTTTCATATATTGAAGGACTCCTTAATTTTTAAAATGTATTTTCTCTTATCCTATACTTTAGAATTCCTTAAATTTAAATATTAGCGTATAAGGAATTAAATAATAATTAAGAAAAATAGTAAATGACAATCATGTAGTCTTTAATAAAGGTCAAAAAGTTCAATCAATATGTTTAATGCACTTGAACCTGCTTGGATTACATTTGGACAAATAAAAGCAGGTTGACAAACAATGACGTGAAATGCTTGAAGGTTTTAGAGGGCGCTGATTTAAATACTTAAGTAGTCGGCTGTTTAGATGTAGTAGTCGACTTAGCCTGCAGACAAATATTTTAAACACGGCAAACGATAAATGCGTAAAGTAAATAAAAATAGAAAGATTTATCCTGGTTCGGAACACTAATATGGTGCCTACTTCCAGTCCCCTTGGGCTACAAGCGTTTCCCTTAGAGCTTCTTGAGAATGGTAAGAGTACAAATGAATTTTGCTTTTCGTCTCTAACCAATTGATCGTGTGATTGAAATAGCCTATATCAGTATAACCTATACTTCTCTCTTTCTTTCTCTTTTTGTTTACAATTGTATTCTTGCAAGATTACATAGTATTTGTAAGATGAAAGAACTAATTTAGCACAAGTTTAAGTCAAGTTGTGTAGTTTTTTTGAAGTAGTAGAGAGGCTTTTTATATCCGGCTTCTGATGAGGAATTAGTCGTTATCTGTGATAGGAATAACCCAAGGGATTTTATTCAATCAAGGATTAGTGATTCCTTGATTGAGTATACATGTCCATATCAGAATGTCCATGTGTTTCTTTGTAAGCTCTTCTTCAAGCTATTCTGATTTAGTGCAGAATACTTCTTTCCTTGTGTGCTTGATGTGATCCTCCTTTCCTTGTACGCCTGAGGTACTTTTCCTTGTGTGCTTGATTTGATCTTCTTTCCTTTCTTGATGACTTCTGATTTACACCTTGATTTTTGAATCAAATTTGCCTCGATATATGGATGTTGCTTCCTTGATTTACGGGATGCTAGTTGATTCAATTAGCTTCTCCTGGGCTTTCCTTCCTTCGAGTCATATGATTCAGCTTGATTGATCTCTTTTCATTTTTGATTTGTTTGTACTGATTTCCTGCAATAGAAAGTCAAGTGATTACTTAAAACTCTAATTCTAACAATCTCCTCCTTTTTAATAATGACAATAACATATAGTTAACTTCCCTTTCTATGTAGTTGACCTCTTTCCTTATTCCTTTTGCTCCACTTGTCTTATTGCCACAGTCTTTACAACTTGTGCAACTTGAGCCTACTCCCCATATCTTATTGCTTTCTCCCTCATTGGCATAATAAAAAAGGAAAAAAGGAAAAAAATGCATAATACAAATGCACAGAGAGATATACAACAAACAAGTAATGCACAAATAAGAACACAACCAAAAGAACCTAAACATTTTAGAGTGTGGGAAATAAACCCCAATATTACGATCAAAAAGAAATAAAGGGACATAGCTCTTGAAAAAGTCTTAAGAGTTAGGAACAAATTAACGACGGCTAAGGAAATATTTAAGAGTATTGAAAACATTCCTGCAGAAGAAATCATAGAAGCGTTCAATATCTCGATCCGAACTAGGCCCAAGCTGCGATACATCGATCGGGATGCGAGGGACCCCAATCAATCCATCTTAGCATACATCGCATAAATAAGGTAAAGAAATATGATAAAGGTAAGCGGAAGTAAAAGATCAAGGGAATGGGTCTAAGAGAATCTCAACAGATGTCCAACCGGCCTACATCAAATCACGTCTAAACATACCTCTAGTTTAATCTTTGATAAGAGCTTATAATAAGCTCCTAGCTCACCCGAAGTATAAGAAGAAAATAAATGAAACATGTGGAAAGAAAGTCATATCCCCGAATGATATGAGGACTCACCAACTTCTTGAAGAAAATTAAGCAACTCTAGCCACGAAGAAGATGGTCGTGAGTGTCGTCCGTCCCTACATTATGAGACAATGTAGGCAAAATATGCGTTAGTACATAAAAGGTACTAAGTATGTGACATATGCATAAACAAGTAAAGGAACATGAACAATATGTCATAAGATGCATGACCAATCATAATGAACATGAGTAAGGCTTAAAAGCAGTTGTAAGCATATAAAAACTCATGGTCAATGCATATCATAAAACTCATAGTTTAACTTTCAACTTGTGTGAGATAAGACCTTTAACCAATATATTATATTATGTGAGCTATAATATGGAATTCGATGGAACCCTCATCGATAAAAGGAAGGCCACCTTGTTGATGTACCGTGGATTTACAATATTTTTAATACTTTAAACTTGAGAATGTGCATGTCTTTCAAGTGTTTGTTAGCATATTTGGTGTGAGTTCTACTTATGCTGCAGGAAACTAAGTTAGAAAATTGGTTGAGGAATCACAACACTAAAGGAAGAAGTTTTTGGAGATTACGAATCAATTCTACGACTCATAGCTACTTCTACGGGTCGTAGATATCAATCTTCTAAGCAGAGATAGAAGAATGTAGTTAAAGTGAAGTTAACAGATAGATTCTATGACTCGTTCTTAGTTCTAAGTGTTTTCATTTAAAGTCGTTAATTTTAAGTGAAATACTGAGACAAAGTGAAGAAGATGAGTCAGTTCTATGGCTTGTTCACATTCCTACGAGTCATAGAACACACTTATAGCCGAAGTTACTGATGATGAATTAAGGGCAGTGTCTATGACTCCAGTTGATAAGTCATCCTAAGATTTATGAGTCGTAGAAAGTAGTCGTGAAGAAGAAGAGTTCCTCAATGCAATGTGAGTGATTATGACCGGGGTCTACGACACATCAAAATATGTACGATCTGTATAAATGAGTCGTAGATCCGAACCGACTTAAAGTTTCCTATGTTCTCCAAATTCATATGTACTTAGGACTATTTGTCTATAAATACACTTCTTAGGTTTAGTTTACCTTATGCACATTTTTGGATTTGAGAATAGAGCTTGAACTACTTTTGGGCTTTTATTCTTGAATTTCGGTTTCTGTTATCGATATTTTACGTTCGGATTTTTTATTGAAGATTTTGGATTCTCAAAATTACTATTGTAAGTTCATGATTGCTTTTAACATAAATATTATTGATTTTGATCACGTAGTTATGAATAGCTAA
The DNA here is from genome assembly GCF_947179165.1 of Solanum dulcamara. Taxonomy (NCBI): domain Eukaryota; kingdom Viridiplantae; phylum Streptophyta; class Magnoliopsida; order Solanales; family Solanaceae; genus Solanum; species Solanum dulcamara. Next base: position 56,721,373 of record NC_077241.1, read on the forward strand.
TTCCACAACTAGGGTTGTGGGAACCATGAAGAATTAACGACGTAGAACTTAATAAAAAGTAATTCTTGAATAGTGTATATACATGTATTATTTTTGCCTTTGTTTTATTTTCTTTTTAACGGTGGACAACATTAGAACTCTCCTTATCCTTACTTACTGGATCAAGGAGGTAACGGATGGAAAAAAAGTTTAAACAATGAGATTTGGGGCTAATCCTTCTCATCTAATTAGCATGAACGGATTAAGGGATAGCTAAATCTAGGATTATTTGTAAGGGTTAGTAAAGCATATACTCGTAGACGAATCAAGTTGCATAGTGAAATTCACTTATTTGTCAGATCAAGAACTTAGGTGAAATTAACTTACCGATTCTACATGTAACATACTATGAGAGGATTACTAATAAAAAAAGGTTTACTTAGTTAAGAATTCATGGGGAACACATAAAATCCTAGTTTCACTTCTTATTGATTTAAACCACATTAAACCGTACTTTGTTCGTTGATGCTTGTTATTTGATCTATTCATTAGTTTAATAAAAATCCCCCCTTTCTTTACGAAAATTAATTGATTACTAAAGAAAATAATAAATGATTAATCTAAAGTCTAAATCATATTCATCGTAGGATCGACCCTAACCTTCGTTAGGTTCTATATTTGATCAAAGATCGCTTTATACTTCTTTAGGGAGGTGTAATTTAAGCATATTAAATTTTGGCGCCGTTGCAGGGGAATTTGGCTTTTAAATTAGATTAATTTTTATTATTTAATTTGTAGTCATTATTTTCTTATTTTACGTTATTTTTCTTTTTTGTTTGTGCTGAAATGGGTTTTGATTCATAATGCATGCCAAATAAGAGAAGTCAAGGCATTCCCCTGATTCAATTTAATCTCAAAATTGAAAGAGTATTACGTAGGATGGCGAACAAGGACAATAACAACGACGGACACAAACTTAGTGATGGTGCGAAATATCTTGGAGAGCAACATGACAATGCACCGCAACATCAACCACAAAATGTCCTTAACAATCCACCAATTGCAAGACAACGTCCTCTACCTAGAAAATGACCAGAATTAAGCATATGGAACAACTATGGGGTCAACCCTCACACCATAGGGACTACAGGTGCTATTGTGTTAACCCCATTACCGCCAGAACAAAGTTTAGCATCACAAGCAGGCTGATCAAATGCTTCATAGTAGAGGGCTCTTTGCTGGATTACCATCCAAAGATCCACACATTCATCTCCAAAATGTGGCGTACGTTTGCCAAAGAAGTGTTGGCGACCCAAGCCTAAATATGGATGACATTGGACTGTATGTTTTTCCATTATCATTTGCTGACGAAGCTTCAATTTGGTTGTCCGAACATCCATACAATTCCATCACAAACTAGGATGAATTATACAAAGCATTCATGGAGAAGTATTTCCCATCGTCTAAGAAGTTGAAACTAACGGATCGAATCAACAACTTCCAATAAATGCTTGGAGAGTCAATTTGTGGAGCTTGGGAGAGATTTATAAAGTATCTACGAAGCGTGTCAAATCATAGAATAGCAGACGAGTCACTTCTTGAAATGTTCTACAACGCACTTAATGAAATGGAAAGGCTGTCTCAGACACCATCACTGGCGGAGCAGTCTTGGTCAACACCTTCCAAGAGGCCGAATAGAGACTTGATCGTATTACAAAGACCAACCAAGCTTGGAGCACAAGGGACATATAAACTTCAAAAAACTCTTTTGTTGTTCGCACAAATCAAAGTCCCAACACACAAAATGAAGATGTATTACAAGAGCTCACTTAATTAAAAATTGAAATCAAGCTGGCATTCAAAAGCATCGGACTAGATAAAATTAATGCAATCGACCATCAAGGTAGGGCGCTAAGTTATGACGACTATGGATATGAGAAAGATGCTTACTATGTAAATGATTAAGTGGAGGATTTCTGGACTAACGCCCAAGAATCCAATCAGGATTCTTGGTGATAAGGTCAAGGAAATCAAGGCCAGACCTATAACACTTCAATCGAGAGGTCCATTATCACCGCGACAACAATTATAATCGTGAAGGGAATTGCAACTGTGAAAACAATTACAATCGAAATAAATACAATGATCACAGCCGCGTTTAAGATAGAGAAGGTAATTGGGGAAGGAGAGATAACAACAAGAGTGATAGAGAAGGTGATTGGGGAAGGAGAGATAACAACAAGAGTGGTGCATACATCCCTCTCAAAAATCGAGATGGGGGATCCGGACTTGCAAGGATCAAAGACATTATGACTAAGATGATGAAAAAATATAATGCAACAGAGAATAATATTAAGGAGATATGCAATGATCTTTCTTGAATGAATTGAAAAGTTGAGTCACACTCTACATCTATTAAGCTTATTGAGTAACAATTGGGGCAAATTTCATCATCTTTGAATCCACGCCAAAAAGGAATTCTCTCAAGTAATAAAATTCAAACTCCAAAGAATGATGGGCAATGCATGGCTGTGACCACCTGAAGTGGCATTCAAACAGTGGATCCACATATGTCAGAACTTGAGGATGATGTACACGATGCAGCTGTTAGTGAGGATGAAACAAAAAGAAAAATTGAGGAAGAAGCAATAGATTAATACCTAAGCACTAAAAAACCTAAAAGGGGATGAAAAATATGGTTAGAAAGAAAGCAATGCAAATGACGCTGCTCTAATTCCAATACCAATGTTAATACCTCCTCCTTCTTTTCCGCAAAGATTGAAGAAGAAGGCCGAAGATGGAAAGTTTCTTACATTTATTTTCATGTTGAAACAACCTTCGGTGAATGTTCCTTTGATAGAGGCATTAGAACAAATGCTGGGATATGCCAAGTTTATGAAGGATCATGTCACAAAGAAGATAACAGTAAGTTTTGAACCGGATGATAACTTACGTCATTGTAGCGTAATCCCCACTCTCTCTCTCATGTATAATAAAGAGGACCAGGCACATTCACCATACCATGTACCATTGGGGTATTCAACTTTGCAAAAGCGTTGTGCAACTTGGATGCTAGTATTAACTTGATGCCGCTAGTAGTGTTCTAATAATTGGGTTTATGAGCCCCCAAATTGACATCAATATTGCTATTAATGGCAAATCATACTGTGAAGAAGTTCATGGAATTATTTATGATGTTCTAGTAAAGGTCGAATCATTCATATTCCCTACTGACTTAGTCATTCTTGACTTTGATGTTCCTATAATTCTGGGTAGACCATTCTTGGCAAATGGAGGTGCTTTGGTAGACAAGGAAACTAGCCAACTAAAGTTTTGACTAAACAATAAAGAGGTGATATTTGATGTATGCCGAGCAATGAAGCATCACAATGATCTATAAATTGTTTCCGTGATTGATATTGTCGATTATTTGCAACCAAAAATACCTATTGAAGAGAGATTGGGTGTTAAAGCTCTAGTTGTTGTCATCATAAACTTTGATAAAGATCACATTGGAGGGTATGATGAGATAGTTTGTGCACTAAATGTCCTTAGGACTTACAATCACGTACCAAAGAGACTCAATTTACACTTGAAGAATAGAGAAACTCCGCCCGTGAAACCATCCATTGAGGAACCTCCGACTTTGGAACTCAAAGCACTGCCATCTCAATACACATTCTTTTGTCCCAATAACATGGTCCTGGTCATTATGGCTGTCGATCTTCACCAAACATAAGTGGACTCACTGACATCTATCTTGAAGCATTTCAAAAGAGCAATCGGATGGTCCATAGCCAACATCATAGGCATCCCACCAGGCATATGTACTCACAAAATTCAACTTATGCTAGATTTCAAACCAAGCATTGAGCACCAAAGGCGACTCAACCCACCTATACAAAAGGTAGTTAAAAAGGAGATCATTAAGTTGTTAGATGCTGGAGTTTTTATCCAATTGCAGACAGTAATTGGGTAAGTCCTATCCAATGTGTGCCAAAAAAGAAAGGTATTATAGTGGTGCCAAATGCGAAGAACGAGCCCATTCCAATGAGTCCTATTACTGGTTGAGGGTATGCATGGATTATCGCAAGCTAAACTCATAGACAGAAAAAAACACTTTCCAATGCCTTTCATGGATCAGTTGTTAGACCTACTCATTGGAAAAGAATGGTACTATTTTTTTATGGTGATTTAGGTTATAAATAGATTTCTATAGCACCCAAACACCAAGAAAAGACCACGTTCACTTGCCTATATGGGACCTTTACCTTCAAAAGGATGCCTCTCGGATTGTGTAATGCACCAGCGACCTTTCAACATTGTATGATGTCTATCTTTTTAGATATGGTGGAAGATACAATCGAAGTTTTTATAGATGATTTTTCAGTGATTGGTGACTCATTTGATAATTGTTTGGCTCATCTCCAAGATGTACTAAAAAGGTGTGAAGAGTGCAACCTTGCGCTCAATTGGGAGAAGTGTCACTTCATGGTAAAATAGGGCATAGTGGTGAGTCACAAGATTTCAAACAAAGGCTTGAGGTAGATCGAGCAAAGATTGAGGTAATCGCAAAGTTACCCCCTCCCATCTCCATCAAAGGCATTCGAAGCTTCTTGGGGCACATCGGATTTTATTGATGCTTCATCAAAAACTTCTCCAAAATAGCTCATTCTTAATACAAACTACTAGAGAAAGAGACTAAGTTTGCTTTCGATAAGGCCTGTCTAAAAGTATTTAAGGAGTTAAAGAAAAGATCAATATCGGCTCCAATCATCATTGCACCAGATTGGGAGCAGCCATTTGAAGTCATGTGTGATGCAAGTGGAATAGCACTTGGTAGTATTTGGACAAAGGAGTGAGAAGATTCTATATCCGATATACTATGCTAGCAAAGCCCTTAATATTGCTCAAAGTAACTACACCGGGACGGAATAAGAGTTTTTTACTGTTGTGTTCGCTTTTGAGAAATAGATCCTACTTATTGTGAATCAAAGTCACTGTACATACAATCCATACAGTATTGAGATATCTCATGGGAAAAAAAATTCTAAGCCGAGACTTATTCATTGGGTATTATTGTTACAAGAGTTTGACGTCAAAGTGAAAGACTGAAAATCAAGTTGTTGTCCATCTTTCTAGGCTTAAAGAAGAGGCAATGTTAAAGTTGGAAGATGAAGTGGAGATAGATGACACCTTTCCGGATGAACAAGTATTAGCAGCATCAAACGACTTAATTTTGTGGTTTGCCGATATTGCTAACTACTTGGTAAGTGATATAGTGCCACCCGACTTGAATGTTCACCAATATCGCAAGTTCATATCCGATGTGAAGAAGTTCTTTTGGGAATAACCATACTTATTCTATGTTTGTGTTGATGGGATTATTCGTTGCTGCGTACCCGAAGTCGAGATGATGAGTATTTTGGAAGTATGTCATCCGTAGCCCATTGGAGATCATCATAGTGGTATCCGGAAAGCCTGCAAACTTCTACAATGTGGGTACTACTGGCCAACAATTAATCAAGACGCTCATGATTTTGCTAAGTCTTGTGATCACTGTCAAATAGAAGAAGGCATTTTAAGGAAACATGAACTCCCACTCACACCCATCCTCGTCATTGAGCTATTTGATGTATGGGGAATTGACTTCATGGGACTTTTTATGAGTTCGAGTGGAATGAAGTACATCGTTATTACGGTTGACTATGTATCTAAGTGGGTAGAAGACATCACAATTTCCAACAATGAAGCAAGGAGTGTCATCGCTTTCCTCAAGCAAAACATCTTCTCAAGATTTGGTACACCAAGGGCGATAATCAGCGATGGAGGTTCCTACTTTTGTAATCAATTGTTCAAAGTATTACTTGAAAAGTATGGGTTTCGACATAGTGTAGTGATTCCTTATCATCCACCAACTAGTGGACAAGTTGAAGTCTCAAATTATGAAATCAAGAAAATACTTGCAAAAACGGTGAGCTTAAATAGAAAGGATTGGTCAAGAAATATTGATGACGCTCTATGGTCTTATCACACAGCATTCAAGACTCTCATAGGTATGTCACCTTTTCGACTTATCTTTGGGAAGTCTTGTCATATGCCCGTAGAGTTCGAATACAACGCTATGTGGGAGTTGAAGAAATTAAATATAGATTAGAATGCCGCATCTAAGCAAAGGATGAATCAAATAAATAATCTTGATAAGTTTCGTCTAAATTCATATAAGAGCGCATCCTTGTACAAAGAGAGAATGAAGAAGTACCACGACCAAAAGATTGAAAAGTGAATATTTGCACCCATCGACTTAGTCCTTCTATTCAATTCAAGAATGCGTTTATTTTCTGGCAAATTCAAGTCAAAATGGTTAGGACCACTCTGAGTGAGTCACGTCTTTCCACATGATACGGTCGAGATAGAAAAGAAGGATGGTACGAAGTTCAAAGTTAATAGTCAACGAATCAAAGCATACATGGGCACAGAGGATGAAATCAAAATTGTGGAAGCATGGAAGCTTAGTGAAGTCTGAGTAACTAGGCATATCTACATCGTGCCGCAATGTTAAATCAAGCGCTACTTGGGAGGCAACCCAATTTACTTTTTATTCATTTAGTTTAAATATTGTTTTGTCTCTTTCTATTTTTCTGTGTTAGTTTTTAGGGTAGCATAGATTTTGTTAGGGTCTGTGTCAAATAAGAGTCGCAAAAAGTATAAAAAATAGGCCAAAAGATGAGTACGTGCCCATGTTGAATTGAGAATACCGAAAACTGAAAAGATATCAGTATGTCATTTTTACGAGTCGTAGAAACTTCTACATCCCATAAAATTGACTCGTCAAACACCAGATTCAAAAAATGATGCAATATTAAGTCTACGAGTGTACTCTACGACTCGTAGAAAATTCTACGACCCGTAGCCTACACTCGTGGACTCTAGGTAAGTTTTCTTTCATTAGTCTAAGTTTTTAGGAAATTAACGATGCTAGTTTACGACCTGTAATATAAATTACGATAAATAGCCATTTTTGGGACTTACTAGGCTAACTAACTCGACCCGTAATAAATGAAATAAAAGAAAGGAAGTTTAAAAATCACATCCATTTTTCAATATACATCAACTGACCACTGTCTACCTTCTTCCCAAAACAACTCCTCTATTTCCATATTCATAATCATCCCATTGAAGCCAAATCACTCACAAGACCATTACCCTAGACCACCTAGTGTCCCATAGCACCTGGCCAACATTGAACCCACAAGGATTCATGCCTAAATTGTTGTAAGTTCATCTCCCCATGAATGTTTTATTTCAACCATGTTCTACTTTATTTCATATCATAGAGAATTTAAAGGGACCATTAGTACGAACTTAGGGTTTCTAAGATTGTTGAACTAAAATTGTGAACTAATTTGGGAATTTAGGGATCGGGTCTTTGATGAAAGTGTTTCTTAAAACCAATGGCTTGCATAAAAGAGGGATAATGAACTTGTTATTGAACTCCATTTATAAGGTGATCACTGAATTTGCAGCCTTTTCAAATGAGAACTTTTTACGATTCGTAGATCATTCTACAGGTCATTAGTTATCCTTATAAAAGGGACCTCCAGAATCAGTGGTTAACTCCTTCACAAGAAATGACCTTTACTAGTTTAACTACCCGTGCACCTAACTTATTGAACTAATTTGTGGATTGGAGAAACTGGTCTTTGCTTAAGTTGTTATTTAAAAGAAATGGTTTGAAGTCCTTTCACTTGTATTGTTATGCTAATATTGTGATGATCACTCATCCTTAAGTTATGTTCAAACGAGGGTTTTCTACGAGTCTTAGACAAATCTATGAGTCATAGTTACCCTTCATAAACAACAACCTTAAGATTAGTGTTCACAAACAAACAAGTGTTACGAGTCTAATTACCAGTCATAGAATCTTCTATGGCTCATCAATTGGACTCATCAAAACTAAATGATCAAATTCCAGTAATTTAGTGTTTTGACACTTTACTTGTATGGGTACATCTTACGGGGTCTTAGACTTATCTACGAGTCATAGGATTGACTCATACAAGTCAAGTACTGAAACTTAGTGGCATAGAACTGAGTCTACGAATGATCCTTACAATCCATATAATATTCTACAAGTCATAAGTTTTATCCATAGACAAGATTTAGAGACTAATACATATAGTCCGGATTCTACGAGTCGAGTCTATGAGTTGTAGGTTCTTTTACAACTCGTAGATTCTCCATCGTAGAACCTAAAACATCTATTTCCACTTGATATTTTTCTTCTTCTTACTTCTTTCTATGAATATTTGGGATCTAACTCCTCCTCTACAGGTAATAATTCCTCCTAAACGAACACCAAAGAAGGGTGGTGGAAAGAAAAAGCCTTCAAAGAAGGAAGCCACAGAAATTTTAAATCATCGCATCCGAGATGAGCCAACAGATGCCGAACATAGTGGTTTTGAAAAGAAGTCCTCTCATAACTCAGAGACACCTTTGGTGAAGAATTCTAAACCCAAACTCCTGGTGCCGGAACTAAGCAGAGGCGGAGGAGAGCGATGACGACTCAGTACTTCAATCTACTTCAGGATTAGTGTCTTTCGAGCGAAAGTCAATGCCTAAGTGTCCCTCCATACCATTCCACATAGGAGGACAACCAAACGATGGTGCGTTGATTGGCTACTTGACTTCTATAGGATGGAGCAAGAGAGGAACAATCACCAAAATTTGTGAAGGACCATTAATAAAAAGACGTGCGTGATCACCACAAGAGTAGAGGAAATCTTGGAGATTCATGATATGTTTCATCACCACAAACTAGACTGGATGGCAGAGCACCCTAGCAGTTACAGTAGTAACATGGTGCGCGAGTTCTATGCTTCATACACAGCAACAATCAAAAAACTGGCTCCTTCCAAGGAAAAGGAGATGTAGCATCTAGTACTTTTGACCATATTAGTCTGGGAGATACCAGTTAGTTTTTTTGAGGAAACTATCCACTGGATCCTCTACGGCCCTAACTTTTCACCGGCAGCCCCGATGATTAAGTTTGATCAGAAAATAAAGGTGGTGTGAGATAAAAATATTATGAAGGATCTAGTAAAATGTGGTGAGTTACTTAGATGGGTGTATGGATATATAAATGAGCAAGGCATAGCCACGAATTAAGTATCACATCCGACTCCAATCAAGTCATTTAACTTCGCTGCCAAATTTTGGTGGGCCATTATCCGATACAAACTTTGCTCAATAAATGCCAATAACCATTTAAATATGGATCAAGATGTGATTGTATCCAGCTTGATGGCTGGATATGAAGTCGATTATGTGAAGATGATCATTTTTGAGATTCATGAGCTGGCTATTCGATGGAACACCACATATCTTTTCCTTGCCTTGTGTTTGCACTGTGCCAAGACGCCATAGTTTCATTGATTGCAGGGGTCAAATTGCTAATTAGAGTGAACAGAACTATATAACCGAGGCTTATTAAAGATGATACAAACCTGATCGGATAGCAATGTGCTCCCCATCTAGAATTGCAGCTACCTAAGTTTGAGAATGTTCAGCCGACTTGAGAAGGCCACTCGGGCATCTATAGTGACCGAGGAGATATGACGAGAGGAATAGAGGCAGCGTGATATTAGAGCTTCGATCTCATGTGTTGATACTCATGATTATGCACAGACTACCATGGTACCACATGATACTACACCAGGATCCACATATCTAGACTCGGATGCCACCATATAGACCTCGGCGCTTATGCACAACAGGTTTTTCTTCTTCTCCCTTGTACTTTTTACTTTTTATGCATTGCATTGAGGACAATTCAAGGCTTTTCAAGTAAGAGTAAGGTAATTATGAATGTATTAGTATCTAGGAGAAGTCTGAATACCCTAGACACTCGATTGAATTCTTGGGGTTTTCTTGCTTATGTTCTTTTTCCCCATATAACCTTTTTAATTTATGTTGAACCGGCATATTTAGGGTATGAATGTGAAATAAGAGTAGGTATATATGGCATGATGGCTAGAATCTTTTAAATAAAAACAAATAAACCCCTCCAAAATTTACTTAAAATATTATAACTATTTCTTTGATATATTGACTATCTAGGTTCGTTGTGCATATGAGATAAAATGATATGATAACACATCACTTAGAGTGAAATATAAACCAAATATTGATAATTCACAATAAAACTTAATGTCAAGTGTGTGTGAGGTATTTATGTATTCTGACTATTTGTGTCAATCTAGAACTTGCCCCATTGGTCGTACTGTGATAATTGAACTGTTGATTAGTAAAGGATCATAGGCCATTTTTTAATTAGTACAATTAGCCTTAAAGGAATAAACTAAACAATTTTTTTACCCTTTGAACCAAAGATATGAGCTTTTAAAAGACCTTTTTGATCAAATAAATATGTGTTTCAAATGTCCCTAATCCTAATTATAATCACTTATTTTTGCCCTGGTCCCTCCTAGGACAATTTTCACCTCAACTTAGGCCAAAAACCTAAGTTGAGTGTGGCTACTATGAGAGGAAAGCAAGAAGAAAAGGAGTATGAGAAAAGAAAAGCAAGAAAAGGCTTGAAAAGAGATGTGTGATAAGGAAGAAAAAGGTGCTTGTCTAAGACAAATAAATAGCGTAGAAAGATTTAGCAATGAAAAGTATAAATTATAATAAAAATATTGTGAAGAGAACAAACAAAGCCACATCTAAAGCAAAAAAAAAGCAAAAAGTGAAGAAAAAGAGTGAAACGAGTTGTGGATTGTAAGATGTGGACTCAAGGTTAATGTAGTGTCTGAGAAGGGCCAAAAGTTACTAAAATCTAAATACACCACACCTGTCCTCGAGCCTACATTACAAGCCGAAAAAGTCCTATAGTGATCCTAGTTCAACGGTTCAAGAGTCTAAGTATTGAAAATAAGGACAAGCCTATGGTATTGTGCATGAATGTCTGAATTTCTTTTGTGAGCGTCAGTGTTTTCCACATCCCTGAGTTTAAAGAAATATTTGCAAATATGAGTGAAAAGGGACCTCTTTTCAGTTAGGGCACAAGTGGCATTGTCTAAATAGTCATGAAAATGGTGAATATTGTTTTTGGCATGTGAATTTGTCTAGTGGTATTGAAGTATCTAATATTGATCTAGATAAGTTAGTTTGATTTGAAATAATGGTTGCAATGGTATCATGGATGGAAATTGGAAAGGTTGGAAAGTTAATAGCGTGTGATTGTTGTACTTCTTTTGCATTGTGTCATTTTAGTGTTTTAGTATAGTAGTGTCTCTTGAGTACAAACAACCATTATAAGTTGAGGGTGTTAATGTACCATGGATTTACGGTACTTTTAATACTTTAAACTTGAAAATGTGCATATCTTTCAAGTGTTTGTTAGCATATTTGATGTTAGTTGTGCTTATTTTGCAGGAAACTAAGTCTAAAAATCGGTTGAGGAATCACATCACTGAAGGAAGAAGTTTTTGGAGACTACAAGTCAACTCTACGACTCATAGTTACTTCTACAGGTCGTAGGTATCAATCCTCTAAGCAGAGATAGAGGAATGCAGTTAAAGTGAAGCTGACGGGTAGATTCTATGACTTGTTCTTAGTCCTACATGTCGTCATTTGAAGTCATTAATTTGAAGTGAAAAGAAGACGAGTCAGTTCTATGGCTCATTAACATTCCTACGAGTCATAGAATACACTCATAGATGAAGTTACTAATGATGAAGTAAGGGCAGTGTCTATGACTCCAGTTGATGAGTCATCCTAAGATTTATGAGCCATAGAAATTGGTTGTGAATAAGAAGAGGTCCTCAGTGCAATGTGACTATTACGAGCGGGGTCTACGACATGGCAAAATATGTACGATCCATATAAACGAGCCGTAGACCCGAACCGACTTAAAGTTTTCTATGTTCTTTAAACTCATATTTACTCAGAATTATTTGTCTATAAATACACTTTTTAAGTTTGGTTTACTTTATGCACGTTTTTGGGTTTGAAAATAGAGCTTGAACTACTTTTGGGCTTTTATTCTTGAATTTTGGTTTCTATTATCGATGTTTTAAGTTCAAATTTTATTGAATATTTTGAATTCTCAAAATTACTATTGTAAGTTCATGATTGAATTTAACATAAATATTATTGATTGTGATCACGTAGTTATGAGTAGATAATTCCACAAGTAGGGTTGTGAGAACCATGAAGAATTAACCACATAGAACTTAATAAAAAGTAATTCTTGAATAGTGTACAAGCATATATTATTTTTCCCTTCGTTTTGATTTCTTTTTAACGGTGGCCAACGTTAGAACTCGCCTTATCCTTACTTACCAGATCAAAGAGGTAACGTATGGGAAAAGGGATTAAATAATAAGATTTGGAGCTAATCATCCTCATCTAATTAGCTTGAATGGTTTAAGGGGTATCTAAATTTGGGATCATTGGTAAGGGTTAGTAAAGCATACACTCGTAGACGGATCAAGTCGCATAGTAAAATTCACTTATTTGTCAGATCAAGGAATTAGATGCAATTAATTTATCGATTCTACATATAACACACTAGGAGAGGATTACTAATAAAAAAGGTTTAATTAGTTAAGAATTCATGGGGAACACATAAAACCCTAGTTTCACTTTATATTGATTTAAACCATATTAAACCGTATTTTTGTTCGTTGATGCTTGTTACTTGACCTGTTTATTAGTTTTATAAAAATTCCCTCTTTATTTATGGAAATAAATTAATTATTAAAGCAAATAATAAAAGTTTCACCTAAAGTCTAAACCATATTGCTCGTGGGATTGACCCTAATCTTCATTAGGTTCTATATTTGATTAACAATTGTTTTTTACTTCTTTAGGGAGGAGTAATTTGAGCATATCACTTTCCAGGGTATACTCTATCATTGTACTCAACTCAACTCAACAATGTTATATGTGGATCCACTAGCTAGGTCATGAAGTCAACCTACGCGGGCAACATAATTTGAGACTTTAGGTTGCTACTAGGATTCCCTTGGGTAACTAACTGTATTACCAGACCGAACCCACCTAGAAGCCCTCTCGGTGCTTAGTCAATATCCCAATGAAAACTCATAAAAACATGATCATAACATTATAGGGAAAGATACAAACTACTTATCGATCCATCTTTATAAAACATATTAGGAGTAGCTCATTAACTTTAATGATTCATAAGAATCCATAATTTCAGTGAGAATCATACTTATCACCATATTTAACATGATTGTGTGAGAATTGGACTTATCACACCACAATAACTTTCTTTGATCGTAACTTGATAATCATCATAACTTCTTCATTAAAATCATAAACTCAACTTTAATCATGAAAACTTTCCTTGAAAACCATTGATCTCATAATTAACTCATGAAAATCATCTTTAAAACTTAAAATCATAATTGAGATAGCTTTATACATGAGCATTCATAATTCAATTTAAAATCTTTCAATTCATGTAAACACATGCTTAGAATAATCATTGATAACAAATCAAAACCAAATTAAAATAGCCCAATGCAATTTATTAAAACTAGGGTTCATAATCAATTTGAAAATTCAAGAGAACTTGAGAAAACTTTAGGACTCCATGGATGAAAGGGACCCATAGATCAATTCCCACATACCTTGATTAAAATTACTCAGAATTGAAGAAAAAACCTTGGTGAAATCTGAAAACCCTAGTTTGATCTTGGAGGAGAATCCTTGAAAGAATTTAGTTCTTACCTTAGAGAATTTGGAAGAGTGATTTAGAATGAGGGAAATTTCAAAGGATTGGGTAGATATAGGTTTGAACTTGATCATAATTGTGTCTAGGTTCATTGAACATTACTTGGGAAATAAAATAACTACCATCATTAAAACTCAGATTTTTGGCCCTAAGAATTGGTTCCTATGAATCGTAGGTGGGATGACGAGTCGTCAAGAGGACTCGTCCTGCAGGCTTTGGAAAAGAGCTTAAAATTGAGTCTCTGAAATTTGCAAATGAGTCATTTCTACGACTCATTTTGAAGTCTACGAGTTATAACAAGCATTCATCGTGTAGGTATTGAAACACGCATACTAGAAGGTCTCTGAACCTTTATTTACGAGTCATGTATCTGACTCATCCATAGGACTACGAGTCGTAAACATGACTCATCTTACAGGTCCTAAATTCTACAACTTTGTGGAGTCTCTGATCTTTGAGAATTACTCACTTTGACAAATCATAGATACTCGTACAACTCATCCTATAAAGTCGTAGGGTGTCACATGAGGTCAACCCTGAATAAATCATTGGAACTCACTCTTAAGAGTCATAGAAATCCCTATGAGTCATAGAGTGACTTGTAAATATGGGTCAGTTCAAAATTTTGAGAATTGTCTCCTTGGTTCAAATTTTTCGACTTTTGGGGTCTTACAATATCTCCTCCTTGGAAACATTCATCCTCTTATGAGATTAAGTTATTGTAGAAAAGACACAGAAAGAGGACTAGCAACCAAACATGACTATAATTACACCTTTAAAATGTTCTCACATAAATCATGATTTAAACATCAACGTCATGAACATGCATGCATATGAATGACATAGGAGGAACTAAATACGTAAGATTTCAATTAAATTTGAATCAGAACAACTTAATACTTTAGGCTTGAGTAGGGGGAAAGAGGTACGGGTATCGTTTCATCATATTCGCCTCCACTTCCCAAGTAGCGCTTTCTTCTTGTTGATTCCTCCATAATACTTTGAACACAACTTCTTAACTTTCCGATCTAGGATATCCACCAAAACCTCCTCATAAGTCAAATTCTCTTCAATACTTATATCTTCCAATAGGACAATGGAATTTAGATCGCCCACAAATTGTCTTAACATAGATACATGAAACACTGGGTGAACCATGGCTAATTTAAATGGCAACTTTAACTCATAGGCCACTGCACCAACATGTCTCAATATCTTATAAGGTTCAACGTATCTAGTACTCAATTTCCCTTTTTTGCCAAAACACATTACACCCTTCATGGGTGAAACTTTCAAATAGACCCAATCATCCACCTCAAATTCAAAGTCTTTCTTTCTAATGTCCGAATAGGACTTTTGAAGACTTTGAGCTATCTTCAATCTCTCCCTTATGAGTCTACCTTTTCCATAGCATCTATTACCAAATCTCTAACAATCAAGGCAATCTTACCTACTTCAAACCATCCCGGGTACCTACATCTCCTCCCACAAAATGCTTTAAAAGGAGCCATTTGGATGCTAGAGTGATAACTATTATTATAGGTACACTTAATCAATGGAAAATGCTCATCCCAACTTCCTTTAAAATCAATAACACATGCCCTCAACATATCCTCTAAAGTTTGGATCATTCTTTCGGCCTGACCATCGATTTGAGGATGGATAGCGGTACTTAACTTAACCTTTGTACCAAGACCCTTTTGAAATAATTTCCAAAAGTGCTAATTGAATTGAGTACCTCAATATGATATAATTAAAAAGGGTACACCATGAAGTCTTACCAATTCATAAAAATACAACTTAGCATAATCTTCGGTACCATAAGAAGTCCTAACCGATATAAAATGAGCTGACTTAGTCATCCGATCTACAATAACTCAAATGGAATCATATTGTTTCTTAGTAAGAGGCAAACCCATTACAAAATCCATATTCACATCTTTCCACTTCGAGGTAGGAATTTTAATGTCTTGGGCTAGACCTCCCGGTCTTTGATGCTCAACTTTAACCCATTGACAATTTGAACACTTAGCCACAAACTCCGCTATGTCTTTATTCATGTCATTCCACCAATATATTTCCCTTAAATCACGATACATCTTGGTGGAACCCGGATGAATCTAATGTTTGAAACTATGAGTTTCATTCAATATCAACTCCCTTAAACCATCTACATTCGGCACACACAAATAGCCTTGATAACGAAGCACACATTATCCTCTTTGGGAGAAAGCCTCAATGGATTTTTCAGTAACCAACTTCTTCAACTCAACTAAAACTGGTTCATGGTCTTGTTTGGCCTTAACATCCACCACAAGAGATGATTCTGAACCATTATGCACAAGTTCACCTCCATCACTAGAATCAACCAAACGCACACCTAAGCATGCCAAATATGAACATCAATGATCAATTCCTTCTTACCTTCCTCCACATTTGCAAAACTATCCATAGATAACTGACTAAGGGCATCAACAACTACATTGGCTTTGCCTAGATGATACAATACACTCACATCATAGTTCTTCAATAATTCAAGCCATCTTTTTTATCGAATGTTCAAATCTTTTTGCTTAAACACATATTGTAGACTCTTATGGTCGGTGAACACATCCATATGGACACCATAAAGATAGTGTCTCCAAATCTTTAAAGCAAACACAACCACCGCTAGTTGCAAGTAATAACTTGGAAAATTTCTTTCATGAACCTTAAGTTTCCTAGAAGCACAGGCTATCACCTTACCATGTTGCATTAAAACCCAACCAAACCCAACTCTTGAAGCATCGCAATACACAAACAAACCATCGGACCCTTCTGGTAGAGTAAAAATAGGAGCGGTAGTGTAGACGACAGGAGATCAACTTCAGGATAAGAAAAGATCGCTAAGAAAGCATCTTGAGACGATCTTTCAACTCTTGGAAACTCTTCTCACAAGCTTTCGATCATTGAAACATCATCTTCTTTTGAATCAACTTAATTAAAGGTGATGATATCGATGAAAACACTTCCACAAATCTCTTATAGTATCCGTCTAGGCTCAAGAAACTTCTAATATTCGAAGGGGACAATGGTATAGGCTAATTTTTAACTGCCTCGGTCTTCTTAGGATCAACTATAATCCCTGCAACGAACACAATGTGATCAAGGAAAGCCACCTCCCTTAGCCAACACTCATATTTATTGAACTTGACAAATAATTGCTTATCCATTAAAGTTTGCAACATAATCTTTAAGTGATTTGTATGCTCTTCCTCATTTCGAGAGTAAATCAAAATGTCATCAATGAACATAATTACAAACATATCTAAATATTATTTGAACACCCGATTCATCAAGTCCACGAATGTCGAGGGGAATTTGTCAAACCAAACATATAACTAAGAACTCAAGATGGCCAAACCTTGTTCAAAATGCCATCTTAGGAATATCACACTTCTTCACCCTTAGTTGGTGATAACCGAAATAGAGATCAATCTTAGAGAAATAACTTTCCCCTTGCAATTGGTAAAACAAATCATTTATCCTTAGAATTGGGTACTTATTCTTGATGGTTACTTTATTCAATTGTCGGTAGTCAATGCACATACGTAGAGAATCATCCTTCTTTCTAATAAACAAGACGGGAGCACCCCATGGGGATATACTTGGTCTAATGAAACCTTTGTCTAACAAGTCTTTCAATTGATCCTTCAAATCCTTTAATTCCACCAAATCTATTCAGTAAGGAGGAATAGAAATGGGTTGAGTGCCTGGAAGAAGATCTATATCGAAGTTAGTTTTTCTTTCTGGAGGAACACAAGGTAAATCATTGGGAAATATATCTAGAAACTCATTAACTATTGGGACTGACTCTAGAGTAGGGGCTTTGGAATTTTCATCCCTAACCCTCACAAGATGGTAAATACAACCCTTTGAAATTATTTTTCAAGCTTTAAGGCACAAAATGAATTGACCTTTGAACACGGAATTACTACCTTTCTATTCTAGGATCGACTCATTTGGAAATTGGAACTTAACCACTCGGGTTCTACAATCAATAAAAGCATAACATATATATAGCCAATTCATACCAAGGATAATATCAAAATTGATCATCTCAAGCTCAACTAGATCACATATAGTAACTTTAGGGAAAATCAAAACCAGACAACTTCTATAAACTCTTTTAGCCACAAACGACTCACCTACGAGAGTATAAATGAAAAAAGGCTCTAACAATATTTTGGGGCTAACATTAAATCTCATGGCTACATAAGGGAAATAAAAGAAAAAAATGCACCCAGATCGAGTAAGGCATAAACATCATAGTGAAAGACCTATAACATCCCAGTAACAACATCATAATTCTCCTCCACCTCTTGCCTATCATAAAGAGCGTAGAATTGATTATTGCATTGACCACCCTTAGGTTGCACTTGATCACTTTGAGAAATTTGGACTTGAGCATGAGCATCTTTAACCTTACATTCTTTAGTATGTTGACCCAGATTACCACATCGGTAGCACACATTCAAACCCGCTAAACACTCACTCTTGTGGTTCTTACCATACTTTTTGCATACAGGAGTAACTTGGCCAATAGAAGCACCTCCTTGAGGCTTAGATTTGGGCACCATATCCTTGTCAAACCTTGGAGTAGTGGAATTTGAAGATCTTTGGTCGGAGTACCTTAAGTGAAAATAAGGAAGTTCACCATCTCTGGACTTGGCAAGAGAGAAATCACCACCATCGGTCCTTGGCCTCTTGGACTCCCTAGTTTTCTCCTTTAGCTTCTCACTCTCTATTTTCTCTCCATAAGTCACAAGTCTAGAGATATCCATCTCCCGAATCAACATAGCCATCTTACACTCCTTTGAGACCATATTCGGCACATCCGACACAAACTTGCTCATACGAGCTCTTGAGTCAGCAATCATGAATGGAGCATATTTTGATAATTGGGTGAACTTGAGGGCATACTCCCTCATACTCATACCACCTTGCTTAATGTTGATGAATTCTTATACTTTCTCCTTTCTCAACTCCAATGGGAAGAAGCAATCAAGAAACACTCCTTTGAACTCCTCTCAAGTTATGGTGTCCGCCTTTTTAGGCCTCCCACTCTTCCATTGATCAAACCAAATTTGAGCAACACCCTTCAATTGATACGTAGCCAACTCTGCCCTTTCAACTGGGATAACCCCCATAATATCCATAAACTTGTGAATTCTATCAATAAACTCTTATGGATCGTCTTCCACCTTAGATCCCCAAAACTCTGAAGGATTCATCCTCATGAAATCACGAATTCTTGTCACTGTCATACCCACATTTGGGTTTATGGTATCAACCACCTCATGATTGGCTTGAGCCGTGCACCCCCGCCTACGGATTAGTCGACATTTTTCACAAATTTTATGAAAGGAAGCTCTTATTTTTATATTTCTCATTCCTTTAATGATTCCCCCATTCAAAATAAATAAAAATATAAAAAGAAAAGTCATTCCATTGTAACGGCTTGAGAAATACTTGGAAGGCTGCTCGAAACTTGGCATTGGAGACTTGGTTATTCAAGGGATTATTCGAAGCTTGTTGCACCTCTTCAACCATGTTCCTTGTAGCGGGGTATCTTCGTGGATGTATTTTCTGAAAATCACAAAGAACAAGCATTAGAGGGAAACACTTAACCACTCTACCGTACGACATAGATCATGAAAGAAGTGAGACTTTCCTAAGATATTTCATAGCCTCCCATTCATAGATGTGGCGCGCTTCACACCAATGAATAAGACTCTACTGAATGCAGCATATTAGAATTCCTAAGACTCTTCTAAATATTATGCTTTGATACCAAGTTTGTCATGATTCAAATAATGGCCAAGCCGCGACATAGAGATCGAGATGCAAGGGACCTCAACCAAGCCATCTTAACATACATTGCATACATAAGATAAAGAAATATGATAAAGGTAAATGAAATTAAAGTTCAAGGGAATGGGTCTAAGGGAATCTCAATAGATGTCCAACCAGCCTATATCTAATCACATCTAAATATTCCTCTAGTTTAATATTTGATGGGGGATTAGGGAAGATCCTAGATCACCCAAAATATAAGAAGAAAATCAATGAAACATGTGGAAATAAAGTCATGTACTCGAATGATATGAGGACTCAACAACTTCTTGAAGAAAACTAAGCAACTCTAGCCACAAAAAGGATAATCATGAGTGTCGTCCGTCCCTGCATTATGATATAATATAGGTAAACTATGTGTTAGTACATAGAAGGTACTAAGTATGTTATATATGCATGAATAAGTAAAGAAACATGAACAATATGACATAAGATGCATGACCAATCATTATGAAAATGAGTAAGGCTTACAAGCAATTGAAAATATATGAAAACTCATGGTCAATGCATATCATAAAACTTCATCATCAAACTCATAGTTTAACTTTCAACTTGTGTGGGATAAGACCTATAACCGATATCTTAGACCATGTGAGTTATAACATAAAATCTGATAGAACCCTCATCAAGAAAGGGGAGGCTACCTTGCCAGGGTATACTCCGTCATCGTTCTCAACTCAACTCAACTTTGATATATGTGAATCCATTAGCTAGTCCATGAAGGCAACCTACGCGGGCACATAGTTTGGGACTTTAGATTGCTACTAGGATTCCCTTGAGTAACTAACAACGTTATCGGACTAAACTCCACCTACAAGCCCTTTCGGTGCTTAGTCAATATCCCAATAAAAACTCATAAAATCATGATCATAACATTATAGGGAAAGATAGTAACTACCTATTAATCTATCTTTATAAAACATATTAGGAGTATCTCGTTAACTTTAATGATTCATAAGAATCCATAACTTCAGTGAGAATCATACTTATCACTATCTTTAACATGATTTGGACTTACCACACCATAATTACATTCTTTGATCATAATTTCATCATCATCATAACTTCATCATTAAAATCATAATCTCAACTTTGAATCATAAAAACTTTTCTTGAAAATCATTGATCTCATAGTCAACTCATGAAAATCATCTTTAAACCTTAAAATCATAATTGAGATAGCTTTATGTTTGGGCATTAATAATTCAACTTAAAATCATGCAATTCAAGTAAACACATACTTAGAATAATCATTAATAACAAATCAAAATAAAATTGAAACATTCTAATGAAATTTATCAAAACTAGGGTTCATAATCAATTTGAAAATTCAAGAAAACTTGAGAAAACTTTAGGACTCCAAGGGTAAAAGGGATCCATGAATCAATTCCTACATACCTTGATTGAAATTACTCAGACTTGAAGAAGAAACATTAGTGAAATCTGAAAACCCAAGCTTGAGCTTGGAGGAGAATCCTTGAGAGAATTTAGTTCTTGCCTTAGAGAATCTGGGAGAGTGATTTAGAATAAGGAAAATTTCAAAGAATTGGGTAGATATAGGTCTGAACTTGGTCATAATTACGTCGAGGTTCATACAAATAAACTTGGTAAATGACATAACTACCTTAATTAAAACTCGGATTTTTGGCCATACAAATTGGTTTCTATGAATCGTAGGTGGGATGACGAGTCATCGCAGGCTTTAAAAAAGAGCTTAAAATTGAGTCTCTGAAATTTGCAAATGAGTCATTTCTATGACTCATATTGAAGTCTACGAGTCATAATAAGAATTCATCATGCAGGTGTTGAAACCTAAAGATTTAAGGGTCTCTTAACCTTTATTTATGAGTCGTGTCTACGACTCATCCAAAGGACTACAAGCCATAAACATGACTCGTCTTGCAGGTCCTGAATTCTGCAACTTTGCGAAGTCTGTGATCTTTAAGAAGGACTCACTTTGATGGATCATAGAACTCTTACGACTCATCCTGTTGAGTCATAGGGTGTCACCTGAGGTCAGTCTTGAATAGACCCTTGGGACTTACTCTTATGAGTCATAGAAATCCATACGAGTCATAGAGTGACTCGTAAATATAGGTTAGTTCAAAATTTTAAGAATTTTCTCCTTAGGTCAAACTTTCCGACTTTCGGGGTCTTACACTCAACATCACTAGAGAGGTTAGAATAAGAGGTTTGAACAGAAACAACTAACTCATTATTGTAAGAGTTAGCTCCTATACGCAGAAAATTAACTTTCTTAATCAACATGTTCATAGAGCGAACCTCATCCTTATTTAAGAAATCCATAGCCAAATGAAGCTTTCCATGATCAGTACCGGTGTCTTTGATGTGTTGCATAATCTTCCCAATCGACTCCTATAGTACCTGCATGTTAGTTTCAAGGGAGTCTAATCGAGTCTTGATATCTTCAGCCTCCTTAAGTAGGAAGGAAAAAGAGTCAGCAGAGACATGCATAACTTTGGGAGCATCCATTCTTGCCTTCAAAAAGTCCTTCTTATGCCATTTCCTATTAATGAGAGTGTATCACATACTTGAGAAGGTCTTGGAGTCATAGGTAGTAGAGATTTCCACAGGTTTGAAGTTTGACAGATCTACCAGAGAGTCAATGATGATGCGAGATATGAGGATTCCATAGGGTAGACTAGCCAAGGTACTAGGGTCTTTTGCACTTTCAAACATGTACTCATAAATCCACAATGCCTAATTGATATGATAGTTTTTTAATAGACAAAACATAATAAAAACATCATTGTTAGAGATACTGTTGAGAGAACCTTTTTGAGGGACCAAGGTAGTTGCAATGATATGAGCCAAGATACGATTCTCAAAGCAGAGAGAAGAGGCCCAAATTCAGACACATCTGCATTAGGTTCAGCAGCAACTGCCCTAGCAGTATCTAGGAAAACTTCAAAATCATCAGGCCATGAACCATTCATATAAGGGATATCACCAGAAAATACAAACCCAAAAAATCTTTAAATAACTTATTATTCAAAATAATTTGATTACCCAAAACAAAGGTTTCCAACTTATCATTATCATCAAATATTCGAAGATTAGCATAGAACATACAAAGTGGTTCTTCAAAGCATTCAAGCCCACAAAGTTGTAACTGAAGAGACAGTTTTTTAGCCCAAAGAAAGGAACTTCCAGGCAGTGAGAGTCCTCTGGTTGTTAAGTTGAATACTCGACTAGGAAAAATAGGTCTCTTCTTGAAAGCCTCAAATTTTTTCTTGTATTCGGTTTTCCAGAAGTTTTGCATGTCATCTTGACTGAAGGATCCTGAGAAATCGAACCAAGCTTTATTTTTCTCCTTTTGTTTCATAGAAGAGGGTCATTTCTTGGAGGAGGAAGGTTTAGCGGATGACTCTGCTTCAGAGGAACCAGAGGAGAGTGAAAGAAAGTTGATTTCAATGGAGCCAATGGAATTTTTTATCACATTTTTTAGGGATGCCATAAAACGAGTGCGAGTCATTGTGAGAAGGGTTAAGGACAGTGATGATGAGAGATGAGGTCTTTAAAGAATGTAAAGGAGAAGATGAATAGTTTAAAGAAGGAGTGAATAAGCATGGGATGTGAAGAGACTATCCGCAGGTTCTAAAAAAGGGAATGAGAATCAAGGTAAAGAGTATTAAACACGAAAACAGAATATTCACCACAAGAAAAGTAAAAGAAGCTTATAGAAATAGAAAATTAGTTTGAAAAACTTATGATACCTAGATTTTTCCATAAAAAACAAAATATTTCCTCTAGTAAGGCATTTGTAAATATATCAGCAAGTTGATCTTCAAAGTCAACAAATTCAAGTACAAAATCTTCACTTTCTACATGATCTCTAATAAAATGATGCCTAATATCAATATGTTTAGCCCTATAATGATGCATAATATATTTAGACAGGCTAATTGCACTGGTATTGTCACAGAAAATTGGAACAACTTCATAGGATAAATCATAATCAAGTAATTGATGCATCATTCAAAGTAATTGAGTTCCATAACTTTCGACAACAAGATATTCAGCTTTAATATTTGATAGTGCTATGGAAGTGTGCTTTTTGCTATGCCGGGATATTAAAGATTGTCCTAACATTTGACACGTTCCACTAGTGCTTTTTTATCATTTTTATCACCTACAAAATCAACATTTGAATAGCCAATTAGATCAAAATTTGATGAGTGAGGATACCATAATCTCATTTCAGAGGTTCCAATGAGATATCTTATGATCCTCTTTACTGTAGAAAAATGGGATTCCTTTGGTGCAGATTAAAATCTGGCACATTTACACACACTAAACATTATGTCTGATCGACTAGCTATTAGGTACAGCAATGAGCCAATCATTCCCCGATATAATTTTTCATCTACATCCTTCCCTGTAGAGTCTGTTTCAAGACATGTTGATGGACTCATGGGAGTGCCAAAGGCCTTACATTTTTCCATTCCAAATCTTTTGATTAATTCTTTTGCTTACTTTCCTAGACTGACGAAGGTGCCTTTGGATGTTTTCTTGATTTGAAGTCCAACAAAGATTGTTAGAAGAGTTAGAGCTTCCAAAAATGATACCTTCTATATAAATTTGAACAATGAGGAGATTTGAATCATGTTTTTTTGTAAATAAGGTAGTATCGATTTTTCCTCTTTCAAAATTATTTATAAGTAAAAAGGAACTTAATCGCTCATACCAAGTTTTGAGAGCTTGTTTAAGACCATAAAGAACTTTAGAGAGTTTGAAAACGTAATCAGGACAAGAAGAATTTTCAAAACCAGGATGTTGTTTTACAAACACCTCTTCATTTATGAAACCATTTAAAAAGATATTTTTGACATTCATTTAAAATAATTTAAATCTATTAAAAATGTGTATATAAGAAGGATGCAGATAGATTCTAATCTTGTAACAGGAACGAAAGTTTCGTTATAGTCAATACCTTCCTATTGTGAGTATCCTTGAGCCACTAATTTGGCTTTGTTTCGGATTACCTTTCCTTCTTCATTCAATTTCTTTTGAGAAACCCATTTGGTTCCTATAACAGAGCAGTTCTTTGGCCTTTTAATGAGGACCCAAACTTGATTTCTTTCAAATTGGTCAAGTTCTTCCTTCATGGCTTGTACCCAAGATTCGTCGGTTAAGGCTTCGTCAGTACATTTGGGCTTAGTTTGATATATTAGTTCTACTAGTGCTATCTTCTTTAATGAAATCCTGGTTTACATTTTTTTCATTTGGATCACCAATGATAAAATTATTTGGATAGCTTGTACTATGCCTCCATTCTCTGGTAATAGTAATCCTTTCTGTATGATAGTTGACTCAACTTTAGTGTTAGTCAACTCTGTCTGAGAGTTATGACCTATATCTGATTAAGATGGTGGAATTTGTGGAGAATCTTCCTCCTCAGAGGCAATATATCATAAACCTGCATATTTGGGTTAGTGTCATCAAAACAACATACACAGATTCTTCAACACTTAAGATTCATTTATTAAAGACTCTGAAAGCACGAATGGAGGAAGAGTATCTAAGAAATATACCTTCATCACTTCTAGGATCAAATTTTCTCAAATTATTCTTATCATTGTTATGGACATTGCATTTGCATCAAAAGGATGAAAGTAGCTAATGTTGGGCCTCTTTTCTTTCCACAATTCATAAGGAGTTTTCTTCAATATGGGTCTGATCAAGAACCTATTTAGAATATGACAAGCAGTACTTACATTTTCAGTCCAGAAGTGATCTGGGAGGCTTCAATCTAGAAAAAGAGTTCTTGTAATGTCTTGAAGAGACAGATTCTTTCTCTCAACAACTCCATTTTCCTGTGGTGAATGGGGAGATGATAAGTGTTTAGTGATTCCATGTTCATTGTAAAATTCCACAAATAATTTAATTTTTAATTCTCCTCCGTGATCACTGTGAATGGTTGAAATGAAAAAACCTACTTTTTTTGAACTTTTCTACAAAATACTTCAAAATTAGCAAAAGCTTCATATTTATGTGATAAGAAAATAATCCAGGTAAATTAAGAATAATCATCCACAATTATGAAAGCATAATGTTTACCGCTGATACTAGCATTTCTAGCAGGACCAAATAGGTCCATGTGCAAAAGTTGAAGAGGTTTAGAAGTAAATATGATATATTTAACCTTGAATGAGGTACGAGTTTGTTTATCAAGATGACATGCATCACATACGTGATCTTTTTCAAATTTAAGCTTTGGTAGACCTAGAACTAATTCTAGTCTTGATAATTTTTTAATGGCATTCATGCTGGCATGGCCTAGCTTCCTGTGCCAGATCCAAGGATCGCTGGGCATGGTTGTTAAATAAGTGAGAGTAGGTAGATCTATATTATTCAGTACAGAGATATTTTCCACTCGGTCTCTAATGATAGTAATGTTCTTTTCTACATTACTGATGATGTATTTAACAGCGTTGAATCAAATATCTAATTCTGCGTCACATAGCTAAATGATACTCAGAAGATTATGTTTTAGTCCATCAACTAGATAAACTTCTACTGGGTCACAAGAGGGGCTTATAGTAATTGAGCCAATCCCAGTAACTTCTCCTTTAATATTGTCACCGAATCTAACATAGCCTCCATCAATTTTCTCAACTTTATTAAAATTCTCTTTCTTGCCCGTCATATGTCTGAAACATCCACTGTTAATAAACAACATTCCCTTTTTATAGGTCTTTTTTTGATTTGCCTGCAAAATAATGATTCAGTTTTTTTGGTACCCAAGTTTTCTTGGGTCCTTGAAGGTTAGATTCAAGTTCTTTTGGTCGCCAATACCATTTACTAGAATAATGATTTTTACAGTTAAAAGATTTGTGATCGATTTTTCCACAAGTATAACAGCGAGGTTTGAAAGTAGTTTTAGCACTGTGAAAAGATGAATCTTGAGAGAAATTTTGGGAAGATCTATTAGAACGGACTGGGCTTCGACTTGGTGACTTCTTACTGTTGTTTAAAAGCATTTTAAGTTCACTAATTTCTTCATGTAATAAGTCGACTTCCACTTGACTTACTTCTAGAAGAATTTGTCAGTCCTTCTTTTCTTTAGCAAGTTTATTATACCTATCAATGACTTTTGAAGTTCATCAGCAACCATATCTAAAGAGCATTGTAAATCAATGCAATTTTGACATATTGAGTTTCTTACCTCGCTTGATTCACCTATTGCCATAAAGTAAATGTTTGTTGTATCTGTTGGATCTTCTTTTGAGATATTTTCATCACTTCAGGATCCAAGAGACTTTGGGTTATCATTTCTACGATAGTTTTTCTTCTTTAGCTCAGGATAGTTTGTCCTGGTGTGTTCTGGTTTTCCACAATGATAACATCTATCATCATTTCTTTGATAGTTGTTACTTCTAGAATCATTCTAGAGTCCTCGTTTTTTTTGTCTCAGCATTTGTCTGACTCCTCGATTTAAGAGAGTCATTCCTTCACTACTTGTTTCATCAATTTCTTCTTCATTCTCGTAAAGCATTGAAAGCAACTGCTTTCTTCTTCTCATCATTGTTGTATCTATTGATATGATTTTGTTCATAAGCCATTAGGTTTCCTCTGAATTCATCGTAAATCATTTTTTGGAGATCACCATCTTCAAGAATATCAGCCTTGGTTTTCCATGCTTTAGGAAGACTCCTGATGAGTTTCCTGACTTGCAAAGTGTTTGGGTATATCATACTAAGAGACTTGAGTTCACAAGCAATTTTACTGAATCTGGAGAACATGCTTTCAATAATTTCATCATCTTACATTTTGAATAATTCATATTCGTTTACTAGAGAACTGATGTGTGCTTCCTTCACTTTGTTGGTTCCCTCTTATGTAACTTCGAGTTTGTCCCACATTTCTTTAGCAGTTTCACATGTTAAGATTTTATCGTATTCTGCTCTGCTAATTGCACAGTATAATAAATTTATAGCTCTAGCGTTAGTTTGGATTACCTCTTGTTGTTCATTTGATATCAAAGGATTCAAGATCTAGATCCTTTTCGGCAATCTACTTATCTATTAATCCTAGAATAGGTTTTAGTCCTTTCTTGATCACCACCCATGCTTGAAAATCATTTGATTGAAATAAAGATTCTGAATCTATCTTTTCAATGGGAGTAATGTTGCCTGTTGAAATAAAGAGGACGATTTAAAGAGTGTCCATCTTGAAGGATTGTACCTTGAATTTGATAATTCGCCATTGCTCTTTTCTCACGTGCGGTTAAACACTTGAAAGTGTGAGACCTGCTCTGATACTAATTGAAAACTTAGAGAGGGTGATTTAAAAAATTAAGTAGTCGACTGTCTAGATGTAGTAGTCGACTTAATCTGCAGACAAATATTTTAAATAAGGCAAAAGATAATTGCGTAAAGTAAATGAAGACGGTAAGATTTATCTTGGTTCGGAACACCAATGTGGTGCCTAGTTCCATTCCCCTTGGGTTACAAGGGTTTCCGTTAGAGCTTCTTGAGAATGGTAAGAGTACAAATGAGTTTTGCTTTTCGTCTCTAACCAATTGATCGTATGATCGACACAACCTCTACCTGTATAACCTACACTTCTCTCTTTCTTTCTCTTTTTATTTATAATTGTATCTTGCAAGAGTACAGAGTATTTGTAAAATAAAAGAACTAATTTAGTACAAGTTCAAGTGAAGTTGTGAAGTTTCTTTGAAGTGGTAGAGAGGCTTTTTATATCCGACTTCTGATGAGGAATTAGCCGTTAGCTCTGATAGTGATAACCCAAGGGATTTCATTCAATCAAGGATTAGTGATTCCTTGATTGAGTATACATGTAAATATCAGATATGTCCATGTGTTCCTTTGTAAGCTCTTCTTCAAGCTATTCTGATTTAGTGCAGAATACTTATTTCCTTGTGTGCTTAATGTGATCCTCCTTTCCTTGTACGCCTGAGGTACTTTTCCTTGTATGCTTGATGTGATCTTCTTTCCTTCCTTGATAACTTCTGATTTACACCTTGATTGTTGAATTAAATCTGCCTTGATATATGGATGCTACTTCCTTATTTACGGGATGCTAATTGATTCAATTAGCTTCTCCTAGGCTTTTCTTTCATCGAGTCATATGACTCGGCTTGATTGATCTGTTTTCCTTTTTGATTTGTTTGTACTGATTTTCTGAAATAGAAAGTCAAGTCATTACTCAAAACTCTAATGCTAACAATGCTTATCATGGTGAAACGTATATTTTCAGATAAATCAGTTGTATTAAGACCTGGAGAAATACGTATGAATTCAGGAAAAGATTCCTTTAAATATCAATAGCTATTATTAAATTAGGGTGAATATTTTATGAAATTGATAAAGTAACAAAAAAATAGTCAGATTAATATTGCAGATTAATATAAATTTAATATAACTTTAAATTAATATTAATATAAATTTAAAGCAATATTGAAGACTACTATAAATTTACTTTTGACAAGCAAATGATTGAAATGTCGAAGTTATAGAAAAAGAAGATAAAGCAAGGAATATAAGGCTATGATTCACCAAACCACGTAGCATTATCGAGTAGGCTTTAACTTCATCACTGATTGGTCAATAGTGTTATTAACGCATTGTTCTTTGAACTTTGGTGTGCTCATTCTTCATCTCTCTTTCTTTTATTTTTTTTGCTTTTTTCCTTGAATTGAGGATCACCTAAAGTCAGGGTCATATTAATTGTATATAATATAATGTACCAAAAAAAGCATACGAGGTAGTAAGCACACATCAGGTCAACATGTATGTTTGGAACTTGAGGGTGTTTTGGTCCTTTTATTATTTTGTGTGCATCATTTATTTATCGAAAAAGAGCCTAAAATACTTCTTAACTATGCGAATTGGTACAAAAATATCATTTGTCTACCTATCGGGCCTAAAATGCCCCGACGTCAACCTTTGGGCTCTTTTTTACCCTTATCTCTAACAGTCAAAATATTAAAAATGGAAAAGGGCCAAAAATACCCCTAAACTATAGGATAGTGTTTAAAAATACCCTTCATCCATCTTTTGATCTAAAAATACTTTTTTATTCATCTTTTAATCTAAAATTACATTTCCATTCACCACTATAACCCTTGAAACTAACAACCCTCTCTTTATTTTTTATTTTTTAAAAATATTTATAATGTGTCATTTTCTTATTGGATGAAATAAAAATTTTACCTCCACTAAAAAAAATTATAATTTATCTAAGCCAAAAATAATATACCTCTTCAAGAACTCCCCTCCCCCCCCCCCCCCTCCCCTCAATTTTTTTTCTTTTTTTTAAAAAAGCTACATTGATAAATAAGACTAGAATTTTTTTATCCGATTAACCGAGAAAAAATGACTAATTAGTTCTTGGCTTGATTTTTCTTTTATGTTTAATAATACTGTTTTTTTTTACAATATGTATAAATAAAATAACTAAATGATTTTAGTTATACATATAACTAAATTATTTTCTAGTTATTACAAGCTAGTTAAAAATTATTTTAAAGTAAATTAGTTATTACAAGATGGTTAAAAATAAATAAATAATTTTTTTTTAGTTTTACAAGATAGTTTTTAGGTAGTTATGGTAAAACTACCTGGTAATAATACATATAACTAAAAGATTTTTTAAAAAGTTTTTCAATTTTTTTCTCATAATTTATCCAAACCAAAACAATATACATGCTTGATGACCATAAAACCTAAATTAAAAGAAAAAACCTACAAGAAATAAAAAAAGTTTTTTTTTATATTGTTTTCCATAATTTATCCAAATCAAAACAATATCCTTCTTCATGATCCCAAAACAAACTTTTAAAAAAATAAGAACAAAAAGCTACAACAACAAAAAACTATTAGATTTTTTTTTAAAAAAAAAAAGGTTTTCAAGAGGTATATTGTTTTTGCCTTAGATAAATTATAATATTTTTTTTAGTGGAGGTAGAATTTTTATTTCATCCCATAAAAAATGACACATTATAAATATGTTTAAAACATAAAAAATAAAGAGAGGGTTACTAGTTTCAAGAGTTATAGTGAGCCAAAAAAATGAATGAAAATGTATTTTTAGATTAAAAGATGAATAGAAGAGTATTTTTAGACCAAAAGGTAGAGGAAAGGGTTTTTAAAAATATTTTCCTTTAGTTCAGGGGTAGTTTTGATCCTTTTTCATTTTAAATATTTTGACTGTTAGAAGTAGAGGTAAAAAAGACCCCAAAAATTAACGTAGAAGGTATTTTAGATCCGATAGATAGACGAAAAATATTTTTACAACAATTCACAAAATTAAAGAATATTTTAGACTTTTTTCCATTTATTTATTCTCTAAGCTTCGGTACTTTTCTTGGAGACTTAAAAGGACAAAAATACCTTGTCATATGGCCCCAGCGGGGTTTTCTGGTAAAAGTAGATTAAATTTTTGGGGTGCCTTGCCCACTCTTGCCCTTGCTTATATCATTGATCATCACCAATTTGTTCCCCTATCATTTCATAGGCATCTAAGGACCGTTTGCTCATTTTCTTGTGGTTTCTTAATTTTAACTTGTTTATCTTATTTGTTTTAGTCTTTTACATATTTATAAATTACGTTAAAAATATTAATTATTATAATTAACCACTTAAAATATTTTAAAGACAAAAAATTTGGTTGGCTCTTCAAATTCTATCGGTATCACATAAATTAGGACAAAGAAAATAACGTATAGGGGTGTGTATCGGTCGTTTCAGTTCAATTTTAAGTATTATCGGTTCGGTTTATCGATTTTTAATTTCTAAATACGCTAAATCGATAGTCAATCCAATAAGATATATATTATCGATTTTCAATTTATCGATTTAATTTTTGGTTTAACCAATAAAAAAATACTTTTAAAACAAATATACGATTCTTATAGCCACTCGTATCGCAACTTGCAATCTCTTACCACTAAATCTAAAGCGGCGAAGCATAAAGGATAAATACTAAAATACTAAATATTAAATAGTATGATATAGTGATTAACTGATTATATATTTATATTAATATTTTTTGTTTGATATTTGTGTATGAGTAAAAAACTAAAAATTAAATTAGTAGATTATTATAGTCTTAATGGGTTATCGGTATACTCAATAACTCAATATTATAAAATCAATATCGAACCGATAACTCAATAATTTTTTTTTATAAAACTATTAAATAACCATTAACCCAATAACCTAATAGCAATAAACCAATAATACTTTTTTTGGTTCAGTTGATCGGTCGGTTTGATTGTTGCGCACCCCTAGTAACATGTATTATTTGAAAAGGACGTAAAAGTACTATAAATCTCACAAATTAACAAGTTGAAATACTTTTAAAAAATATATAAAAATTTTAATTGACTCTTGAAATTCTATCTATGCCACATAACTTGGGACAAAGAAAGCAACATATATTATTTGAAAAGTACGTAAAAAACATTTTAAATTACAATAATTAGCAACTTAAATCATTTAAAAGACATATGAAAAATTTGATTGACTCTCAAAATTTTATTAGTGTCACAAAAATTGGAAAAGAGGAAGTAACATTATATTATTTAAAAATTATGTAAAAGATACTATAAATCGCAATAATTATAATTAACAACTTAACATATTTAAAAGACATATACAATATTCGGTTGACTCTCAAAATTCTGTTAGTGTTGCATATATTGAAATAGAATATATTAATTGAAAATGAAATAATTAACAACTTGAAAATTTAAAAGACATATAAAAATTTGCTTGACTATCAAAATTTTATCAGTATCACATAAATTGGATCGGGAGGGGTAATATATATTATTTAAAATCTACATAAAAAGTATTATAAATCATAATAATTAACAAGTTAAAATATCTAATAATCATATCAAAATTTATTGATTCTTTGATTTCCACGTATACAATATAAATTGAGATAATGACACGTTATAAATAATATAATTATTTTGTAAACCAAAAAGTAATGTTTTTTTTTATTATACATAGTAGTAATTATCAAAGGGTTCAAATTAGAGTAAATTTTATTTTACCTCCTTAATCTTTAAGGGTAGAGAAACAATACCTCTTCCATCTTTTGAATGAGAACGACAACCTCTGAGAAATTTTTTCCAATGAAAGTTACAGAATTTTAGGATGAAGTATTTTTTTTTCCTATTTTTAGAAGATTTTTTGAGTAAATACATCAAAATTCCCTAAACTTGGCATTAAAATTTATTTTAATACTTTAATTACACGGGCGTCTAAATACTCTCCATTAACAATTTTGAAGTGATTTAAATATTCTCTTAAAAGCGCGTGAAAAAAAGAAGAAAAAATTAATTTAAAATTGTACACATGACCTTTTTTTATTGGCTAATATATAACTATCATTTTAAATAATTTTTTCTTGATATATTAATTCTTTAAAAAATATGTAAATTTTCGTAATTAGAGGTAAATGAAATTTGTGGGTCTTTTTTTAAAAAAAAATTGTCTTTATTTTGTTGTCTTCTCCAATACACCTCTTTCTCCGTTAAAGTATTGTTCCTTCATCTTCATCGCACCTCTATCAATTATTTTCATTTCATTAGAACTTTAATAATATATAAAATTCAACACCAACTAAAGTCAATTCTAAAATATCTATGCGCAGAAACTTTAGAAAATAGGCTACTCATTCATAAGACTAACTATTTTAAAGCAAATCATATAATCAATTTAAGAAAGAATTATTAGTTTCAATTTCAATTTGAACTCTTTTTTTTTAAAAAAAAAATAATAAGTCTTTATGCAAGTTCATTTTTAATATATTCCTATACGGAAGAAATGGCGAATAAGAAACCATTTTTAATCCATGAAAAAGAATTGTATTTTGGCGTGTGTAATAATTTTCCTTAAAAATAAAACGTAAATTTCAATTTTAAGAAAAAAACACATATTAAACCAATAAACATTACAAAACTCCATGATGTTACTTCTCAAAAAAACCACTCACTGGCTATGTAACAACAATAATATGAAGCACTGATAATCGTCATAAGTAAACTAACATCTAAATTGACGTGTGTGATTATTTTCCTTTAAAAAAAGTAAAAATTTCAATTTTAAGAAAAAAATACTAAACCAACAAAACATTACCTTCATAATTTAACTCCATTATATTTCTCAATAAAAATCTGCTTCCTGCATAATAACAACAACAACATGAAGCATTGATAACTGTCGTAAGTAAATTAACAACTAAGCAAGTAACTGTTCAAATCCAGAATAAGATTAAGATTATAGTCCTAAGAACGCAAAGAAAAGATAGCGAAAATTACAAGGAGATGAAGGAATCATATAAGGACAAAAATTTATGTATCTGAGCAAGAAAGGGATCAAAAAAGTTTTCTCGTCTTTATTGATTTTAATTTGATGCAGGTGTAATTGTATAGTGTTGGTGAAATTAAAAATTACAATTGAAAAATAAAATGAAA
Source organism: Solanum dulcamara (assembly GCF_947179165.1). Classification (NCBI taxonomy): domain Eukaryota; kingdom Viridiplantae; phylum Streptophyta; class Magnoliopsida; order Solanales; family Solanaceae; genus Solanum; species Solanum dulcamara. Next base: position 56,755,488 of record NC_077241.1, read on the forward strand.
AAAATAAAATCTCTTCAGGTTCAAGCGCGGATATCTCTCTTTTTTTAAGGAGATTCAAGTCCACTGCAACAAAATTTGTCAGTAGTCAGCAGTAATCTTTTTGACTTGTCTCCTCTGTGATACAACAATCCAATCACAATGTCTAACTCAGCAAATTCTGAACAAGAATTAAGTCCAAAGCTCCACAAAAACAGCACATCTCTTCAATTAATAAGAACTCTTTTTTTTAATCTAGCTTTTATATATGCACTTTATAGTTTTTTATACACAAAATAAAATAAAATCATCACTATTTATAAATAAGAAAGTCTCCCTTGCAATGAATAGAAAGAATATAGAAAAATTAATACAAGTTAAGAAAAATGGCACTAATGGCCACATTTGACCACTAACTACTACAAAAGATAAAGAAAAGCATATAATACCGTGAACGTGCAAATGCAATTGCTGCACAATTATGAGGGAAATGTAACTTAAAGGCAATAAATATTACACATAAAAGGCTCTCTAGATGAGAGTTAATAAGGGCATGCAATGGCACCAGCGGATAGAAGGCGGTGCAACAGCTACAATTTGCAAAATGCAAGCAATTTAATATAAATAAATATTAATATTAATGTTAATATTAAAATGCTAAAAGACCAACATATAGTTATTGTCTTGTGAGTATTTTGTAGAATTTAGTGTCATTGATTGACCAACATATTTTTTATCCTTAGAATTTTATGTACACTACATAAAAAATGATATGTGTACATGAACCAATACGAATGAAAATTAGGCATAAATCAACATTAACTTTAATAATGTGAATTTACATGAACATGTTTGAGAAAGACAAATATAAATACACTAGCATCTACGTAAACCTAATGACTTCACATGTCTCTCATAAGCATCACATGCTATGAGTTTTGTTAAGGGATCTGCTATCATTTGATGTGTAGATATGTATTTCACGTTCACTTTTTTGTGTGTTATCATGTCTCCTACAAAATTATACTTTATGTCCATATGTTTCGTCTGTCCACAGTACTTTGGATCTTTTGTGTAGGCTATTGCAGCCGGATTATCACAACTAATTGTGACAGACTCAACAACATTGTTATACACATCCAAGTGAACCAGAAAACGCTTAAGCCAAACAGCTTCTTGCACAGTAGATGAAAGTACTACAAATTCAGTTTATATAGTAGCCAAGACTATGCATGACTGCTTCTTGATACTCCATGATATGGCGTCATTGTTAAGCAAGAATGCATATCCAGAGGTGGATTTTCTTTCAACTAAATCTCCTCCCCAATCAGCATCAGTGTAGCCTTTGAGTTGCAAATCATTTCCTTGATAACATAATGAATAATCGATTGTACCTTTGAGATATCTCAATATCCTTTTAACTGCTTTTCAATATTGTAGTCTTGGGTCGAATTGATATCAGCTAACTAACCCAATGGTATAACAAATATCCGGCCTGATACACATCATAGCATACATAAGGCTTTCGACTATATTGGCATAAGAAAATTTTCTCATTTGTTCCTTCTCATGTGGAGCCTGAGGGCACATCATTCGATTCAAAGTTTCACTTTTAGAAATTGGAGAGTTTATGGGTTTGTAGTCTTGCTTATTAAAGCGTTCAAGAACTTTCTTAATGTAAGGTTCTTGTGAAAGAGATAACAATCTCTTCGAACGATCTCTTGAAATCTTAACTCCAAGAATGTATGCTACTTCACCCATATCTTTCATCTCAAAAGTAGATGATAACCACTCTTTTGTTTCTTTTATAAAATTAATGTCACTTGCAGCTATTAGTATGCCGTCTACATACAATGATAAGATCACAAAGTTATCTTTGAATCTTTTGATGTACACACAATGATTTTCATGAATCATAACAAATTCATACGATATGATCGCATTATGGAAACGTAAGTACCATCGTCTAGAAGATTGTTTAAGGCCATAAATCGACCTTTGAAGTCGACATACTTTATTTTCTTTGCCTTTTTTCACGAAACCTACAGGTTGTTCCATATAGATTTCTTCTTCTAGTTCTTCATTGAGAAATGCAGTTTTCACATCCATTTGATGCAATTCAAGATCCAACTTAGCCATTATAGACAAAATAAATCTTATTGAAGCAAAGCATACAATAGGTGAAAAAATTTCTTCATAATCAATTCCTTCCTGTTGTGTGTACCCCTTAGCTACTAGGCGAGCTTTGAATCTTTCGATGCTACCATCTGCCTTACTCTTAATTTTGAGAATTCATTTATTTTCAATTGCTTTTTGGCCTATAGGTAGATTAACTAATTTCCACACTTGGTTAGATTTCATTGACTCCATATCCTCATACATTGCTTTTAACCATTTTTCTTTAATGGGCATGTAAGAGCCTCATTTATATTTTTTGGCTCTTTATCATCCAAAGTAACTATAAATGCTTTCTCTTCGATCTCAAATTGACGATGGAGAATTTGTGGACGATTTGCTCGTCGAGGTTGAGATTAACAAATTAATTTATCAATTGATAAGTTATTTCCACTCGGACCAGCAATATCAATGGAATTTGATTCAGACGGTGTATCTGTGGAAATGGAAATTGATCCATTATCATTAAAATAACTCCCACTCAAATTCATTTGAACTTCGACAGCAGAAACGGTCTGGTCCAAAGTTTCATAAAGAGATAAGTCTTGACCTATCTCACCCTTCTTGAAAAAATTATTCTCTATGAATGTAACATCACGTGATTCAATTTCAGTTACAGTGTCACTATTTTGTTCACCTATGAACACATAACCCTTAGATTGTTCAGAGTATGTTATAAAGATACATTTTCTTTTCCTTGGACCTAGTTTTCTATATTGGGAAAAAGGATTATGAATAAAAGCAACACAACCCCAAGGCTTTAAAATGCTCAAATCGGGCTTTTGTTTAATCCATAACTCATATGGCGTAGTTTTAACTGATTTTCAAGGGACATGATTAAGTACAAATGCAGCAGTGGGTATGTGCAGAGGAGGTGTGTCGATGCCCCAGTTAGGAGGCACGAGCGATTGGATTTGGGGGCTATGCCGAGAGGTAGAGGTAGACCAAAAAAGTATTGGACAGAGGTGATTAGACAGGATATTGCGCAACTTCGTATCACTGAAGACATGACCTTAGATAGGAAGGAGTGGGGGACGCGTATTAGGGTAGAAGGCTAGTAAGGGTAGAAGGATAGTAGGGATAGAATGTTTGTCTTGCCCTATGATGGTTTAAGGTTGGTCTTAGGTCTAGGTGTGCCATTATAGTTGTGTTGCTATTGCCCTTGATTATCCCATTATCTTGATATTTGGTATATATATATATTATATATGATTCTCCCTTTCTTGGACTGTTACTTTGAGCCGAGGGTCTTTCGGAAACAGCCTGTCTATCTCTATGAGATAGTGGCAAGGTCTGCGTACACTCTACTCTCCCTAGACCTCACGTGTGGGATTTCACTGGGTATGTTGTTGTTGTTGTTGTTGTTGCAGCAGTGATCAAAGCATCACCCCAATAGGTGATTGGCAATTTCTTGCGCCATCATCAACCTAGCCATTTCTAACAAGGTTCTATTTCGTCGTTCCGCAACACCATTTTGTTGTGGAGTATAAGGAGTAGTTAATTGTCTTTGAATTTCCTTTTCTTCACATAATAGTTTGAACTCATCAGACAAATAATATCTTCCTCGATCAGTTCTTAGAGATTTTATTTTTCTATCTAATTGATTCTCAACTAAGTTCATAAACTTAATGAAGCAACTTAAAGCTTCAGATTTGTGAGAAATCAGATATACATAACCAAATCGAGTAAAATCATCAATAAAAGTGATGAAGTAAATAGCATCATGTCTTTCCCTTATATTTATTAGACCATAGATGTCAGAATGAATTAATTGCAATGGCGTATCATCTCTTATGCCTTTTCCAAATGGTTTTCGTGCAGTTTTTCCGGCTAGGCAAGATTCACAAGTAGACAATTCTATTTTATCTATTGTGCCAAGCAAACCTTCCTTAGCTAAGTGGTTCATCCTTTGCTGACCAATATGGCCAAGCTTAGCATGCCATGTATTTACATCATTCTCACAATTAGAAGACGTAAATAAGGAAAAACTAATATCATTATTATTGGGATTTTGACAAACATCCAATACAAAGAATCGATCGTAAAAATAACCAGTTCCATATTTTGTCTTGTCCAAATATAGATCCATACCATGTTCATGAAAGAATAAATTAAATCCTAACTTAATCAACATTTGGACAAAGACTAGATTACGACGAATTGATGGGGGGAATAACACATCATGTAGGAGCAGAGTTCAGCCACCACGCATTTCAAGTTTGCAGGTACCAATCCCTTTAACCTCTTCTTTGGAGTTATTTCCTACATACACTCATTTGGATCCTCGTGGAATTCATCGTGATATATTCAGTGGCTCTCGATTCTACAATTCACATAGGAAGTGACTCAGTTAAACAGGCAGAATAAGAAAAATTTATATCACTATGTAAATCGTTCATAAGGTAATGTACTTTTTTAGGCTCAAGACAATCACGAGTAAAGTGTCCCTTGTTCTTACTGTTATAGCACTTAAGCTTAGCAATATTCCTATAAATCTTTGGAGCAGAAATATTTTTCTCTCCTTGTTGATTAAATTTAGGGTTAGTTGAGACTTTCACATATTGGAGGGTATTACTATTTTCAGGAAGTGTCATAGACACATTTAGGGCTTCAAGAGTTTCATGCTCTTTCAGGACATGATTGGTTTTCATGTTTCATATTTCATAGTTATCATTATTAAGCTTATCACCTTTGTTAAGATCGGTAATAATATTTTTTGCAGTAGTTGACATACTAACTAAACAAGTATTAAGTAACGTGAGACAACTATGTACAAATTATAGCCTAAATTCATATACATAATTATTCTCGAGATAATTAATTATGTCCATATTCATTTCACATTAAGTTCAGATTCAAAAGTTCACTAAGTTTCAATCATCATCCGAATTCTAATATGTCATAAATCTAACATAATCAATCACTTAAAAACTATTTATTTTAAATCACATAATTCAAGACTAACTACGCATAATTCTATAACAAATATAGAAAAATTCAATTAAGAATATAATTGCATAAAGAATATAAATTTAAATTCATACAGCTACAAATACATACAAATAATATACACATTATCACTGTAATATTTTTTTGTGAACAGAAATAGATAAAATAAAATCTATATGTAAGTCCAGAGACAATTTATATCTTATAGGCAACCAATGAGAATGACACACAGTCTTCTTAACTATCAAGTCAATACATTTAATGTTAGACCAATGACTTGTTAGATCTCGACTTTTTGAGATGTAACTTATGCCAAAATTTATCAAGTAATTTCTTTTGAAAATCATTAGGCAATGCAGACCGTAAAGCCATATATTTCTTCTCCATGGTTAATAAACCCCAGCCCACACAACTTCTTGAATTAACTTGTTAATTCTCATTATGTGTTTCACAAATCTTGTAAGATCATCATCTTGAATATTGGATTCTGGCGAAAGCTTAATCAAATTCAAAATTTTCACTATATCCTTCTGTTGCTTTGTGAAAACTCGTTTGGATGTCCTTATCATTACCATGATTTTCTGTAACAAATACAAAAAATAATTATGACTAACCATGTATCAACAAGATTATATGGAGTTTAACAAAATAAACTCAATTACGATCTACTCTCAAAATTTATGATAATCAGATATCTATTATTTAAAATAGGTCATTTAAGAACAAAAAAACGGCTTTGCTTTAAAAGAAATAGGTCATCTGCAAACTTTAAAAAAATGTAGCAACCATAATTCTAATCTGCCAATACCCTTTTTGAAAAAAAAAAACATTAGGTTAACACAGATCCTTTTTTTTTCTTTTTTATGCATACATGACCTTAAAAAATTGAGTGGAAAAAAACTTTTCTTTCTTTATTCCCCGTGGGCATTTAATGCCAAAGGATAGTCAAAACATTTAATCCTTTATCACATTTAATAAATACTATTCAATAAACAATTCCTCAAATCTAAGCCACTATTAGAATCCCACTTCTTGATTTTAATCTTATCAAAGGAAAAAAAGAAAATAACAGAACAGAGGGAACGAGATATGCAAAAATTACTTCATTGCATATGTGAGTGAACACTTTTTTTTACTAAAAAAAATTGTTCCCCAATTTATTTTCTTAAACAGGAATCATCACCTAGTCATAAGTTAAACAAAAATAATAAAAAACTCCAACGTTACTTTATAAAGCAAGAACGCAAGCCACAAAAAAACTTTGAAGTTTTTTTTTCTCACATTAATATTCATTATCTTTAACAGTTTCTTCTTCGTGTGTTACAGAAAACAACACAAAAAAAAACTAACGCGAAATATTATGCAATCAGTATTATCTAAAAAATAAATTAAGACTAGGAAAACAAATAAAAAACGCAGGCTCTGATATATACCAATAAAGAATCTAATCAAACACATAATTTATAGGATCATTGAATATTATTTCACTAGTCTAACAGAGTAATCACATACCAATACGAACTACACCATATAAAGCCACAGTCTATGAATCATACCTTGTCACAAAATAGTTCCAACGCTTTTCGTAGAAGAAATCTTCACAAGAATCTTGACTTGGAACTTTACAGGAATTGGAGAGAGAAGAAGGAGAAGAAACAAAAGAAGTGTCTGTTCTGTTGAATTTGCAGAGAATGAACAGATGTGTTTGTTTCTAAGAAACACAACTATTCAAATAGTTATGTCTTTTTCAATCAAATAATAAATAAATAAATATAATAATTATATATTATTTATATATTAATATGGATTCGAGTTGACCCACATGGATAACCCGATTCAATTTCCTTCACATTCAAATGATGAAGAGATTGTTAATGAGGTAAAATAGAATTTACTCTTCAAATTATGTACTAGCATTATTATTTAGGGTGTGTTTGGTATGAAAGAAAACATTCTCCGAAAAAATATTTTTCAATTTTTTCATGTTTGGTTGATTTAAATATTTTGGAAAATATTTTCTAAATCAACTTATTTTTTTCAAATTTAAGAACAATGACTTCCCTCCAAAAACTAAGAAAAACATTTTCCAAAACTCTTATCTAACCTCAAATTACAATGTTTTTTTCTTACCCCCTCCCCCTCCCTCAACAAAAAAAATAAAGTTTTTTTTTTAAAAAAAATATTTCAAATTTGAAATTTTTTATCTTTTTTTTCCGATACCCCCACCCCCCAAAAAAAATATTTTTAAAAAATATTTCAAATTTTTATTTTTTTACCCCACCTCCTATCATGACCCCCCACCAATCCCCCTCCCCCCAATCCCAACAAAAAAACTCAAAAAAATTATTTTTGAAAAATATTTTAAATTTGGAAAAGTTTACTTTTTTTTACCCCACCCCTAAAAATAACAATCTCTTGCAAAAAAGAATATAAAACTAAAAAAATAAATTATAAGTGACCTAAAAAATCAATTCTAGCTGAATCTTAAAGAGATTAAATATTCTTAGTTTGTGCAAGTACTTTTTTGTTTAATTTTACTTGATTCATGTTGACTTGATATAACTCTGTAAAAAGTACTTATTAGGGGTTTATTTTATTAAATTACTTTTATTAATTATATTTTTAAATTTAAATTTGACAGTTATATTTTATGCATTTGTTTAATGATAAGGGTGATATTGAAATGAATTAATCAATTTTTCTTGATTTGCTAAAATATACGAATAACAAAATCATATTTTTAATTAAATGACCAAATCAAATTAATCATGTACTCTTTTATCTTGGTCTTTCTTATCTCTTTTATTATATCTGAGCTTGATTTATATGTACTTACTTAGCATTAAAAGATATGGTATAGTGAATGAAATTGTTTGTTTCTTAACTAAAAGTTTTGGATTCAAGTTTGGTAAAAATTCAAATTAATTAAATTTAAATACGAATAAAAATGTACTCACTTACTCATTGCAAGTACAGGTGTTAAAAGGTAGTCATTATTATACCAACTCCAAGAGAAAAAATATTCTTATGTTACACTGACCCCAGATTTCAATAATAAATAAGAAGTATCTAGCAATAAAATACCGAAGAGGAAACGTTCATCCGTTAGATCTGAATGTCACCCACCCAAATAATTGATCGTACGGCCTATGTTGCGCCGACACAACCGACCCCATTTACCAAATTTTATAGGACCCTTCACCAACCCTTTTACTTCTACTAAACTATAAATAAATAAATGAATAAGCAGGTATGAAAAAACTTCCATGTATGTCTTCAGCTCTACAAAACGTTCAATTGTTTTTAGCAAACACCATTTTTTTCTTCAGCTTTCGGTAAAAAAATAAATTAAAATTATAAACTTTAAAAGTTATGCAAAAATATGTTTAAACTCTTTTTTTGAAAAACAAACACCCTAATAAAGAAATCATATTTCCGTTTAATTTGAGATACTAGAGCCCGTTTGGATTGGCTTTAAGTTGGTCAAAACCAACTTAAAGCTCCTTTTTAGCTTTTGGACGTGTTTGTCTAATATTGACTTTAAGTCATAAAGTTCTTAAAGTCAGTCAAAAATGAAAAGTTAGGATTCCTAACTTTTTTTGTCCAAAGTGCTTAAAGTCATTTTCTTTGACCATGGAAATTACTTTTATATCTCTTATATTATAACTAAATTCTCAAACTACCTTTTTTATTCTTTTAACCTTAAAATTCACATCATAAGCACTTTTATCCAAACACTCAACTGCTTATTTATAAAAATAACTTTCAGCACTTCAAAGTTCTAAAAACACTTCATACATAAAAGTTACTTTTTTAAGCCCATCCAAACGGGCTCCTAGTGTATAAGTAGGGTTGTTCATGTTTATGGTTAAAATTATATATATAAAATTTACAATTATTTATATCGCAATCCGAACCAAATCGATATTTGATTAGGTTTGGTTTTAAATTTTGAAAATCGATATTATTTTAGTTTGATTTTGATTTTACTAAAAAATTCGCAATAATAACCAAACCTAATCGGAAAATTATATATATAAAATTTACAATTATTTATATATTATTCATAAATAAAATATAAATATTTTGTTAAATTTTAATTAATTTAAGTCTTCAACTTTATCATTTTCTCAAACCCAATACTTAAATTTTGGTATGTAATTTTCTTGTACCCCTCCTCCGGGTAGTTCCCCAATTGTTGAGCAAGGGGTTATTGTTTTGCTATTAAGATTTGATCTTTTGATCTTTAGTGTATAATGACTTTAATATTGAGTAACTAAATTACTTTGTTCATGTAATAATAACTCTAGTTTTGCTTAATTGAATCCACAATAGCTTTCATGTGGATTGTTCATGTACTAGGTATTGTGTCAATCGAGATGCGTATACCCTCAATAAATTTATTATTTTCAAATCGAAAAAATCAAAAAATCGAACCAAACCGACAATAACCAATCGATAGTTATTTTCTTGGTTTGATTTGATTTGGTTTTAGAAATTTAAAAATTGACTAAATTGATTTAATTTCAATTTTAATCAATAACTGATTCGAACCGAACCATGAACACCCCTATGTGTAAGTTATGGCAGGAGAAAAAAAAAGGGAAAACAACAAATCTCTTCATTTCACTATATTAATTGCAATTTTTTCCCAAGAGGATTATTTTTTTGTATTTTATGAATATCATGATTAATTCTTTTTAGGAAAAATTACATAGTAAGATAAATATGTGCTATATATTTATTATATACAATTATTATTTAAAAGAAGTACATTACACAGCTATAATGTACTTAAAATTTTATTACAAATCTCTGTTTTCTTTCACTCACCTCCCCCTCATTCTTCTCTCGCTCACTCCCTTCTCTTTCTTTCTCGTCTCCTCCCTCTATAACTCTCGCATTATACAAATGGGAGATATTATTGATACAAATCAAGCGAGAGATGGTGGAGACCTCACCTTTTCCTCTTCACCTCGATTTCATACTCAGACAAGTAGTATATCCGAACAACAGAGAGATACAATATTCTATCAATCATATTTTGAAAGAGACGCAACACATGTTACAAATATATAACAAGGCCAAAAATAGTTAAATACGTAGATATAAATTTATAGCCAGTTGCAGATACACTTAAGTAGATTGGTACAAAGTGAAATATTGGTACAAAGTGAATACACAAGAAACAAATACACTTGATACAATTGTATTCGTTGATACGACTTGATACAATTGTATTCGTTGATACGACTTGATACAATTTTATTTGTTGATACACTTGATACATATATAATGGCTACACAAGGAATAGATACACTTGATACAATTGTATTCGTTGATAAAAATCAATTGTATCAATTATATTCGTGATACAACCTGATATAACGAATACAACATCTATTTATCCTCTCTCTCACCTCTCTCCTTTTTCTAATATATAGCTATGAATCGCAACTAAGCAAACTATAACTATAAATCTCTAAATAAGTCCAAACTATAGTCGTAAGTTTTTCTTCAAGAAAAATATATTCCACAAAACCGTCCTTCTCTTTTTTTCATTATAATGCATAATTTTTTTCCTTTCGAATATTTAGGAAACAAGGAACTTTTTACACAACAGAGTTATATATATAGCTAGTGAGGAATTTTTGATAGATATTCCCGTCAGTAATAGTTTATGACAAGCACAATTCTTCAATTCTAATGATTTCATGAAAAATTCACAAATTTATTTATCGAGAATAGTTTTCAACAAATATATTTCCAATGAATTCATGAAAAGTATTCATATTTTCAATTATCAATTTGATGTAAATATCAGATATGATTAAGTTTTGCATGGGGATAAAATTTACGTTTGCCATAGATTGAATCGATACCACAGAGACATGACTCCTTCTTACCTCAGCTCAACAAAATCTCAAGATCGTGTCTCCTGACATGACTTAGGTACAACCGAAATCGATCTATAACTGAATAGCATACATGATCTTTCTCTAGAAACAAAACACTTTATAGCTAGAGCATTATCCTAATGGTCCTCAGGCAGATGATCAATAGTCAGTCTCGAGTTTGACGTTGGCCTGCCCCAATTAGCCTTGAGCCCAACTCTAGAATTTAGACACGTGCAGCTAAGTAGCCATTTTAGAATTAGTATGCAATCCTTTAACACTTGAGCGTAGAATTGACTTTTTGGCCTATAACTCTCAAAAGAAGGGAAGACATCGAGAGTTCACTCTGAAGATATATTAATTTTTTTTTTTTTGCAAATCATAGATTTGACACTTTAATTTGCCTTACCTAACAACTATACAATCCAACTTTGAATACGCATATCTAAACACCTCAGCTCATCTCCATTTCCCTCTCTGGTATTTTCCCTCTCCTTTGAGCAATTTAGATTCTGGTATTCAATCTCTACTTTGTTGATTTAATGAAAAGAAAATAAGTTTGATTGACCTTAATCCACTTATTTTAACCTTTTTTTGTTACAAATTTTATTGTTACCTAAAATGACTATTTTTCCAAAATAAAAAGACTTTTCTGCAGTGAATACCTCTGTGTGAAGTAGTAACTATCACTTAGATATCATTCACATTCACTGCAGTTCAAGATTAATTATAATTCATACGAGGATATACTAGAAGAGATATTTTTCTTATTGTTATTCAAGATACAAAAAAACAATCAAAGATATCTTAATAATTCTTTTGTTTTGAGTTTTACGCGGAGTGATAATATCCACTTAGAGTCTCCATGTGTCAATATTTAGTTCCACATATATCTCCATATATATATGGGGAAAAGGTAATAATGATCTCTGGCTTCAAGTGTGAAATTGTGAGGTTGATGATCAAGATAAGCAACAAGTGTTGAAAATTTTGCCAACCCACAAACAATTCAATCCAAACCATCAAAATCTTCATGAACTATTGACACATTTTTTCAGCCTTTGGTTTTATTGTACTATTTGCTACAATAATTTTCTAAAAAGGAAAAAAACATAAAAGAAAAATCTTTCAATTTTCATCCATTGAAATTCAATCCACCCCTATTCATTCCCTTCCATACAAATTTCACCTCCTCAAAAAACACTTTTGTTTTCTTTTTCCTTATTATTGATAGATCCACTAAGAAAAAAGAAAAAAAATACTGAGGGGTTGTCTTAACTGATTAGAGTTATGCATATATTAGTAAGATAATGATTAATTATGAGTAAATTTATGCATTATTTTATATAGTAATCGATTATTTATGTATTAATTATTTTATTCTGCATATCATAATATATAGATCTCCTCATAATTTATAAATGTGACTTTTTAAATTATCAACCAAACATCCTATTAATTTTATATATAAATAACTTATTTCATATATATATATATATATATATCAAATGTCATATAAATTATATGATATTTCTTATAGACACTACTAGACAATCCCAAAAACTATTGGTTCGTAGCAAAACAAGATCCAAAAATCTTCTGTTTTTTTCGTCCAAATTGGTGCCTAGTGTCACTCCACTCTTCACCCATCACCACTAGATCTAGTAATTCCCAAGAAAATAATATAAAATAATAATTATGGGGGCAGATTAATATAAAAAGATTACCTTGTGTAACGAAGACAGGGTATCCTCAACCTCAACAACCCATTACCACCACCCACTTTTTTTTTTTTGTTTCATAAATAAACAAGAGAGGATCATATATATATATATAGTTCAAAACCAAAGCTTATAGTATTGTCAACTTTTTCTCATCTTTCATCCCTTTCTGGGGTGTTTCTTTATTTTTCCTTTACAAATCTTGAAATCCTTTTTTAAAAAATGGAGCGTGCTAGAAAGTTGGCAAACAGGGCAATTCTGAAACGTTTGGTTTCACAATCAAAACAGAGCCGTTCCAATGAAATCCCATCATCCCCAGCATTGTATACGCCTTCAAGGTATGTATCTTCATTGTCACCTTACACATTTCAGGCTAGAAATCATGCAAAATCTTTCAATACCCAACAAGTTAGATCAATTTCCGTTGAGGCTTTGAAACCAAGTGACACATTCCCACGCCGACACAACTCAGCTAACCCTGAAGAACAAATAAAAATGGCTGAGTTTTGTGGGTTTAAAAGCCTAGATTCCCTTATTGATGCTACTGTACCTCAATCGATTCGTAGCGAATCGATGAAGTTGCCTAAGTTTGATGCTGGATTGACTGAGTCACAAATGATTGAGCATATGCAAAAATTAGCATCAAAGAATAAGGTTTTTAAGTCATATATTGGGATGGGATATTATAATACTTTTGTACCACCTGTTATATTGAGGAATCTTTTGGAGAATCCTGCTTGGTATACTCAGTATACACCTTATCAGGCTGAGATTTCACAGGGACGTCTTGAGTCCCTGCTGAATTATCAGACCATGATTACAGATCTTACTGGTTTGCCAATGTCCAATGCATCTTTACTAGATGAAGGGACCGCCGCAGCTGAGGCTATGGCAATGTGTAACAATATCTTCAAGGGGAAAAAGAAAACTTTCCTTATTGCAAATAATTGTCACCCACAGACTATTGATATTTGTAAGACTAGAGCTGATGGATTTGATCTTAAGGTACTTAATGTAGATCTTAAGGATATTGATTACAAGTCTGGTGATGTTTGTGGGGTACTAGTTCAGTATCCGGGTACCGAAGGTGAAATATTAGATTATGGAGAGTTCATTAAGAATGCACATGCTCATGGAGTGAAGGTTGTTATGGCATCTGATCTTTTGGCCTTGACAATGTTGAAACCGCCTGGTGAACTTGGAGCAGATATTGTTGTTGGTTCTGCTCAGAGGTTTGGAGTGCCTATGGGTTATGGAGGCCCTCATGCAGCTTTCTTGGCAACTTCTCAAGAATACAAGAGAATGATGCCTGGAAGAATTATTGGTGTCAGTGTTGATTCAACAGGGAAACCTGCTCTGCGTATGGCAATGCAGACTAGGGAACAACACATCCGCAGGGACAAGGCTACAAGTAACATTTGCACAGCACAGGTACTGAGTGAACTTTACTCTTTTCAATAACATCTATGCTATACTTATATTTACGTCTCCTAGATTCTCTATTACACGACATTCTTACATTGTAGTAGTAGTAAGTAGTTTAACTGGTTTGAAAAATGTCTAAGTAAGTAGTTTAACTGGTTTGAAAAATGTTTACTTTCTGCTTGTATACAATGTTTTGGCTAGACATGAGCAGCGAGGAGTAAAAACAAATCAAAATCTAGTTTTCTTGCAAGAGATTATCTAACTCTCTTATGTGCATTGAAAGGAGCTGATGCATGACACTATGCAATTTATTTTCTTTTATTGGTTTATGAAATTGTCCTTTTATTATGCAGGCTTTGCTTGCCAACATGGCTGCCATGTATGCTGTCTATCATGGACCTGAGGGGCTAAAAACCATTGCCCAACGTGTTCATGGTCTTGCTGGAACATTTTCTGCTGGTCTCAAAAAGCTAGGAACAGTAGAAGTTCAGGGTCTTCCATTCTTTGACACTGTGAAGGTTAAGTGTTCTGATGCAAAGGCAATTGCTGATGTTGCTAACAAGAATGAAATTAACTTGCGGATTGTGGACAACAATACCGTAAGTCTAGCTAGTTTTTCTTGTTTTTGATTTTAAACTTATTGATACTCCTAAATTTATGTTATGATTAAGTGACCCCCCCCCCCCCCCCTCCCCCCCTTTTTTTTTTTTCCAGATAACTGTATCTTTTGATGAAACTACTACCTTAGAAGATGTGGACGATCTATTTAAAGTTTTTGCCTTGGAAAAACCAGTGAGTATCATTACTTCCCTATCCATGCTGCTGGAAGCAACTCAATGTATACATAGTGTATTCTTATCTTTGATGTTGTTAATAGGTCACGTTCACTGCTCAATCAATTGCACAAGAGGTCGGGAACTTGATTCCTTCTGGACTTACAAGGGAGACTCCATTTATGACTCACCAAATATTCAACTCGTAATGCCTCCTTCAATGGTTTAACCATCTTTATCCTGTAACGCTAGTGCTGGTTTGATTGTTACATTGATGATTTAGGTACCATACTGAGCATGAGTTGCTGAGATATCTCCATAAGCTGCAATCAAAGGATCTCTCCTTGTGCCATAGCATGATTCCTTTGGGCTCATGCACAATGAAATTGAATGCCACAACAGAGATGATGCCGGTGACATGGCCTAACTTCACAAATATTCACCCTTTTGCACCCACTGAACAGGCAGCTGGCTATCAGGTTGTTACTGCTTAGATGCATTGCTGCTTGCAAACTGCAGAAACAGAAGAACTAATCAAGACTGTTATATGCTTTGTTGCAGGAAATGTTCGACGATTTGGGCGACCTATTGTGTACAATTACAGGTTTTGATTCCTTCTCCTTGCAGCCTAATGCTGGTGCTGCTGGAGAATATGCTGGATTGATGGTTATTCGTGCATATCATATGGTACTACTCAAATCTAAATGAATAGTTTGCTTTCATATTTGATTTAAGCTCTCTTAATACCTAGCTAATACTGACAAGAATAAGGTTCCTAATGAACTTAATTAAGATTGTATTTGTGAAACGTTTGAAGAGCCAGATTGGTGGAAAAATACTGCACATGCTTTTACTATTTTCATCTATCAAACACCGTTCCCTTTTACTAGTCCCTTATACCAAAAATGGCTTTTACTCTTTACTTGTCCATATAAGCGAATCAGGAGAGATATATTATCTTCTTCCAATATTACCCTTATCATTAAGTAGCTACATAAAGTATTAGTAGTCAAATTTAGATCTCCAAAGCATAGTTAATATGGGTAATTTAGTAAAACAAAATCCTTAATAAATGATTCCTTAAGGGGGAGTGTCAAGTCTACAGAGGACTAGTAAAAGCGAATAAAGAGAGTATTAGGGAAAATCACCTGATGAAACCCCATTCATTGTGAAGATCTTTACTTCCTTCTAGTTACTACTTGACATCTATTATCCTTCAGGGAGTTGTATAAGGCTATAGGATTTTAATCTTCCAGGAATACCTGATTTACCATAATGGGGTGTTAATGGCCATAGGATTATAATTTTTGTTTTTAATTATCAGATTCTTCTCCTTGTTTTCATCTTTAACCATAATTAGACTCTGTAAAGCTTTCGTATAGTGTAATTGAATTTTGCGTTTTGCTGCAGTCAAGGGGTGACCATCACCGCAATGTATGCATCATTCCTGTATCAGCACATGGAACAAATCCTGCAAGTGCTGCAATGTGCGGGATGAAAATTGTTGCTGTTGGGACAGATGCAAAAGGAAACATTAATATTGAAGAGTTGAGGAAGGCTGCTGAGGCAAATAAGGATAAACTTGCTGCTCTCATGGTAAATCACGTGTTACTATTTTCTGACACCTTTCTGTATTAGTTGTATTTACTTAAATCTTGATTAAATTTCAGGTCACATACCCATCAACACATGGAGTGTATGAGGAAGGAATTGATGAGATATGTAAGATAATCCATGACAATGGTGGTCAGGTGTACATGGATGGAGCTAACATGAATGCACAGGTAATTACCTCATATTAACTCCTAACCTCTCATGCTGTAACTTTTCTCCCTTGAATTTACAGCTTATTAGTCTAGAGCGTATAACCTGGGTAGATTTTACTTGTCATTGAGTCTGTTTAGTGGTAAGACCATTATAGCTCTATAAATTCTAGCTCAACAATTTTTGAAGTCAGACCTTATATCTTAAGAAAAGGGATGTCTAATGAACCTCAAATTTTCCCTTCTATCCTTTTCCTCCTCTTCTTCTTTACTCTTGGATGATTTGATAGTTGTCCTACATGATGTGTGAGCTAGTGTGATTTGCTGCAGTTTAGTTCGCTCTGACTTTTGTGAATTCATACTACGTTCTGTGTGGTCAAGTCTGAAGCTCTCTTTTCTTGATTGCTTACCTTGGTTTAAAGGTTTTGACAGGAGCTTGGCTGTGGTCAATAGAACTTTCTGGACAATATGATATTTGTTTTCTTTACTTATGTATACTACCTTTATTCTATTTACTCCTCAATTACATTATCAAAATTTAGCTTTAGTTCAGCTACTGACCATACCACGTTGTTGTTGCCCGTTTCCTGTTTTTGAGGGGGGAGTAGATGCAGGTGTTGCACATCCTTTTCATTCATTGCTAATTTTTCTTACAGGTTGGTTTGACAAGCCCTGGCTTTATTGGTGCTGATGTTTGTCATCTAAATCTCCATAAAACATTCTGCATTCCTCATGGTGGAGGAGGTCCTGGAATGGGTCCAATTGGAGTGAAGAAGCATTTGGCGCCATATTTGCCATCACACCCTGTGGTATGTTCTTGATAAGCACCAGTTCACTACATAAAACTCTCTAGGTCCTGTTGCCTCGTTCTTCGTTAGATTTATGTTTCTTAAAATTAATATTGTGATTATCGAACTTGCAAATATTTGTCAATTCATCGTCCTGGGATTTTGTTTTATCTTTCTTGTTTAGTTTGCTTAATCATTGTGATTATCCTGAAGGTGCCAACTGGAGGGATCCCATCCCCCGACAAGAGTGAGCCACTTGGTGCTATTTCTGCTGCACCCTGGGGTTCCGCACTTATTTTGCCGATTTCATATACCTACATTGCCATGATGGGTTCTAAGGGACTTACAGATGCATCAAAGATAGCTATCCTGAACGCAAACTACATGGCAAAGCGTTTGGAGGTCTATGTTCTTTTATGTCTCATATTCTATTTGAGTTGAATTTTTTGCTTTTCTGTGTCTTGGGCTTACTATGCCTGTCTTAATTCGTCATAGTTGAAAACGTTTGTCGTGCAACAAGTGTTCAATTTGGGTATGTCGCTTAGCTGATCTTATATTCTGCTTTGATCAACAGAAACACTATCCAGTTCTCTTCCGAGGTGTCAATGGAACATGTGCCCATGAGTTTATCATTGACCTGAGAAGCTTTAAGGTAGTTTTTTTTTTTGAATCATTTCCTATTCTCTCCCTTTTATACTGGTTGTTAATAGTGTACTTAATCTTGTGCGAGTCTTGACCTTTCAGAATACTGCTGGGATAGAACCTGAAGATGTTGCTAAACGTCTTATTGACTATGGATTTCATGGACCTACAATGTCTTGGCCAGTTCCTGGTACACTTATGATTGAACCTACTGAAAGTGAAAGCAAGGTATAATACAAAGATGCATATTGAATGATACAGGAAAAAAGTTTCAGTAATACACAGTACACACAGTATATTTTTTATTTGGTGGTCCTGAAGTAGCTGTATATTATGCAGGCGGAACTAGACAGGTTTTGTGATGCACTCATCTCCATCAGAGAAGAAATTGCTCAGATTGAGAAAGGGAATGTTGATATTAACAACAATGTTCTCAAGGTATACATGCGTTATCTTTTCTTGTAAATTAGTTTTAAATGAAATGTTTGCTGTTTGTACTGTTGCATAAATCAGAAGTTATTAATCGAGACTGGTTTTTCAGGGGGCTCCTCATCCACCATCAATGCTCATGGCAGATTCATGGACAAAACCATATTCTCGGGAATATGCTGCGTACCCTGCTCCCTGGCTAAGGAGTGCCAAATTCTGGCCAACTACAGGTCTTTACCATCTATATTACAACTCCAATTTTAAACATGCAAACTTGACGTTTGCTGAATTCTGAAGTATTAGATTTTTGTCCTATTCAGTGATACATTGAAATGTAGAGGTGTTCAGCAAAACATATACTTTTCTGGTCATGGCATTTTCAAAACTCCCAAAACATACTAGCAATCACTACTTAAATTATGTCCTTAAATTTTAAACATCCAATTTTATACCTTTATGCACAATGTTTTTCCTTTTCGTTAACAATTATATGAACACTTCATTGAACAACTCATTAGTTTTCACATAATCATCCTACATAATGACATCCTCTGGACTAATTAGCAACTGAGGACATGCAAGAAACTTGCCCTTTACATGTCCTATTACAGCAGAATCGCTCTAAAAGGGCTGTATTTTTAACAAATGTGTACTTGAAATAAGAATATTTGTTTTACCGACACGTGTTAGAAGAAACAATGTACTCTTTCTGTCTCTGTTTGTCACATAGGGTTCTCATCATGAATATAATAAATGTGTAAAACTTAGGAAGAGGAAATTTGCAAGTTCATATGAATAGTTCCAATAAGATGATTGAAAAAAACTCAAAGTATCTGCTGAAATCTACAATTCTTGCATTTATTGAACTATATTGCAGTACTGATTTCCGCAGTTTCAAAAAAATATTGCAATACAATACTGATTTTCCTATCTTTTGTAATTGTGTTAATTTTATTTTTTTCTTTGTCAAATTTAGTAAGAAATGCTACTCCTTCCGTCCCATGTTAACAGTCATTTAGGCTTTAGCTCAAAAAAATTGTCCTAAAATAATTGCCACTTTAGGAATTTAAGACTAAAGTTAGCTATTGTTTCCAACTATATCCTTATATTAAAGAAGAATGGATGGTATTTTAAGAGGAAACAATTTAACTTAGTAAACTATACATTTGTATTTATTATGTTCTTAATGAACGGGAAATGAGCTAAACAACAGTTAATATGGGAGGGACAGAGGGAGTCTTATATCTTGGTATTGACGATAATCTACTTGTGATTGTATTTCAGGACGAGTGGACAATGTGTATGGAGATCGCAACCTCATCTGCACCCTTCTTCCAGTGTCAGAAATGGCGGAAGAAAAAGCTGCAACTGCTTAAGCCTTTAACTGTTTCAGTGGTCATAAGTTCCTTTACAAAGCATGAAATCACCTTCCTCGTCGATGATCTTGTTGTACATACATGTTTCATATTCATATACTTGGTAGTAGCTGATGACTTTCATCTTCTTGCCATATTGATGAAAAGCTGCTATATTAACAGATCATGTTGATCATTGCAGCTCACTTGTTGTAATCATCAATTCCTCTCTTTCTCCAATCTATCTCGCTTTCATCACCTAATGTTGCTCGGATTCTTCATTAGTCTTGACATACTTGTGCCTAACGGATGTGACTAGAGTGTGGGTACTTCATGTGATTTCTCAAAATATACTTGAAAAAAATGAAATGCCCATATCGGATACTTTCATGCAACTAAATTGGATACATACCCGTGAACGAGTCTGAGCAACGTAGTTCATGGCAATGTATGACATAACACGTATGGCTATGCAAAAACTTTCTTCAAAGAATTCTTTAGGTCCCTTCTCTTTATTTATCTCCCCGGTAGGATATATTAATTTAAGGATTATAATCCAAGATTATAATCACGGAATAACTTAGTCCGCAAACCATACGACTCCTTAAAGATTAGTGAAAGATCCTTGTACAACTCTTGGAGCAAAATTTGTCGAAGAACCCATACTTAGGTATGGGGTAAATCTTTTGGCGCGTGGCTACACAAATGAAACCCTAGTTATTTTTTTTAGAAAAGAACACTTGTACCCCAAAAGGGAAACTATTTATAGGTGGCTACCCTCTTACTTTTATACCCCGTATTTTTAACTGCTAATTTGTGTACTCCGATGATATCAAAGAGGAAGAAGAAGTGCTTCAGTAAAAACACTATTCAGTTACTCCTTGATACCATTAGAATATATATAAAACAAACAATGTTTCAATAAAAAGACTGTTCGATTACTATTTGATATCATCAAAGTATATAAATACCATATGAATATATAGAAATCATCAGAGTATATACTCTGATGGTATCAAGGACGAAGAAGCAGTGACTTAATGAATAGAACAAGAGGTCAATTAGGTAAATAGTTTGAGTCATGTGTCCAATCAGGATAAATAGTTTGTGTTGAATCCAATTTGGGTAAATAATTTGACTAATGAGTTCAATTTGTATAGTTTTCCGTTATTTTTTTGTGTGTAATAAAGTGATAAATAGTGTTGAAAACTAGAAAGACTCTTTACAAAGAGGCATTGGTCATATAATTTTTATACATTATCTAGGAAATAGGAAAAGTTTTACTTTTTTAATTTTATTTATATAACCAGCGAACTTGTCTGGGCTTTGCGCGGTGTAAGTCTCATTTTATAAATTTGTTATTAATTGAAAAGTCATTTTACTATTATAGTTTTTTAAAAAAAACTTTAAATATTATAATATATTTTATAATCTTTTGTACCTTCCTTGTAAGTAACAAATAATTATACAAAATAACATATAAATTTAAAAAGCTAAAAACATCAAACTTTCACCCTCTTCCTTGTTCAACAAATATAATTTTTATTTATTTGTTGCAGCCCAAGTGACTCTGGGAAAGAGGCTGTAATCACCGCCGAGAATAAAAATGTTGTGCCCTAATTATTATTCTTAATTTTAATTCATCCAAATATCATTTTTTTCAGTTTTAGAGGATTTACAATCTAATTTATCTTAATTAAATCATGTATTTATAACTTTGATTTTCTATGTTTCTAGGAGTTTTCGGCTTTTGTTTTCTTGATAACTTTAACTCACAATATAAGTTAGAGGTGGAGGGTGCTTACCATCAAAGTAATCTCTCTAGTCAAAGAAAAGAAAACTTTGTCAAAACTAAAAGACCTTTTTATTCATATCATTTTTGTTTTGAGATGAAAGAAATAGTTATATTTTTTTGAATATGTCACTTGTTCTGTGAGCATTTAGAAATCGTACAACAACAACAACAATAATAATAATAATAATAAGGCTTGCCAACGCCATGATTTAAACTTAGTTTACTATAAAATTATTTTAACTTTAACCTGAACAAGAACAACAACAACAATAATAATAATAATAAGGCTTGCCAATGCCATTGTTTAAGCTTAGTTTACTATAAAATTATTTTAACTTTACCTGATCAAAACCTTAACCCATTAAATAATGCCAAGATTCCTTATGAATTGCTTACATATGGAAAGATTATTAGTGTTTGTACTCAAGAAGGTTTAAATATTTGTAATGATATTAAAATGAATTATCATATTAAGAAAAATAGATTAAATGAAAAACAATAATTGAGTGAATTTTGTGATCAATTTGCTATTGATATGCTTGTTAAAACCGAAAAAAGAAGTTTTATCCTTCTACTAATTTTTTTTACAGAAAGCCTCGAAAAGTTAAACGTAGAGATTTATCCAAATCAGATCTTAAAGAATTTCCAAAAAATTATAGAAAAATGTATAAAAGAAAAGTTGGTAAAAAAGATTATAAGAAGCATGTTAAGTGCCATAAATGTGGTAGATTTGGTCATTATGCAAATGAGTGTAAAATCAGGAAAAGATTAAACAATTGGATATAGATGATAAATTAAAAGATTCTTTGTGCAAAATTCTTTTGAATTCTGAACACGAGTATTCTTCTTCTAATACTGCTAAAACTAGTTCTGATTCTTCTACTTCTGTTGATAATCATGTGCGTGTTTTACAAAATGAAGATTTATATTCAGATGTTGATAGATCTTGTTCTGATAATGAATGTGTACCCTGTCAAAAGGATTTTCCTTGTGAAAAAGATGATAATTTGTATAATTTGTTATCTAATTTTCAAGATTTAACTGTGACTGTTGTTGATGATGATAAAATATTTGATATTTTAAAAACTATTACAGATAAAGATTTAAGAAATAAGATTTTTGATACTATTTTTGATGAAGGTTCTAGTAGTAATAAAGTAGAAGAAAATTCTAATAATATTAGTAGACAACCTGCCTACTATTCTATGTCTGAGCTGAAACAGATTTTGAACTAAAGGAATTTTATTACAAAAAAAATTACTACTTCTGATTTACAACAGGAAATTAGTATTCTAAAAGAAGAGATTATTCAGTTAAAAAATCAAAACAAAAGTTATGACAAAAGAATTTCTAGTTTAGAAGATGCAAAAACTTTTGATTTACTATTACAGGCTAATAAACCTGATGGAAAAAATAAAACGATTTTGTTGGAATCCAATTTAGAAAATACTGATACCAAACTTTTTGACAAATAATAGATTTGATGATAGCAGTGAATTTTTACAGAAACTCAGTATTATCACTTCGCAAAAATTTTATACTAATATTACTCTGCAAATTGATTATAATTTTTGCAAAGAATTTGTTGCTTTGTTTGATAGTGGTGCAGATGTAAATTGTGTGCAAGAAGGGATCATACCTTCTAGATATTTTCATAAAACTACCCATTATTTGAGATCTGCTAATGGTAGCAAAATGAAATTACGTTATAAATTACCTGAAGCATTTCTGTGTAATAATGGTGTTTGTTTAATGCAAAGTTTTATGATTGTTGAAGATATTTCTTGTCCTATTATTTAAGGTGTGCCATTTATGAATGCTATTTTCTCTTTGAAATGGTGGGATAATAATAAAATAATTGGTACTTATAAAAATAAAGATTTTCAATTAAATTTTATTACTAGACCATTTACTAAGACTATTAATTAAATTGTTGATAAATTAATTTTAAAAAATCAACAGATAGATTTAATTAAACAAGAAATTAGTCTGATGGAAATAGATGTTATTTTAAACAATTTTAAATTGCAAGAAAAATAGATTTATTAAAAAATCAGTTTATTCTTAATATTTGTGGTGATCATCCTAGTGCTCTTTGGAATAGGAAAAAATATGTGGTTACTTTACCTTATGAAGAGTCCTTTGATGAATTAAATATTCCGACAAAGGCCAGACCTTGTCAAATGAATGCTGATTATTTAGAATTGTGCAAAATTGAAATTGATAATTTATTGAAAAAGAATTTAATTAGACATTCTAGTTCTGCATGGTTTTGTACTGCTTTTTATGTGAATAAGCATGCTGAACAGGAAAGAGGTGTACCTAGATTAGTCATTAATTATAAACCTCTTAATAAAGTTTTAAAATGGATTAGATATCCTATTCCGAATAAAAATATTTATTAGATTGACTTCATGATGCTATTATTTTCTCTAAATTTAATTTAAAATCTCGTTACTGGCAAATTCAGATTTCTGAAATAGATAAGTATAAAACTGCTTTTAATGTGCCTATGAGTCAATTTGAATAGAATGTTATGCCATTTGGTTTAAAGAATGCACCTTCAAAATTTCAGCAAATTATGAATAATATTTTTATAGCATATACCAATTTCATTATTATTTATATTGATGATATTTTGGTATTCTTTAAAAATGTTGAATCACATTTTAAACATCTTGAATTATTTCCGAAAATTGTGATTCAAAATGGGTTAGTTATTTCTATACCAAAAATGTTTATTTTTCAGACAAATGTCAGATTTTTAGGTCATAATATTGAAAAAGGTAAGATTAGTCCGATTAACAGGAGTATTGAATTTTCTTTTAAATTTCCTGATATTTTAACTGACAAAACTCAGTTGCAAAGATTTTTAGGTAGTCTAAATTACATTTCTCCTTTTGTAAAAGATTTAGCTATAGATACTGCAATTCTGTATGATAGATTAAAAAAGAATCCCAAAGCATGAAGCGATTTACATACTACTGCTGTTAAAAATATTAAATTAAAAGTTAAAGAATTACCATGTTTAACTTTAGCAAATTCAAATTGAAAAAGACTGTTGAAACAGATGCTTCTGATATTGGTTACAGATGTATTTTAACCCAGTATTCTCCTATTGATAAAAAAGATTTTATTATTCAATTTTATTCTGGAAAATGGAATACTAGTCAAAAGAATTATGCGACTGTTGCAAAAAAAATTCTAGCCATCGTTAAATGTATTTTAAAATTTCAAACTGACTTATATGACCAAAAGTTTTTGATTAAAACTGATTGTCAGACTGCTAAATTTATGTTCAATAAAGATTGTAAACATAATGTGTCTAAACAAATATTTGCAAGGTGACAATCTTTATTAGCCCCTTTTGATTTTGAAATTAAATAGAAAAAAAGGGATTGAAAATAGTCTTCTTGATTTTTTTACAAGGGAATATTTAAACTAATAATTTAAATGTGCAGGATGAACCCCAATTGATTCGTGTCCTCTAATAGAGGAAGAGCCCAAGGAAATCAAAACAGATTTCAGACACTAGGGCACATTTCAATCCCTAACAGATTAATGAGAGCGATTTCTTCCCCCGGCGAGTCGTATTCAACAGCTGCCAATGCCAATATTCGACCGTCGTACCAAGATTATCAGAATTATTTGAATTCTATAAATGCCAGCAATGCTGGAACTATCGGAGGTAACAATGTTACCGTCAACCCACCTCAGTTGAGGATCCTACTAATGAAGATTCTTTTGCCTTTATTGTTGGCAAATCAGACAAAATTGTTTTTGACACAAATTCAAAAAAAGAATTGATTTTATATATAGACCCAAAAGATTTTCAATGGAAGCACAATCCATGGGTCGTAATAAGAATATATTTAAACAATGCATTATTTCCAATGCAAACTTATAAAAATAGATTACACTTTGAGATGATTTTGACATCAACAGGGTCAGTGGAAATTACCCACAATAACACTAGAGGCCCTAATAAATCATATTTTACTTACTCTATCAGAAAATTACAAATTAAAAAGGGTGGATTATTGACCAGAAAGAACTTGTTGCCGCATACATGAAGCAAGTTAAGAAGGATATTCAGACCCAGTTTGGAACTAATAATGATTCTATGCCAGATAATTTTGGAGATGATAACCTCTTTAATGATTCTCAGAGTGTGAACAACATAGCCTCTAATGAGATTCCTGACATTATCAAAAAGGCTGAAGAAGAAATTTTACAATACAAAAATAAAAAGATTTAAAACGGACAAGAATGAGAGCAACCCTTCAGACAGATTTAGACAGCTACACAGTATACTTTACTGTGTCAACAGTGATTTTACTGTTGGAGCGTTGAAAAAAGCACTATTACGGTACACTTTTACTATTTAGGCACTGTGCATTACTGTTTGGCACTGTAGCCTTTTTGACTTTTTTTATTTTCCTGTTCACCTTTTTCGTTTATATATAGGATGCATTTCTGCATTTAGAGGACAGGTTTTGGAAACCCCTCTGACTACTCTCTAAAATTCTCTCTCTCTAGAAGTTATAAGTTTGTAATAGTTATAAGTCTGTACTATTGTGATATAAATAAATAAAGAGTGAAGTTTGGCTACAACCCTAGGAGACTGGTGGTGTTACATGTACTCATTTCTTTCTTTCTTTTATTTATTTTTGTATAACTTAGACTCATGATGTGCTAAGTATTTAGGTGTTAAATAATAACTAATATAAGATTGTTAGAATATAAAATGGCAATGACTCTAAAATAAGAACTTTTCTTTAATGGGTTAAGGTTTTGGTCAGGTTAAGGTTAAAATAATTTTATAGTAAACTAAGCTTAAACCATGGCGTTGGTAAGCCCTAAAAGGGGTGTTTCCGACATGGTTAGTAATGAATTAATCGGGTTGAAAACCTTGTGATTCCATTGGTAAGTCCTGTATGGCTGATGAAATCGCCTAGGAATATTTCCGGTTGGATTTTAGATGATTAATTCGCGGTTTACATAAAATACATTTGACTTTATAAAATTACCAGACTATGTAAAAAATTTCCAATGAGAGGTGCATTGCATTGCAATGTTATTTGTGAAATATTTCCATAATTTGATTAAAGAATAGCAATTACAGTGAAAAATAAAAAGTAAAGCAGTTTTATTTGATGAAATCAATTAATGATATAATTAATTAGTTTTTACGGTTACAAATTTTGGAGAAGAGACAGAAGAGGATATAAATTAATCTTCTCAACTTCTTCTACCTAAATGTCTTCATGCAGTTAAGTATTATATTTATTCACCTTTCAAATTTTTAAAAATGAGTTAGTAGAAAATTCAGGAAATAAATTAATAAAATGCCAAAAAAATGAAAGAAAAGATAAATATAAGGAGGCCATCGAGAGGTACCACACCACCTTTTCTATAATCTTCCTTTATATATATATATTGATTGATTGATTAGATTGGGTGAACTTAAATGAAGTGATATAAATAGCCAGACATACATACTATTTATTCAATAATTAATAACAACTTGCTTGAATTTGAAGCCGCGTTATTATTATAGAGTGAATGCAAGAAACTCTCTCTAAGATATATCTTTTGGAACACTTTCCTCATACTAAATCACGATATATCTTTTACACTTGCCTCGGGTATACAAAATCACAGAAACTTCCCTTATTTTAATTTTGGGTAACAAAAACTGTTAAAATACCTAAAGGAAGGCTACTTTGACCTTGAAAACCATACCAAGTTTATTTATTTCATCCTTTCTCCTAGTTTTGTTTTATTAAGAGAAACTCCAAGAAGAGTTTTTCTTTTCCTCAAATTTAGGATTCAAAAGCTCTGAATGTCACACTATTTTAAATAGTAATATATGTAACATTTGGGAAAGTGAAATCAATATTCATAGAGGAAAGCTATAACTAGAGTATTATTTAGCAACAAAATTCTACACTAGAAAAAGTCTTGGTTATTTGGTGTAGTTAAAGATTTTAGTTAGAAGAGGTATATGGTTTTAACCTAGATAGCCACAACTTTACAACTATTTTAACAGGATTCGAACTTGCATCCTCTAAGAGGAAAACATGAGCGTTAACTGTTGGCAACATAAGCTCCATTGTTTCTTTGGGTGTCATGATTAATATTTATACTAATCCTTATATATATATATATATATATATATATTATTGGTATAATATATCATAAATATAATAAATTACAGTTAAAAATAAAATTACAAAAATGAATACAAAATATATTCAGGCTTAGGTGCGGATATCTCGCTCTCTGTAAGGAGATTCAAGCCTACTGTGGCATAATCTACACCGATTCAATAATATATCTCTTGACTTGTCCCCTCGAGGATACAACAGCCCAACAACGTGTACAACTCAAACAACCTCAGATTAGTTGAAGAGTCTAAAGTTGTACCATAAGAACACCTTCCTTCAACTTATAATTACTCTCTTTTGTATAATGATTTAGTTGAAGACTTAAAATTTTTTCTTTGTCTCAACTCTTTCTTTCACTACTACACATTACAATATTTTTCACACTTTAACATATTTCATCTCCTACCCAACACAAAGGAAGATGCATCATTATTTATAGATGAAGAAGTCTACCATTTAATCAATGGGTAGAATGAGGGATATTTGTAACAACCCCTAAAATGTTGTATGTCGGTATTTCAATTCTCGACAAACATAATACAACCTTTGTATTTTGGGCATAACTTTTCATAGGTTGGTCCAAATTAGGTGATTCAAATTTCTGGGTAATCACAACATCCTTACCTACAACTTTCATGAAGAACATAACTTCAAATTCGGAGTATAAGTAGGTCAAATAAATTAATCTTTGCAAGATATAGTGCTGTGACGGAATTGAGTGTTGATAGAAGAAAATTCATATCTCACTGTAGGTTGCTCCAAATTGGTTGATTCTTGAACTATATGAAACTAGACTTCCATATCTACAATTCTTATGAAGAAACCAAATCCTAATAAGGAATTTATCTTATTCAAACGTAGCTTCGAAAATGAGTATTCTGTTAAAAAGAACTCATCTTACCTACCATGGAAACATCTAGATGCATTTGACATCATGCATGACATAAATTGTCCTCCATTTAATATCATCCATGACATCAATATATTCCATTAAATTTTCAGATTTTTCTTTATAATTATTTTATTTATTGTTAGGTCCCTCTTTCCCACCTATAAATACCCACCTTATTTCCTCATTTTATTCATCAAGCTTTCCTAAGCATTTCTTCTCTCTATATACTTCTTCTCAAATATAGTTTTAGTTTTAGTAGTATAAAAATACTACTCCGGTTATTCTTATACTCCGGGTAGTACACAAAACGCTCCGGCGAGGAGAAAAGGCTAGGGATCCAAGAGTATTCCAATTCGGAGTAAACCTTCGGATTTAAGGTATGTAAGGCTTTCATAGCATTGGATTAAGTTCGTCCATGCGCCCAATATTTAAATTCATTATAATTGAGTTATAGTTGAGTTTTATCCAAATCTTGAATTCTAAATGAATTAATTCTTCTTCTATTGAGTTAGATATATTTATGCATTAATATTATTATTATTGTTATCTCTCATATTATTGGAATTATTGTTCATGGCTACTTTCCCATGAATCCTAATTGATTTGATGTTCATGAATATTTTTACACATGTTTTGAGTAAAGATGTTGGCTTTTTATTATTTTTATTGATAAAAAGAGAGTTATATGAATTAATACTATATATGTATTTTATTGAGTTTTGAAAGAGTAAAAGAGTTAAATTTGAATGAATTTGAGAAAATGATATTTTGAGCAAGATGTTTTGATGAGATGTAAATGATGTTTTTTGGAAGTATAATGATTGATGAACATGAAATGAGATGAGTTTGATGATTTAAATTAAAGTCCAATGAGACTAGATGATGAGTTTAATATGAGCACATATTTTGGGAGTAGTATTGAGCACCGAGTTGGGTAAGAGTTTAATTGACTCAAACCCCAGAACTACGTAGCCAGCGTAGGATGGAGGCTATGCCTCTTAAGTCCCAAAAAGATGACTTTGATGAATGGATCCAAGATGGTGATGTCCTTTACCCTGGCAAGGTATTGGATGGATGTGGCAACGACATCGCTTCGTTGTATCATCGCTAGCTCATAAGTGATGGTTGTCGGTTAGAGAAACTCCCAACTGAGTAAGCATTGCTTATTACTATTATTTTTATTATTATATTTTAAACTTGCATTACATATTCATGTTGAGATGATGTTGAGTTCTGAGCTGAGTTTTCTTGAGAGGAGTTTCTTGATATCTGTCCTTACCTTCCTGCCATTTTACATACTCGTACATTCCACGTACTGACGTCATTCGACCTGCATCGTTTTATGATGCAGATACAGGTGTTAGAGATCCTCAACAGGCGCATCGTTGAAGATCATTTCTTTTCAGCTATTTGGTGAGTCCTTCTTGTAATCGAAGGAACTCCTTATCCTTTTATTATTGTTGAGTGTGATGTTTCTTTTGAGGTAGCCATGGACATGTCATTGGCACCATCTAAGAGTATTAGAGGCTTCATAGACAGAGTCTGATGATGTAATCGGAGTAGTTCTCCTTAGAAACTACTTCTTCTAAGAATTATATATTTTTCCTTTGATTATGACAATCCCACATTAGTATTATTAAGTCTTCCGCTGATGAACAAATGAGTAATGAGACCAAGTGGTTCTCTCGGAAGCCAGAGATGGTTTCTGAGTGCCGGCCACGCCTAGGCTACCCTCTCAGGGCGTGACAATATTAATGTGGGTAAGTGAATGTGATAGATGTTACATAAGTTATAAAAAACTAATGGTCATATGAGTTACAAGAAACTAATGACCATGAGAGTTACAAGATTTAATGGCCATATAAGTTACAAGAAGTAATAGTAATCTTCTACCACAATTTATATTCACTAACATATGCACTTAAATTTAATTTTAATAATAAAATGCCTATACACCAACACACATATATATACATACAGAGTTTTAATTAAAAACATTGGGGTGTCATGGCACCCCTAGCCTTCTACATAGATCCGTCTCTGCTCATTGTGTCGTGTGTATTAGTATTACTAGAGGTTGGAGCCCATGCCAGCATAGTCCCAACTATAACATAAAGCTTTATTTTTAATAATTTAGTCACGGATTGCGTGATCTTTAATTTTTTGTTCTTAAATGTGATGGTATTTAATTTGTGTCCATGTTGTTTATTTTATGGAAATTTATGAATCAAAAGACTTTTTTCAGTAGATTTTTTAGGAATCACGTAGTGTAGAGGGGTAATCACTATTTTTTCCTATCATTTTTCAATTTATAGAAATTTCTTAAAAATATGATAATCCGAATACATTAATTCAGTAATCCAAATACATTAATTAGAGTTTTTATGTATAATCAGGTAACATTTAAAACATGATACATTGAACATAGAGATAATTTATGAATCAGAATTAATGTATCTAGATTACTGAATTAATATATCGGATTACTGAATTAATGAATCAGATGGAAAAAAGGAATTTTTGAATTTTTTTTAAAAATGGATGGGAATAATGAAAAAATATGATAAATAAAAGAGTGTAATTAGGTAATTTTTCCTTTTTTTTTAACCTAATTCACTCGGCAAAAGTTTAGAGAATCTTTGCCTTGATCGATATAAGTTTTGTAGAAATTAAATTATGCGACATAAGTTGTATATAATTTTTTTGATCTAATTAACTTGACAATGATATGAATTATGTTATGCCTTATAAGATATATAACTTAGGGTATGTTATGATATGAAAATATAAACTTTGCCGAGAAAAAACATAATTATTATTTTGATGCCATGAGGCATTTTTGATTAGTTTTTTTTAACCTAAGATACAGGACAAAAATTAAAGACCATCAGACATGCGAGAAAAACAATTAAAGACCACCCCAAATAGAGATATTTGTGCGAATTGAATTACTAGTTTTATAGTTCGTTCAATCGAAATGAAAATAATCTTAATGATAAATAATTTCAATCAATTAACATGGAAAATGCATAATTGAGATATCATGTTAAACAGGGCAAAAATAAATAAATACTTCATATTATGTGATGGCTCTTTTCCTTAAACAACTATTATTGATAGAATGAATAGATCTGTTATTTCTTGAAATCTTTCTTCTGATGCAAAATCGTAGTGTAACATGTATCCTCTCCTGTTTTGGTCATGAAATAGATGGAATAAATCAAAAAATAGATTTTTATTGAAGAATGAAATCTTATTGGAACTGTCCATATCTGGTTCATTCTTCGGAACCATATCACATCCCGGATCTGATGAAATATGATGAATTGAGACAGTATTTTATAAATATGTAATTATCTTGAAAATATTAACCACATTTTTATTTTTCGATTGCCTGGATAAATACTTATTTTTGCTATATAATAGTAGTAAATTTCATATTTTGACATCCAATAATTTCAATTATATAGGCTAAATGTAAAGATGAAATTCATACATTTGAATAGTAAATGATCTTCATGAACACTAGGTACAATAATGGAGTCCATAAGTTGAAAATTAATGAGTTTTTGGCCTTAGAGTTGACTTTTGTCAAAATTCAGAATTCGAAAGCTCGAAATGGATTTTTTATGATTCCACTGGACCCGAGAGGTGATTTTAGAAATAAGTGAGGTATTGATTGAATTTTAAGACGTTTCAAGCCTATTTTGGTATTTTTGAACCTTAAGTTATCTTAGTTGTGACTAAATGAGTTCCGGATAAAGAAGACCCTTGAATATAAATTTTGATGGTTATATTGAGTTTGTAACGTCGAATTTAGTGGGGTAGCTTATATGGTTTGTGTGTACGGGCTTCTAAATAAAGCCCGAGGGTCCATTCAATGAATATTTGGTCCTTCTGTTGATTGAAGTGTTTTTTTATATTGCATGTGTCGCAATCGCGAGGGGCCAGTCATGAAAGCGACCATCGCTTAAGCGAGGCCCCATCACGAATACGATGACCAACACCTAGGCAGGTGTTGCGAAAGCGTCCAGTGGGTTGCGATTGCGGTGGTCACAAAAGCTGATGCTTTTACGGGGTTTGCTTTAGCAAACAGTGGTCATGATCGCGACATCAGAGGGTGGTTATTGGGATTGATTTTGGGGTTAAACCCTATTTTCACTATTTTGAGTTTTAGGAACACCTCTTGGGGTGATGTTTGAAGAGGATTTCGCTGTGAATCGATTGGGTAAGTATCTTTAACCCTAAAACTTCAATTCCCCATTATCAAATGTGATCTTAACATAAAAAATGATGATTTTTATTGGAAAATTTGAGGTTTTCAAGAACTTGAGTTTTGAAACAAAAAATGGTGATTATGAGTTAAATTCAACTCCATTTTTTAAATGGTTTTCTCTAATGGATTCCAAATGCTTTAAGGAACATTTTCATGTAAACATTTTCAAAATTAAACCTCATTTTCGGAATTGGAATTTTGAGTCATTTTGGCCCTTTGCTTGAATGTTCTTATTTCGGTGTTGTTAGTTCCAAAATTTTATTGTGAATCACTATTTGATTAGATTGTGGTGTTTTGGATATTGTTCAAAAGGGAAGGCTCTAATGGTTGATTGATCATGATTTGACTAAGGCAAGTGAACTTTTAAAACTCCATTAAATCTTGTAGAATTCTTGAATTCTTTTCTTGTGCGTGTTGGGGAGTAATAGGAATGAGATTGTGGGTTGCTTTCTTATATAAATTAACCTAAATTGATAGACGGGATTAACAGAAAAGGTAATGTATGCTAATCTTATGATGGAAAAGTGTGAAATACCTTGCTATTAATATGGATATGTATTTGATGACATGCTTTGATAGTTCTATTTTGATTGTGAATTGTCGGAACTTGTCATTCATTATTATTGTATGAATATGCCAAATTACAACTTATTCTTGAACACAGTGATGATATGGACATATGTGTTGCTGAGGTCATTTTCGATGATATTGTGATGCCAAGGTCATTTCCGATGAGATTGTAATGCCAAGATCATTTTCTATGAGAGTGTGGTGCCGAGGTCATTTCCGGCAAGAGTATGATATTAAAGGTCATTACTAACGAATGTGACTGATGCTTGATTATTTATTATGTATGAGAATCCTTGCATACTTATGTGTGGTGTATTGACTCTTTATATGATTCGTGAGATACTTGTGATGACTTAACTGTGATTGTGGAACTTGTTTGAACTACGTATTGCAAATTCTAGATTGGGCTGATTTTCTGTTCAGGTTGTAGTTATAGAGGTTAGTTGGGATGAAAGGAGTTCTAGAATTTTATTAGATTTTCCTACTTTTAATAGTTAACTTGCTAGGTACCATGTTGTTGGTATTCACTCCTTACTTCTACCCTTGTGTAGGTTTTGAGCATGAATAGTGAGTTTGAGTCATTCCTTATCCTACTAGGCTTAGAGGTGACCTGAGAGGTAGCTGATTAACGTTCGACGATCTCCCTTGTCCCTTTTTACTTATACTTTATTCTATTTAAAATACAAAGATATTTGAGACTGTATTTATCTTTCATTTTATGTTTACTAGTGGCTTGTACACATGAAAATCAAATGTTGGAGTTTATTCAAGATTATTTAAGACTTCCTCTTTCGTTTATTTGATCTATCAGTATTTCTGTATTATTTTCCATAACTGTTGGGTTTAGCCTGACTTGTCCTAGTGGGATAAGAAGAATGCCATCACACCCAGATTCGAATCGTGACAAAGTGGTATCAGAGCCCAAGGTTCATAGGTCTAATATATGTACAAGACAAGTTTAAGTAGAGTCTCAAGAATCGGTATATAGACGTTTGTACTTATCTTCAAGAGACTATGAAGGCTGATAGGAAAATTTCTTTTTATTCATTCTTTATTATCGTGCGTGATGACCTTCACTAGTATTGATTTTTTGCTTGTTCTTTTTGTAGATGGAGAGGACTAGAGCTAGTGTTGCTGATAGTAGAGGGGAGGCAGTTCCTGAGGAAGTCATTGAGGCCTAACTATGGATAAGGATAGAGCTAGAGCTAGATATCGTACTCAAGGAGCGGTACCAGCTAGAGTCCGGGATAGAGAGCCTTCTCTAGAGCCACAATTGGGGGTTGGAGAGGACCAGTAGGTCCCTTATGAGCATGCATCTCCTTCACTTTAGGTTACCTTGATAAGGGTGTTGGGTGTACCAGAGGGCTTTTCTCAGGGTTTGGTTATACTTGATCAGGTGGGTCATCTACCAGCAGTGCCCGCACTAGCTGTCGGTGTACATAACATATTATTCCCAAGGTAGTCCTGACAGTAGATGATCAACATTGTTATGAGAGGTTTCAAAAGATGAAACCACCCAGTTTCAGGGTGGTAAGAGAAATGACGCTCATGAGGTTCTGACTTTATGCCATGAGATGCTAGATTAATTTTGTTGTACTCTAACTGTATGGATCTGCTAGGGAGTGGCGGAGGACTCATGTTTGGTCTAGACCAGTTGGATCCCCTTCGGTAGAGTGAGATATGTTCTCTAGTACTTTTTAGGACTGTTTCATCCGTTGGAGTGTGCTTGAAGAGAGCTGATTTGGTTTCAGGGCATGACGTATAGTGGCATGTTTGTTGCTGAGTATGAGGCGCATTTCTGTCAGTTGTTTTGGCATGGTATATCTTTGATTTCAAATGAGGCAGAGAGAGTTAGCAAGTTCATGAGAGTATTGACTATCTCCATCAAGTCCTATGTGTTTAGATCAGCCTGCTAGGGGGCCTCCTTCCAGTCCATAGTAAGCACCGCCAATGAGGTAGAGTTGATGGTTCGAGAGGAGTTTGAGGACCCCGGCCCATGCATCCATACCAGTGACTGATAGGGGGCAGATATATCATGGGTCTTATAGTTCTATCCGAGGTGGCCATGGTAGTTCATCTGGAGTGCAAGCAATTGTCTCTACAGTTGTAAAATAAGAGCACCTGACTTTGCCCATTCACGCCATTACAACATTACAATCAGCTTCTTACTTCTTTCCAGAAAGATTTTCTACTTCTTAAGATTCCGTTTATGGCTATTATATAATATTAGAACATCGTTATCAAAGAGTGTAATGACCCATTAGGTAATTTTGAGAACGAGTCCTCCTCCTTTCATAGAAGACCCTTTTCGTAAATTTAAGTTAAAAATTTTGGACCTTTCGGTAACTTTGGTTAATTAGTTGAGGGATAATTTTAGAGAATTAATTTAATTAAGGGGCTAAAATGTTAATTTATTTAATATCCTATACCACTTTTCTTATATTTATTAAAATAGGTTAGTAGGGTTTGTAAATTTTAATACATAATTAGTTTGAAAAAGGAAAAAAAATAATAAAAGAAAAGAGAAAAATAAATAAATTGTATTTCGTGTTATGTGTATTGGGGAGTAATGAGAATTGGACTGAGTTATTGACTATATGGTTGACCTTAAAAAATGGAGATAAGGGGTATAAAATGGTGATCTAATGACATGTATTAGTGGAATTGGTATGTTGTGATTATGAGTTTATTTTGGACATGTGAAATGACTATGTTGATGTAAGATAGGAAAAATTATTATTGTTGTCATGTTATTATCGTGAATTATATGAACATGAATTGATTGCATTGGTTCTGACATATTATGTGAGACTTAAAATGATACGAAACAAAAAGGGTCGGGCCACACGCTCCGTGGCAGGTATTATAAAACAAAGGGGTCGGGCCACACGCTTCATGGCAGGTATTATAAAATAAAGGGGTCGAGCCACATGCTCCGTGGCAAGATATATATGTTGAGGGGACGGGCCACACATTCCGTGGTAGGTTACATGGACAGAAATGTCCCCCATGGGTTCCGGACTGTAATTCAGCGGATGTGTACCAATAGGACAAACATGCATCATCTCATTGTATTGCATCATATTTTGTTGATATTTGTGAATTCGTGTTTACCCCTTTATTGCTCTGTATATGCTGAACTTGACTTGATATGATTCATTGATGAGACTATTGATGAGTATTCGTGGATTGTATTACTGTTATTATTGTACGAGTGTAGGGTTGGGATGGTTTTATGCAGGTTGTAGTTAAGGAGGGTCGATTGGGAGAACAGGAGTACTTATATCTATTGAGCTTTGCTAAGTTTTAATTCTCCACTTGCTGAGTACCGTGTTGTTTGATACTCACCCCTTGTTTCTACACTTGTGTAGGTTGTGAGCCCGGACTTGCTTGATCTCCTAGTGTTTCCACCATATCCGAGGCTATTAATTCGAGTGTTGAGGTAGCTGTTATATCCATCTAGCGGATACCTTTTACTCTTTTAATATATTTTAGTCCTATTCTAGAGACAAAAACATTGTGACTATATTTTCTTTCGTACTTCGATAATGTATTAGTGGCTTGTATATGTGACAACCAGTCTTGGGGATTTTGAGATTATTTATTTATTTTTGACTAAGTTAAACCTTGCTTTATCTCAATTACTTCCGCATTTACTTTTCGTTGAATTTTAGGCTGACTTATCTTGGTTGGTTGAGATGAGTGCCATCACACCTGGATTCGGGTCATGACAAAGAGAAAGTAGGAGAGTGCTAAAGAACACTATTGACAATGGGGTCCAGGAAGCCCTCAAAAAAGAGATATAGCAAGAAAGATCCTGAAATCACACTGCCTGTATGAACAAATAAACTTTACCCATTTACAAATCTCATTAACCACAAAATTTAGTGAGCGGTGCCATATCTTTCTATGGATTGCTTCTTTCACCTCTTTCGCTGTCAAAGAGCTTGACCCATAGATCATGGAACAAATAGGATGGGTAAGGCCCGTTGAACATCATTTGGATGGGCTTGAATCCTTTGCATTATTTCATATGCCTTTGACGGGCTTTGAAATTGGACATATCTGGAGGGCCTTGTCTTTAAGCAGTTGGGTTCCACGCAGCTATAGCTGCAGAGGATAGTCTCTAAAAGCTACAACCATCTTTTCTTATTATTCTCCAAAAATATCGAGGTCTTGTTTTGGGTGTGGAGATCTAGGACATGATCCGTCAGTGTCCCTTGCAGACTCATTTAGGACCCCATCATACTTATTAAGATGCTCCAGATAGAGATGCGGTACCTCTGTCTAGGGGCCAGGGTAGAGGTCAGACAGGTAGAGGTAGTAGGGCATCTAGTAGTAGTGCTATTATTCCATGTGGAGGTAGGAGATTTGTTCAAACTGGAGGTGGTAGAGGTACCTAGTGTTATGTTTTTCTGTGGAGACCCGAGGCTGAGGCTTCAGGTGTTGTCATTATAGGTATTGTCCTTGTTTGTCATCGATCTGCATTAGTGTGATTTGATCTAGGGTCTACCTTATCCTATGTGTCTACTTACTTTACTTTTGGGTTTGATTTGATATGAAATCGTATGCTTGTACCTGTACATGTTTCTATACCTGTGGGTGAGCCTTTAGTAGTGGATTGAGTGTATCAATCCTGTCTTATTTCATTGGCTGCGTACGACACTTGGGTTGACATGATTATCTTGGGGATAATAGATTTCGATGTTATATTGGGTATGGGCTGGTTCTCTCCTTATCATGCAATTCTTGACTGTTATGCTAAGACTGTTACCTTAGCGATGTGTGGTGTTCTGAGGATTAAGTAGGATTGAGGGAGGGGTACTAGTGGTTCTTACCCTAGTAGGTTTATTTCCTTCATTTGAGCTCTGAGGTTGATTAATAAAGGGTGTTTGTCATATTTAGCCGTTGTAATCTCCCAATTATTGAGAAATTACTTTTTCATGTAAAATATCCATTTTGCCTTTCTCCTTAGCGATTTCATGCTTTGTTTGTATTTTGGGAATGGTTTGTATGGTCCTCGGTGCGATCGGGAGAGATTTTAGTGATTTGGATTAAATTTTTATGAGATAGTTGACTTTAGTCAATATTACATGATTTGAGTATCAAATGCTAATTCCATCAGTTTCGTTATGTCTGGAACGTCGATTCGGTCTAGTAGGGTGGTTCGTTAGAGCTCCAAAACCTTAGAGTTTGTTTTGAGTATTTAGGCTAAAAGTTGAGTTTTAGGCCTAAGAGAGGCCCGTGGGGGAATTTTGGTCATAACAACTTTTTTTGGAAATACAACGATTCTATTGGCTAGAAAACATATTTTATGATCAATTTCTCTATTGGATTATGTTTATATAGTTCCGGATGAGTACTGGGGGTAAAACATATGTTTTAAAGGTTGTTTGTGCAAGTTGACCGTGGTCAATGCGCGGTCAATGTAGTTAACATAACCTTTTTGGCTGAAAATAGTCCATATTTTGGATTTCTTCTTCCTTTTTCTCATTTCCACCATTGTTACTCAATTGAAGCTTAGAAGAGATAATTTTTGAAGCAATCTTTTGAGGAAATTTATTGGAGTAAGTATTTTTATCATTTCTAAATCATCTCCTAACGATTTCATCTTCCAAAAATATTTCAAAATCAAGATTTAAATGTGGATTTTAGGATTTTTTCTCCAAAATTTTGAAATAAGTAATTTCACGATTTCAAACTCATTTTTTACTCAATTTTAATGGGTGTTTTCAATCACAAACTCCTCTTGATGGGTAAAAAATGTTTTTCAAGTAAAACTCCAGGTTTATCCTTTCATTTTTGAGGTAATTTTTGGACGATTTTGACCCCGGTTCTTAAACCTGCAATATGGGTATTGTTGAACCCTTTTTGATGAATTCTTTTCATTCTTAATAGTTTGGATCATTTTGGAGTCGGTATTTGAGATTAAAGCTCCGATAGAGTGTTCGAGGTGAAGTTTTTGGCCTTCGAGGTATGTTTAGATATCCTTTTTATAAAATGAGATTGGTTAATTAATCATTCTTATGTCATAGGCTTTGGGATGGGATAGTAATATAAATTGAGATTGTTGATTATATTGTGATGCCCGTGTGGGGGTTGATTATATTATGATGCCCATGTGGGGATTTAGTTATATTTTAATGCCTGTGTGGGGGCTTGATTATATTGTGATGCTCGTTTGGGGGCTTGATTATATTGTGTTGCCCATGTGGGGTCTTATTTGTGCACTTTAGACTATATGAAGGCCTTATTTGTTATTCTATGTATTTTAGAAGCATGTGATTCATGCATTGTTTGTGAGAGAGACTTGTAACACTATTTGACTTGTAATGCCCGAGTGAGAGGTTGAGTTGGGCTTTGAATCAAATTTTAGTAAATGAAACACTTTCCAAATGGTTGAATGCTTATTTCAAATGAAGTTTTTCCACTATTTTCCATATGATGGTGAATATCATGATTTGGTTGAGTTTTGAAAACTTTGAACCTTT
Organism: Solanum dulcamara; assembly: GCF_947179165.1. Classification (NCBI taxonomy): domain Eukaryota; kingdom Viridiplantae; phylum Streptophyta; class Magnoliopsida; order Solanales; family Solanaceae; genus Solanum; species Solanum dulcamara. Next base: position 56,795,572 of record NC_077241.1, read on the forward strand.
TGATACATGTTGAGTTGATTGTTGCCTCCATGTTATATGTGTTATGATGAATTCATCCTCATTCATCATATCATGGTTCTTGGAAAGTTGAGAACCGTGAAAATTCTTTTTGAGAAAGAAAATGAGACATCTTTTTCTTATCTTTGACCATGAGCTAGGTGGAAAGTTAATGAGATATTGAGATTGTGATTTTTATATGGATTGCGAGTCCCCCATAGGTCTTTTTTGGAAGCGTTAGATCAACAAGGTGCATATGACAAGTTGTACGATAGCTTTAATTCCACCGTACAACCACATAATTGCATCATCACATTGCATTGCATTGATCTTTGAGTTATTTGACTTGTCGATGATATGTGGAACTGTTTTGGTCATATGTGTTTAATTTACTCACGACGTTTATAAATTAGCGGCATGAGTTGTCTCATTATGTTATGTCGAGTATCCCTACAGAGTTTGAGTGGATCCATAAGTTGGTGAAGGGATTCACGAATTATCTTTAGGAGGTCACAACTTCTCTTGTATTATCAGGTGGCTCATTTTAGAGTATTATTGACCATGCTAGGATGAATGAGAGTATCCAACATGCTAGATAGGGTGGCTCGAAGAGGTTCCATCATCAGGGTCAGTTCAGTGGCCATTTATCAGAGGTAGAGTGTATTCAGGGCCGAGCACACAGGGTTATCAAGGTAGACTAGCGCATACGACAATTCAGAGTGTAGATGGTGCATATGGATATAGGTTTGCCCAAACTAGTCATGGTGGTTTTTAAGGTTTGGGTGGACATTTTGACACTTCTGGTTATCCTCTGTGGTGTTCAGGTCCCTGAGGTTGTTTTGTTTATGATGCGTTTAGGCATAAGGCAAAGGATTTCCCGAGATGTGCTTCTTCTTCTGTTCAGCCTGGTCACAAGTTGTTTGTGCTACACTGGCCCTTGCTGTTCGAGGTGCACCAGGGGTGCCAAGGGTAGAGATCGAGGCAGTGGTTGTCGTAGTTCTCAGGAAGGTGGTGACAGTAGATTATGCTATGCTATACCAAGTAGGTCTAAGGCAGAGTCCTACGATGTAGTGATCACAGACATTATTCCAGTCTATCGCTCTACTTCAGTGTTATTTTCTCTTGGGTCTACCTATTTTTATGCGTCGACTTATCTTTCCACAGATATTGATCTTATTTATGAGTCCCTTGCAGTACCTATTAGTGTCTCTACCCGGTAGGCAATCCTTAGTGGTGGATTGGGTGTATAAGGAGTGTAGTAAGACTCGAGTAGACCTAGTTGTTCTTGATATATTAGACTTTGATGTTATATGGGGTATGAATTGATTATCTTCCTATCATATAATTCTAGATTATTATGCCAAGATTGTGACCTTAGCTTATCCTGATTTACCTCAGTTAATGAGGAAGGGTAATCCGAGTTCGTATCTGAAGAGGGTGAACTCTTATATTCATGCTCATCATATGATGGAAATAAGTTGCTTATCTTATTTGGCTCATGTTTGTGATCTTACTAGAAAGTCATTTCCCTTAGAGGCCACTAGAGTGGTAAGAGAGTTCATGGACGTGTTTTCTATTGACTTATCGGGTGTTCCTCCAGACTGTGAAATTGATTTTGTGATTGATTTGGAGCCGGGCATGTCACGCTTCAATCCTATACCTTATACGTGGTTGGAACTCAGAAACCATTGCTTGTCCTAAGCGAACCACTTAGTCTAATCACTAATTCAATCACTTAGCGGAAGATTGGACTCAATAGACAACTAACTCAAGTGGGTATTTAAAAATATCATCATCAATAAATAAATAATAGATTGAAAATACTCAAAGTATAATGTAACTCAACGTCATAAACTCAATAATAAAATTATGGTTTTAAAACCTACTTTGATAGAATCCTTCTACCCAACTCCACTCTATCTATCAAGCCTCTAACTGGCTCATAATAAGGTATCGAGACAAGTCCATTGATATCTCAAAGAACTACTAAATAATAAAAGAATGACTGAAAAGAAAGGAGCTCCTCCGAATGTAAGGAGGTCTCACCAAAAACTATAGAAGTAGATCCTCAACGATGCACTTGTTGATGTTCTCTAATACTTGTGTCTGCATCATAAATCAATGCAGGCCAAATGATGTCAGTACATAAAATATACGAGTATTTAATATAGCTGAAAGTAAACTTACTCAAAGATACTCAACTAAACTCACAGGAATCAACTCTAAAAATAGCTCAACTCAATGAAGCATGCAATTTAAGTAAAAGACCGCTTTGAAATATGAATATAATACTTTAGTTCTTGGGGAGTTTTTCTAACCTACAACCATCACTTATGAGCTAGTGATGATACAACAAACTCCTGTTGTTTCCATAGCTGTCCAATGCTTTGCCAAGGTAAAAAATGCGAACTCATCTCTGAATCCAATAAAAGTCCTCTTTAGGGACAATGAGGAGTCGCCTGAATGAATGGTTCAAACCTATCCTACACTAGCTACGTAGTCTATGGGGTTTGAATTATCTAAAATTTTACCCAAATCGGTGCTCAATACTACTCTAAAAAATATAATTATTATGCTCATATCTCAAGTGAGTAAAAATACTCAATTGACTCATTTAGTCTCTTTTGGACTTAGCTCAAAACTCAACTTTTCTCAACTCATCTCCTCTTTAAAATAGATACAATCTCAACTCAAAGAATGCATTTAAAACATAATTTAACTCCTCAACTCAACCTCAAAATGATGATTTAATTTAATAATGCTCAACTTGTTTATACTCAAAATAATAATTAAGAGATTTCTCAAGCTCATGCTCAAAATAATAATTAAGAGACTTTTCAAACTCAACTCATGCTCAAACTCTTTCTCGATCAAAGATGAAAATATTCATTCTTTAAACTCAAGATAGTGCATAAAATAATTAATACAAAAATATTCACAAATCATTCTTTAAAAACTCCATCAATGCATAAAATAAAAATAAAATCTCAATTAGGGTTCATGTGAACGCAAACATGAATCCATACTCTCAACAAGACTCAACTCATGAAACTCATCAAGGAATATTAAAATATATGCTAGAAAACCACAAAATTCATACACAAACCCAATAGAAATTATAAATAACTCAATAACTCAATTCATAGAACCTCGAAACTCAAGTCAACTCGAATCAATGAAGATGTAGGGCATGTGAACGAAATCATTCCATGTTATGAGTAGCCTTACATACCTAAAAGAATTAGATTCTTGAAAAGCTTTGAAGAACTTGATGAATGCTCTTGGAACTCTAGCTTTTTCTCCTCTTGAAATAACTTAGAATGTGTGAGTTTTATTTGTCTGAGGGTTTGGAATTAATAGGGAGGTTATAAGGCTATAATATAGGCTTAGGAAAGTTAATTGAGGATAAAAGGTCAAGAATACTCTTATGGAAAAGTAAGAAAACCATAAAAAATAGAAAAAAATGACTTTTTAATGAGTCTCGTTGGCCAAATCGGTGAGCTGGAGGTCTCCTCGTTGAAATATTCGGCGAGTCTCTAAAAAGGCGCTTTATGTCGCCTAGAATAACAGTTTATGGAGGTTTTCAGGTCCATTAGATGATCTCAATCGGTGAGATGTCAAACCATTCGGCGAGTTGCTAAATTGGTAGTTGAGCTCACTGAATTGTTCCGTCCGGACATGCTTCAGTAAAATAGCCATGACTTTTTACTCCGAGCTCCAAATGAAAAAAGCTTGGTAGAATTAGATAGGGGACACATAGATATTTAATTTGATATGTCATGGGTCCATGTAATGCTTAATATTCTGAGATATATGGTAATTTGAATTGGATCCTTCTAAAATCTTATACGAAAACTTAATCGGTAAATGATCTTTGAACTTGACTTAGTACTAGAGGTTCCTTATAACCCTAATTTACCTCTAGTAGAATTCAAGTACTTCGTAATTGATCCTAAAGCATATATACAATTAGAAGTCATCAGATTAGATCCTATACGCATATGAAAAATGGCTCCGGTCTTAGCTTAAAATTTTTGGGGTGGTACAATATCTTCCCCTTGGTATCATTCGTCCTCGAATGATGACCAAGCTATAAAGAATACTTAAGGCACAAATTGCAATGCAAGAATTCAAAGACTCAAGCTCATGAATAACTCACTTGATTACTCAAACTCAAGAAGATACTAACTCAGAGATAGGAATAGAAACATTACCTTGAACATTGACACTTGGAGGAACGAATAGATACTGAATCTGAAATGAGAGAAGATTTATAATCTCAAACGCTTTCATAAAAATTTCTCATATTTTTCTGGGAAAATAATTACCGGCCTGATATAAAAATAGGACCACTATGCATTAAGCAATATGACTGATAGCTTTCGAGCTTAGATACTCTTCTTCTTCATACAACGCTCCATCAGTTGCAACTCTGAGCTCCCACAAGGATGTATAAGAATACTTCCACCAAGGCCTAGGACTCTAAGTCTAACTGGATGCTCTTACTATGTTCAAGCCTAATGCTAATTCATAGGGTACTACATATAATATAATTATGCTAATCTAGATCACAAGCTTTATGTTCTATACCTTTACAAGGAATTTCATCCCTAGTCTACTACTCCCTACCATCATATTCAACCAATCTTAAGTCCAAATCAAGAAGTACCTAATGCACCGTGCATTCATCCACATGTCATCAATACCACATTCAAGCCTAGTTTTATAAACATCCCAATAGACTTACTTGAAAACTTTACAAGAGGATATCACTATCCCACTCCAATCACTCATATAAAGACATCCACTCATTCAAGCCTATTATTTTAATAACTTCATGTCTTCTTTGAAGTTAACATCTCTTATGAATTTTCATCCAACCTTAATATCTCTACACTGACAATTGCATTAACTTCTAGTAAGAGGTATACCAAATATACTCTTACCTATCTGTTGCACACAACAAGATCCCATCTCGCTCTTCCTCCATGTGTATAACCTTAAATGGAATAAGCATGCCACAACTATCAGAATAAGGGACACCCACTCTCTCCCATCTGCCATAAATCATTTACTATCATCAACATTGCTACCAAGATTGAAAAGAAAGGATCATTAGAAGGGCTTAGAGCGACAAATCGTAAGTACGATACATCCAAGATTTCTGATTTGAGAATATTCATGACTTAACATGATCTCACATCCTTTTAAGGCCTATCATGAGTTTATGGAATTGAGCATACTATAAAAATAAGTGCATATATCGTGTATGACATAACATCGGGCTAGAACTCTTAGATTCATGGAATAAGTTCAGGATCGCTGAACGAAGTTACCACTTCTCACTCTAGAAACTGAGCATGAGCATAAATCAACATGAAGTGCATGGGTCTAGCCATGGGTATGGCTCTCATACACAAAATAAGTGTAGGGTATTACCTCGACTGAAGTATAAGGAATGTAAGAGAGGGAAAACAACTGATGTCTCATCACAACTTAAAACTCAAGACCCACTTTGATTCATCACCTCATCATCCCTCTTAGACCAAAGGTCACTACCTTAAGCCTGTGGACTGGTTCTCTACACTAATCTATAAGCATATTGCTCCATTCGACTAGGGTATCAGTAAACATAATAACACTTAAACTCTCCAGTTATACTATACTCAAAGGTACAAACCGCTATGAGGGATTCATTATAAGATACTTCTCTTAACTTCCTTCTATCTTTAGAAGCATATTTCTATACTTGCTGATCTTATTGGCTTACACAACTGCTTTCTCTAACTCTCATGATCTAACCTCTTCTCTTTAGCCTACTAACACTCATTTTCTAAGTTCACATATTCCTAACTTAGTTGAAGGAAACTTGAACTATAACGGGAGACTTATCATCATCTATATATAACCCCTTCGACCCAATTCTTATGGATACCATAAAAAAACATCCAACCTTCTCCATGTTGGTTGCTAAAGGATACTAACTATTCATCCATAGAAAATCATAAAATTTGAGCCTCACACAACTTTAAACTATCTCGGATACACATCTTAAGTTTCTTCTTTCCTAATGACTTATCCTTAATTCACTATTTTCATATAAGGGTTACATACACCACATTCGTAGAATCACACTTCTTATAGGCTAATATCTTAATTACTCACCTACTTTATGTCAATCCTACTAGATCAAATCTTAAAACTAAAACCATCGAACTCATAATGTTATCCCTTATTTTTTCACAACACTCATCTCAAATCCAAGGTTAGGGTCTAGTACTAACACATATATCACACACTTCTTGCATACTATGCTAACTTACAACTGCTAGATGAAATCAAGAAACATTAGGCTACTAAAACCTCATGATAAATAATCGATCTTTATCTCACAGTTTGTCTAATTATAATCTATCATCATCTTTCCTTCCACAACCTAAGTACTATCCACCCACTCATTATACCTCATTGCCTAGTTAGGCTCATAGCTCTATAATTATCCTGGGGCTCTCCTTTCAAAATCATAAACCTAGCTTAATTCTATCAACTCTTGACTACTCTGCCCTTTTATTCAACACCTATACTTGGTATTTACTAACATAATGATATCTGAACATAAAAATCCTCTCTCAGTTTGAGCATACTCTAACTCATCCTAACTAATAAATCTTTCTCTATCTTTTATCATGAAAGCTAGACGGTACACCCTAATCTTTAGTCAAAACAAAATGGACTTGACTTAACCCTATTACTCACTTGTAGATACATAACTCTAGTTATATGCCTCAATCAACCACCACTCTCACTATTGGGCTTTGTTTCTACTCCTCTAACTCTACCTTTATAGCTCTAGGATCATTCTACTAATTATAGCTTACAATGCCTCAAATCACATTCTCTCAAGTGGTAACACTAAGCATTTAGTGACATAACTTTCCTCTCAAGGATAACATTTAAAGAAAGGTTTAGAGAAGAGAATCTGGGAATACATCTTGCTCTGGCTCAATGCATGATTCATATGAATAAGAGTGCATTCTTTTGAATTAATAAGTTCACACACACTAATGGGCTCCTCTCAAGCCCTTGTGCAGTCTCTTTATTCTTTGAATACTTTATCTGAAATTAACTCATTAATAAGGATATGAGCTTTAATTTTTCAACCACCTTGAATATGAAGGGTAGTCGGATGAACCTAAGAAGGCACGAAGTTGAATAAGTTTTTTAGGGGACAACTCTATTACACGATGCTGGATTTGAAAGAAGGGAACTTTTATTAAATGTCCATAGTCCCTTATTTATAAAAGTGGGGCCCTTACAACCATAAATAAGATCATACAGTAACAACTTCATAGATATCATAGGACACTTGAACTTTGTGCTATGATACCGAGTTTGTCATGACCCGATCCTACACCCTAGACATGATCGGCACTCGAAAACCATTGCTGGTCCCAAGCAAACCACTTAGTCTGATCACTCATTAGAAAACCATTACTGGTCCCAAGCGAACCACTTAGTCTAATCACTCATTCGATCACTCAGCGAAAGACTCGACTCAATAGACAACTAACTGATGTGGGCATTTAGAAACATCATCATCAATAAATAAATAATAATCAATAAATAAATAATAGATTGAAAATACTCAAAATATAATGTAACTCAACATCATAAACTCAATAATGAAATTATGGTTTAAAAACCAACTCTAAAAGAATCCTTCTACTTAACTCTACTCTGTCTATGAAACCTCTAACTGACTCATAATAAGATATTGAGACAAGTCGATAACTACCTGAAAGAACTACTAAATAATAAAAAAATGACCGAAAAGAAAAGAGCTCCTCTGAAAGCAAGGAGGTCTCACCAAAAACTAGAGAAGTAGATCCTCAACGAAGCACCTGTTGATGATCTCTAATACTTGTGTCTGCATTATAAAATAATACAAGCCAAATGACGTCAGTACATAGAATGTATGAGTACATAATATAGCTTAAAGGAAACTTACTCAAAGATACCTAACTCAACTTATGTGAATCAACTCTGAAAATAGCTCAACTCAACGAAGCATGCAATATGTGTAAAAGACAACTTTAAAATATATGAATAAGTAAATATTACTCAATATATAAAAATATAATATTTTACTTCTTAGAGAGTTTCTCTAACCGACAACCATCACTTACCATTCAATACTTTGCCAGGGTAAGGAATGCAAATTCATCTCTGGATCCAATAAAAGTTCTCTTTTGGGACAATGAGGAGTCGCCCGAATGAACGGTATGGTCCTATCCTACTTTGGCTACATAATTTATGGGGTTTCAGTTATTTGGTCTTTTATCCAAATCGGTGCTCAATACTATTCCCAAAAATATAATTATTATGCTCATATCTCAAATGAGTAAAAATATTCAATTAACTCATTTAATCTCTTTTAGACTTAGCTCAAAACTCAACTCTTCTCAACTCATCTCTTCTCTTTAAAATGGATACAATCTCAACTCAGTATATGCATTTAAAGCATAATTTAACTCCTCAACTCAACCTCAAAATAGATGTTTTAATGTAATAATGTTCGACTCATTTGTACTCAAAATACTCATACTCAAAATAATAATTAAGAAATTTCTTAAAGTCATGCTCAAAATAATAATTAAGAGACTTTTCAAACTCAACTCATGCTCAAACTCTTTCTTGATCAAAGATGAATATATTCATTCTTTAAACTCAAAATAGTGCATAAGATAATTAATGCAAAAATATCCATAACTCATTCTTTAAAAACTCCATCAATGCATAAAATAAAAAAATCTCAATTAGGGTTCATGTGAATATAAATATTAATTCATATTCTCAACAAGACTCAACTCACAAAACTCATCAAGAAATATTAAAATATATACAGGAATACCATGTAATTTATACACAAAACCCAATAGAAATTATAAATAACTCAAGAACTCAATTTATGGAACCTCGAAACTCAACTTAACTCAAATCAAATCAGTGAAGATGTAGGGCACGTGAAAAAACTTAATCCATGTTATGAGTAGCCTTACATACCTGAAAAAATTAGATTCTTGAAGAATTCGACAAGTGCTCTTGGAACTCTAGCTTTTTGTTCTCTTGAAATAACTTAGAATGTGTGAATTTGATTTGTTTGAGAGTTTGGAATAAATGGGGGAGGTTATAAGGCTATAATATTGTCTTAGGGAAAGTAGTTGAGGGTAAGAGGTCATGAATATCCTTTTGAAAATGTATGAAAACCATAAAATTGAAAAAAAGACCTTTTAATGAGCCAGCCAAATCGACGAGCTAGAGGTTTCCTTGCCAAACTATTCAGCAATTCTCCGAAAAGGCACTTTAGATTGCCTAAAATAACAGTTTCTGGAGGTTTAGAGTCCATTCGGCAATTCCAATCATCAAGATGCAGAACCTTTCTGCTAGTCACCAAATTGGCAGGTGAGCTCGCTAAATTGTTCGGTCCGGACATGCTTCAGTAAAATAGCCATAGTTTTTTACTCCAAACTCTAAATGAGGCAACTTGGTAGGGTTGGAAAGAGGACACGTAGATATTTAATTTTATAGGTCATGAGTCACATAACTCTTAATATTCTGAGATATATGGTCATTTAAAGTTGACGCTTGTAAAATCTTATATAAAAACTTAATTGGTAAAGGATCTTTGAACTCTACTTAGTACTAGATGTTCCTTGTGATCCTAATGCACCTCTAATAGACTTCAAATACTTAGTAATTTATCTTAAAGAATACATACAACTTTAAATACTTAGTAATTTATCTTAAAGAATATATACAATTAGAATTCATCGGGTTTTGGCCTATATGCATATAAAGAATGACTCAAATCTTAGCTTAAATTTTTTGGGGTGTTATAGGGAACCAATCCTTTTCTATTTCCCCTTATTAGATGGATTTGATTGAGCTGTAGGAATTGAAGGAACAGTTGGAAGATTTGTTGAAGTAAGGGCTTATTCAACCTAGTGTTTAACCGTAGGGTGCACCAGTCTTATTTCTTAAGAAGAAAGATGGTACAATGAGCAGGTATATCGACTATCGACAGTTGAAAAAGGGTACAATCAAGAATAAGTATCCACTTCCTCACATTGATAATTTATTTGACCAGCTTCAAGGTGCTTTACTATTTTCTAAGATTAACTTGAGGTTGGGCTACCATCAGTTAAGAGTTTGGGATTCTTATATCCGAAGACCACCTTCAGGACTTGTTATGGGCATGATGAGTTTGTGGTCATTTCTTTTGGGATGAGAATGCCCCGATTACTTTTATGGAGCTATTGAATTAGGTGTTTCAGACTTATTTAGATTTCTTTGTGATCATATTTATTGATTATATATTGGTTTACTCCAAGAATGAGGCTGAACATGTTCATTACTTGTGGGCCATACTTTAGAGATTGAGAGAGGAGAATTTGTATGCAAATTTCTCCTAGTGTGAGTTTTGGCTTGAGTCCATGGCTTTCTTAGGTCATGTGGTGACCAAATATGGAATTTTGGTTGATCCGGCCAAGGTTACAGTAGTTTATGATTGGGAGAGACTTACTTCTGTTATCGAGATTTGGAGTTTCATTGGGTTAGACGACTATTATCATCGGTTTATTTAGAGTTTATCTTCTATCATAGCTTTATTCACTAAATTTCCTTTGAAGACCATGGTGTTACAGTGGACCGGTGAGTGTGAGGCAGGTTTTAAAAGCTCAAGGAATTATTAACTTCGACACCTATTTTAGCATTACCCAAGGAGGGTGTGTCATTTATTATATTTTGTGATGCTTCAGATATTAGTTTGGGTGGTGTGTTGATGGAGAAGGGGTGAGTCATAGCCTATGCTTTTTGATAGATGAAGATACATGACAAGAACTACCCTATTCATGATTTGGAGTTAGCAGTGATATTTTTTGTTGTGAAGTTGTGGAAACACTATTCATGATTTGGAGTAGCTTAGCCTTTCTTAAGGCAGAGGAGGGACCTTTGGCATTGAATTTTTAGTCATTATGTAGATAGTTAGTTTGACTTGATATTTTGACACTTCACAATATTTTAGCCTTCATGGATGCTAGATCTACTTTCATGGATCAGATTCGTGCACACCAATTTATTGATGACAAATTGAGAATAATTCAAGACAAAGTATTGATGGGTAAAGTTAAGTCGGTTTCTCTTGATCCCAAGGGAATTTTGAGAATTAGTGGTCATATTTATGTGCCTAAAGTTGGTTATTAGGTGCATATGATATTATAACAGGATTATTATTTGAAGTATTCTATCCACTTGGGGCAAAAAAGAAGTTTCATTACTTGAAATAACACTATTGGTGGTGTGGCATGAAGAGGTACATCATGGAATTTATATCCAAGTATTTTAATCTCCAGCAAGTGAAGTATGAGCATTAGAGACCAAGGGGTTAGATGCAAAGGATGCCTATTTTCCATTGGAAGTGGGAGCGCATTACTATGGACTTTGTAACTAGATTACCCTTGACTTTGAGTAAGCATGATTCATATTGGGTGATTGTGGATCGGTTGACCAAATCAGCACATTTTATTTTGGTGAGTATTAGTTATAATACAGAGAAGTGGCACCATTGGAGGCTTTATATGAGAAGAGGTGTAGATATCTTGTGGGATGGTTTGATTCTTTTAGGGTATAACCTTAGGGTACCGATTTGTTGAGAGACTCCATGGATAGGATGAGATTCATTTAGCAGCGCCGTGTGATTGCCTAGAGTAGGCAAAAGATCTATGCAAATAAGCATGTTCGTGATGCAACCTTTTTCATTAGTGAGCAAGTTTTGCTCAAGGTGTCACCCATTAAGGGTGTGATGAGGTTTGGAGGAAAGGGAAGCTCAGTCCGAGGTTTATTGGCCCTTTTGAGATTTTGGAGAAGTATGGAGAGGTAGCCTATAAATTGGCCTTACCTCAAAACCTTTCAGTGGTTCATCCCGTACTTCATGTATCAAAGCTTAAGAAAAACTAGCATGATGATTTTCATGTGATTCAATGGGACTCAATTGCTTTGGATCATGATTTATCCTTTTAGGAGAAGCCTATTGCTATCTTTGATAGTCAGACTAGATAGTTGTGATCAAAACATATTGATTCTGTAAAGGTGCAGCAGAGGCACCGGCCTATTGCGGAGGCTACATGGGAGGTGGAGTTTGACATGCATCACAGATACCCTCAGTTTTTCCCTCATTTAGGTACCATACATTACTTTTCATTTGAGGACGAATATATGTTATACTAGTAGATAGTGTAATGTCCCAATTCTTGAGATTTTTTTTTATGTAAATCAGTTTCATGCTTTGTTTGTCTTCGGGAATGGTTTGTGTGGTCTCTGATGCGATCAGGAGAGATTTTGGTGATTTTGAGACTTTGGGTGAATTTTATAAGATAGTTGACTTTGAACAACATTATGAGATCTGAGTGTCAGATGGTGATTCCGTTAGTTCGTTGGGTCCAGAATATCAATTTTGGTCTTGTAGAATGGTTGGTTAGAGCCTCGAAACCTTAGATGTCGTTTTGAGTATTTAGGATAAAAGTTGAGTTTTAGGCCTAAGAGAGGTTTGTGGGGCGTATTTTGGTCATAACAATTTTTTTGGGTAATACGACGATTCCATTGGCTTTGAAACATATTTTATGATCAATTTACTCTATTGGTTTATGTTTATATGATTTCGAATGAGTTTTAAGGGTCAAAAACATGTTTTCAAGGGTGTTGGTGCATGTTGGCTGCGGTCAACGTTTGGTCAATGTGGTCAACAATCCCTTTATTGGCTAAAAGTAGCCCATATTTTGGGTTTTTTCCTCCTTTTTCTCATTCCCACTATTTTTACTCAATTGAAGCTTAGGAGAAATGATTTTTGAAGCAGTCTTTTCGGGAAATTTGTTGGAGTAAGTTTTTTTATCATTTCTATATCATTTCCTAATGATTTCATCTTCTAAAAATATTTTAAAATCAAGATTTGAATGTGGGTTTTGGGGTTTTTCACCCAAATTTCAAAATTAGGAATTTCATGATTTTAAACTTGATTTCTATTCAATATTAATGAATTTTCAACCACAAACTCCTCTTGACTTGTGGAACATAATTTTCAAGTAAAATTCAAGTTTTATCCTTTTCATTATTTTGGTAATATTTGGATGATTTTGACTCCGGTTCTTAAAACTTGCAATGTGGGTATCGTTGAAGGTGTTTAGATGAATTCTTTTAATTCTTGATAGTTTTGGAGTCAGTATTTGATGTTAAAGCCTTGATAGAGTGTTTAGGGTAAAGTTTTTGGCCTTCAAGGTAGTTTTGGCTGTCCTTCTTGTAGATTGGAATTTGGTAATTAATCGTTCTTATGTCATTGGTTTTGTGATGGGATCGTAATGTGAATTAGGATTGTTGATTATATTGTGACACTTGTGTGAGGGCTTGATTATATTGTGATACCCTTGTAGGTCCTTGATTATATTGTGATCCTCGTATGGGGCTTGATTATATTGTGATGCCCATGTTGGGGCCTTATTATATTGTATTGCCTGTGGGGGCTTGATTATATTGTGTTGCCCATGTGGGGGCTTATTTGTGCAATTTAGCCCATGTGGAGTCCTTATATGTTCTTGTATGTGTTTTGGAAGCATGTGATTCATGAATTTCCTGTGAGAGAGGCTTGTAACACTATTTGACTTGTAATATCCGAGTGAGGGGTGATTTGGGGTTTAGATCAAATTTTGAGTAAATGAAATGCTTTTCCAAATAGGTGAACACTTATTTCAAATGAGCTTTTTCCCACCATTTTCCATATAAGGGTGTATTTCATGATTTGGTTGAGTTTTGAAAACTTTGAACCTTTTGATACATGTTGAGTTGATTGTTGCCTCAATGTTATATGTGTTGTGATGCATTCATTCTCATTCATCATATCATGGTTATTGGAAGGTTGAGAAACATGGAAATTCTCTTTGAGAAAGAAAATGAGACACTTTTTTATATCTTTAACTATGAGTTAGGTGGCAAGTTGATGAGATATTGAGATTATGATTTGGTATATGGACTGCGAGTCCCCCATTGATCATGTCTAGAAGTCTTAGCTTGACAAAGTGTATACGATAGGTTGTGTGATAGCCTTAATTCCACCATACTACCATATTATTTCATCATCACATTATATGGCATTGATCTTTTAATTATTTGGCTTATATAATGATATATGGAGCTGTTCTGATCATATGTGTTTGTTTTACTCGTGGTGTTATTTATAAATTTATGGCACTGATGCTAAAGTGAGACTTTTCTGTATGCTGGTGGAAGTGATCCTTTGTTTAATTAATTATTTATACCAGTCAGTCAAACATACTGAGTACATGTGAATTATACTCTACTTTTATGTCATTTTTATGCAGATTTTAGTCAGGGTATCCCTCACGATGGTTGAACATATTTAGCTTTTGAGATTCACATTCTGCGTGGTGGTGAGATCCTGTGTTTTGGATCACCATCAGTTCCATCTACTATTTTAGACTTTATTTCTATTCGGAGACTTGTGATATACTTCATAATTAAAGTTGTATTAGATGCTCTTTATACTTATGACACCAAATTTGGAAAATTCTTCGTTATATTTTTTTTCTTTTTATTTGTGGTCTGACTTCCCTTTTAGGGGTCTCATATGTGATTTATCATTCAGTTTACACATCAGGTTGAGTTTTGAGATGTGTGTCATTATGACCTCAGTTTTTAGGTCATGACAACCTTTATCAGGGCACTAGTGTTGCGCCACCTTTTATGGAGTCTATGCTCATGGTTCAGAAGTATACAGATGCATTGCCTACTAGCCTTTTAGGTGTTTCTTTGGGTAGGGACTTGGTTTTTCTATTAATTTGGAGTTAGGTGCTAAACCCATTTCCATTGCTCCATATCGTATGGGTTTGACTGAGTTAAAGGATCAGTTGCAAGACCTATTGAGCAAAGGGCTCATTTGGCCTAGTATGTTACCTTAGGGTGTACCGGTCTTATTTGTGAAGAGGAAAGATGGGTCAATGAGGATTGTATCGATTATAAGAGGTTGAACAAGGTGACTGTCAAGAACAAGTATCCTCTTCTCCATATTGATAAATTGTTTGATCAACTTCAGGGTGTGGTGTTGTTCTCTAAGATTGACTTGAGGTTCGATTATCATTTATTGAAGATTAGGTCATCTGATATCCCTAAGATAACTTTTCAGACTCGTTATGGCCACTATGAGTTCTTGGTGATGTCTTTTGGGCTAACTAACACCCTTGCAACATTTATGGAGTTGATGAATAGAGTGTTCTGACCTTTCTTAGATTTTTGTGATTGTATTCATTGATGACATTTTGATATATTCCAAGATTGAGGAAGATCATGTCTATCACTTGAGGGTGGTGTTATAGAAAATTCAGGGATGAGAAGTTGTATGCAAATTTCTCTAAGTGCGAGTTTTGGCTTAAATCAGTAGCATTCATGGGACACGTAGTGTCCAAAAAGGGTATTAGAGTAGGCCTAACCAAGATTGAGGCAGTTAAGGTCTGGACGAGACTTACTTCTCCTACTATGATTCATAGTTTTTTGAGGTTGGTAGGTTACTATAGGCAGTTCATGCAGGATTTCTCCACTGTTGCAACTCCATTTACTAGATTGATTCAGAAGATTATGGATTTCCATTGGTTCGATAAGTATGAGGAAAGCTTTAGAAAGCTCAATAACTTGTTGACATCGATTCCTATTTTGACTCTACTTAAAGAGAGTGTGTGTTTATTGTGTATTGTGATGCTTCTGGTGTTGGTCTGGGTGGTGTGCTAATACAAAAGGGGAAATTTATTGCCTACAGTTTTAGATAGTTAAAGTTCTATGATAACAAATATCCCACTCATGACTTAGAGTTGGTGGTAGTGGAATTTGTGCGTAAGTTGTGGAGGCACTACTTGAATGTGGTGCACTGTGAGGTTTTCATCGATCATCGAAGTCTTCAGTACATTTTTAGTCAGAGAGATCTAAACTTGAGATGATGTAGACTTGAGTTGCTTAATGACTATGACCTGACCATCTTATATCATCTCGGGAAGGATAATATGGTGACCGATACTTTGAGTAGGAAGACTCCTAGTATGGGGAATCTCACTGCGATTACTGTTGATAGGAGGCCCTTGGATAGGGATGTTCAGAGGATAGCTAATATCTTTGTCCGATTGCGGGTTTTGAAAGAGAGTTGTGGTTTGATTGCTTTTATTGAGGCCCGTTCTTCCTTAGTTGAGTAGATACGATAGCTCTAGTTTGACGATGAAAAGTTAAGGGTTATTTGAGCCAAGGTGTTGAGAGGTGAGGCCAAGGAGGACGTACTTGGTTTTGATGGCATTTTGAGGATCAGATCCAGGATTTGTGTGCCTAAAGTGGGTGATTTCATTAGTTTGATTCTAAAGGAGGCTCACTGCTCTCGATATTCTATCCGTATTGGAGTGGCGAAGATGTGAAATAATCTGAGCTAACATTACTAGTGGTGTGGTATGAAAAAGGATATCGTAGATTTTGTGTCTAGATGTTTGACCTGTCAACAAGTCAAGTGTAAGAACCAGCAACTTGAATGTGTGTCTCAGAGAATGCCCATTCCTACTTAAAAGTGGGAGAGGATCGCTATGAATTCTTTTGTACGTCTACCTACTACCGTGGGTGTTTATGATTCTCTTTAGGTTGTCATTGATAGACTGACCAAGTCTATCCATTTCATTCTAGTTTGGGTGAAGTATATGAAGGAGAAATTATCCCAGCTTTACTTTAGTCACATAGTCCTACTTCATAGGGTGCCTATTTCTATCATCTCTAATCGAGGTTCATTGTTCAGTTCTCACTTTTGGAGGTCTTTATAGCACTGCTTGGTTAATTGATTAGATATGAGTACAACCTTTCACCCTTAGATTGATGATGACTCTGAGCAGACGATTCATGTATTGAGAGACAAGCTTCGAGAATGTGTGATTGAATTTGATATTAGATGGGAACAATATTTTCCCCTAGCAGAGTTTTCCTACAACAACAATTATCATTTATTTATTCAGATAGCCCCATTTGAGGCATTGTAAGGAAGATAATGTAGATCTTTGATTGGGTGATTTGATTCAGCTTAGCTGTATTGTTTAGATACATACTTTCTTAGGGATGCTATGGAGCTGGTTCAGTTGAATCAGGGTAGGTTATTGACATCCTAGAGTTGACAGAAAAGTTATGTAGTCTGGAGTTTGACCCTTAGAGTTTATTGAGGGTGATCATATATGCCTTTGAGTGTCTCCATTGAAGGGCATGATACGGTTTGGGAGGAATGAAAAGCTCGGCCATCTATTCATTGGCCCATTTGAGATTTCGGGATGTGTTAGAAAGATGGATTATAGATTGGCCTTGACACCTAGCTTATCGGCTGTGCATTTTTTTTGTCATATTTTAATGATCTGGAAGCATGTTCCAGATGAGTCCCATCTGTTGTTTCTCAATTTAGTGGAGTTGGGTCTAGATTTGACATTTGAGAAAGAGCCTATAACTATTCTAGATAGGTAGGTATGTAAGATTAGGACCAAGAAGAAGAACCATTCTGTCGGAGCAGTGACTTAGGAGATGGAGGCTGACATGCGTTCTAGATATCCCCAACTTTTTAAAGCTTCGGGTATTTTTTCTTACTTTATGTTTGAGAAATATGGTTTTTTGTGAAGGAGAATGTAATGACCCTAAAGGTTATTTTTGGATATTTTCATGAAAGACCATTTTACCCCTCCTAAAAGTTGCCCCAATTATATTTGATCAGTTTATGATGTTAGTTTTTGAAATTCTTTGAAAAGTCATGATTTTGAGAAAGTTTTGAACCTTGAAGGTTTTTTTTTTTTTTTTTTTTTTTTTTTTACGGGAACAGACCCTACACGAGGCTCCCACCTCTCGTGCACAGTCAGGGGTTAAGCAACACCCCCAAGCCTTAACATAAATACTCAAAATAAAAATACAAGGAGGGGGGCATAAACCTTACCTCCGATCCTATGGTGGTTCATAAGTCGGCTAACCTATTAAGGTCGGCTAACTCATCCCCGGTACAAAAAGAGACTAACTATAACTAGAAAGCAGTAAACCTGTGAGAGGACTCCTCCCGGTACAATTTAACTATGAAAGCATAAATGAGGGAGACTCTCCCCTTCCATGAGAAAAAAGAAAAGTAACCTACACTAGTCCTATTCCAACTATGCTACGTACCAGACATAGCTACATTGAAGAAGAACAAGTATACGAAACTTCTATCTCGCATGGGATGGGAAATTCTTTTCATCTTTGCTCTTCTTAGTCTTGTCGTACCAAGTAAATCCATGTGAAGTATGCCTTTGTATCAGTATCATGATTACCAGCTACGGAGGCTGAAAGGAGAGGAAGTATATGGAGCTATAGTAGCCAACAACCTGATTTGTTGTGAATGTAAGTGTAGCTGCATTCGAACACCTGCATGGTGGTCCAAATGTATGGTTGCTGCAGACCTGCACCTGGCAATTTGCAGGTTGCTGAAGCTGATGGCTGCAGGTTCCCTAGGCTGCTTGTTGGTCTTTGTTTTGAGGTGGTTAGACCTCTTGGAGTACCTGCACAGAAAAACAAAAACAACAAACTTGTATATGTTTCTTGTCTGCTGCAGGTTGATGGAGTTGTTGCTGGAATGTGTTAGTAGTGGAGACTGTGTTTGGCAAGCTGAGTGTATTGCTCCAAAGCAGCCCCAAGATACTGCAGTCCTTTTAGCATGGGGAGTCTGCCAGCTGAATTGGTGAAGCTGAGAATGACTGATCATGGAGATCAATGCATTCTCCAGGTACCTTGAAGGGCTTAAGTTTCCAAATAGTGGTTTTGGTGTCTTTCTGAGTTTTGAGTCTCGAAATAAAATTCCATAGATTCTATCAACTCAAAAATAATGAAATTGGTCTAGGAGAGTTATCAGTTTCAGAATTGGAAGTTTTGAAGCTCGAAATGCATTTTCGACGATTCCATTGGATTTTTGAGGTGATTTTAGGCCTAGGTGAGGTCTTGGTTAAATTTTTAGAGGTCTCAAGCTTATTTTGGTATTTTTGAACCTTAAGTTAGATTTGTTGTGACTAAATGAGCTTCGGATCAAGGAGACCTCGAATGAGAATTCTGATGGTTGTATAAGTTCGAAACATCGAATTTGGTGTGGTAGAATATATGGTTTATGTGTACAGGGTTTTGAATAATCTTGAGGGTCCATTTGGTTAATATTTGGTCCTTATTTGAGCGAAGGTTTTTTTGTATAACACGTCTCGCAACCGTAAGGGACCGGTCACGAAAGCAACTATCGCTTAGGCAAGGACCCATCACGAAAGAGATCACTAGCACCTAGGCGGGTGTCGTAAAAGCAACCTTGGTCCACTTTAGCGAGGGTCGACCCTTTTGCGGGGTTTTCTTTAGACAACAGTGGTCATTATCACAACATCATCGGGTGGTTATTAAGGCCTATTTTGGGGTTATACCCCATTTTCACTATTTTGAAGTTTGGAAATACCTCTTAGGGCAATTTTTGTAGAGGATTTTGCTGTGAATCAATTAGGTAGGTGTCTTTGACCCTAAAACTTCAATTCTCCATTATCAAATGTGATCTTAACATTAATAACAAAGATTTTTATTGGCAAATTTAAGGTTTTCAAGAACTTGAGTATTCAAATAAAAAATAGTGATTATGAGGTGAATTCAACTCTGTTTGTGAATTGTTTTTCTCTAATGGATTCCAAATGCTTTAAGAAACATTTTTATGTAAAAATTTCCAGAATTGAATCTCATTTTCAAAATCAGAATTTTGAGTCGTTTTGACTCTTTGCCTAAATTTTATGATTTTTGTGTCGTTAGTTTCAATATCTTATTGTGAATTATTATTTGATTAGATTATGGTATTTCAGATATTGTTCAAAAGGAGAAGGCTCTATTGATTTATTGATCGTGATTTGAATCAGGCAAGTGAACTATTAAAACTCTGTTAAATCTTGTAGAGTTCTCGAATTCCTTTCTTGTATGTGTTGGGGAGTAATAGGAATAAGGTTGTGGGTTGGTTTCTTATATAAATTAACTAAATTGATAGACAGAGTTAATAAAAAGACAATGTGTGCTAATCTTGTGATGGAAAAGTGTGAAATACCTTGCTATTGATATGGATGTTTGTTTGATGATATGCTTTGATAGGCGAATAATGATTATAAATTGTCTGAACTTGTCATACCTCATTATTGTGTGAATATGCTGAATTGCATTTTGTTCTTGAACATTGTGGTTAGATGGACATATGTGTTGGCAAGGTCATTTCCTATGAGATTATGATGTCGAGGTCATTTCTGATGAGAGTGTGATGTCAAGGTCATTTTCAGCGAAAGTATGATGCCAAGGTCATTGCCATCGAATATGACTGATGCTTGATTATTGGTTGTGTATGAGCATACTTGCATACTTATATATGGTGTATTAACTCTTGTGTATGATTCGTGTGATACTGGTGATTTCTGTCTTATGATGACTTAACTTTGATTGTTGAACTTTTTTGAACTGTGTATTGTAAAGTCTATGTTGGGTTGATTTTCTGTGCAGGTGGTCGTTATAGAGGTTTCAGTTAGGATGAAAGGAGTTTCAGAATTTTATAAGATTTGCCTAGTTTTATTACTTGACTTTCTATGTACCGCATTGTTGGTAATCACTGCATGCTTCTACACTCGTGTAGGTTTTGAGCCCAGACAGTGAGTTTGATCCTACAAGGCTTCGAGGCGACCTGAGAGGTCGCTGATTGACGTTTGACGATCTCCCTTGTCCTTTTTTACTTATGCTTTGTTCTGTTTGAGATACAAAGACATTTGAGACTATATTTATCTTTCATTTCATATTTACTAGTGATTTATACACGTGACAACCAGATGTTGGGGTTATTCGAGATTATTTAAGACTTCTACTTTTATTTATTTTATCTATTGAGTATTTCCGCATTATTTCTCATAATTATTGGGTTTAGGCTGACTTGTCCTAGTGGGATAGGATGAGTGCCATCACATGCAGATTCGAGTCATGATAGAAATACGCTACCTTGAATGGTTAGCCAATGTAGTAGTAGTACACAGAAAAAGCAATAAGTTTAGAATGTGCAATAATGTTAAAATTTTAAATAAAGTGTGTCATAAAGACTTGTTTCCCCTACCACTCATAGATCAAATGATGGATGCAATGGAAAGACATGATATATTACATTTTCTCAATGCTTAATCTAAATATAATCATTTAAAGATGAACTCACGGGATCAAAATAAAATATCACTATCACTAAATATGAAATATATTGCTACAATGTAATGCCATTCGGACTAAAAATGCTAGAGCAACTTATAAACGATTAGTTAATAAAATGTTTAAAGAAAACGTAGCTAAAACTTTAGAAGTATTTATTGATGACATGTTCGTGAAGTCTTTGAATTGAAGGACTATTTGAAGCATTTGTGGAAAACCTTCGAGATACTTAGAAAATACAACATGAAGCTAAACCTATAAAAATGTGCTTTGGTGTTAGATTGAGAAATTCTTTTGATTTAATTATTTCAAATAGGAGGATCAAAGTCAATACAAATTAAATTCATCTAAGAAATTTTTATAGTGCATGAGGATGTAAAAATCGTACAAAGACTCATTGAGATATTAGTAATTTTAAGACGATTCATATTCGTATCATCTAAAAAGAAATCACAAGTTTTTGTCTTATCTAAAAAATAAGTACGACTTTGAATGAATTTCAGAGTTTCAACTGGCATTAAGAGACTTGAAAAAATATCTATCAAGCCCTCCATTGCTTTCAAAAGACAAGGAACAAAAACTAATTCTCATATACCTAGTTGTATCTGCGGTAACAATCAATCATTTAAGTCTAGGAAGAAAAATGTGTATAATTATCAATTTATTATGTAAGCAAAACCTTAGCATGGGTGAAAATCAGATACTCGCACTTAGAAAAGTTGATTTTGGCACTAGTAAGGGCCACTAGAAAACTTAGGCCATACTTCCAATGCCATCCAATTAATGTAATAACTTCATATTCTTTAACAATTACTATGAATAAACCTGAACTATTGGGTAGGCTGCCCAAATGGGCTATAGAAGTTAGAGGGTATGACTTAACATACAACCACAAGCTGCAATTAAATCTTAGGTCCTAGCTAATTTAATATCAAACTTCAGCCAATGAATAGTGTTAGAGGTTGAAGATAAATTCTTAAAAATCTTAGGTGCCAAGCACGGTGTATGAATCCTCTGTATGGATGGAGCATTCAATGTACGTGAGTCTTGACTTGACATTGTTTTGACGACTCCTTTAGCAAAAGTCCTTTAACAAGCCATTAGAATTACACATGTAACTAACAACGAGGTTGAGTAAGAAACATGAATTGCACGGTTAAATTTGGTCCAAAATGTAGGAGCATAAATTCTGGAAGCAAAATGTAATTATCTTGTCACGACCTAATTTCTCAGGTCATGATGGCACCTACTCCAACCCACCATTAGGTAAGCCTAACCCATATTCAGAGCCAGAAGCAACAGACTATAGAAAAGAAGAGAAACAAATTAAGCATAAACTGATAATAATGTAAAGAAAGAGAATTAAAATATATCTAAGACTTGGCATCAGTCGTTATTTGAGCATCTAATCAAAATAAGAATATAACCTTTTACAAGTATTAAAATATGTACAGACTATCTTTGAATACAACATAAATACTAGCACTAAGTCCTAATCCAAGATACTTTGCACTAAGTCCAAATCTCCAGCAATAACCCATACTATGATCTGCAGGGTACAGTTGTGTAGTATGAACACCAAATGAATGATACTCGGTAGGCATAGGCTTACTGAGCTCTATAGATAGCATACGACAGGTAAATGCAACATAAGTAACTAATTTGGAGCTAACTCAAGGTAAGGCAGGAAATAAGAGTGAAAAGACAAAATACATAGAGAAAAGAACCAGAGTCAAGGAATGCACCTGAAAATGCTAGCCAACAACCTATTTACGAAAGTAGGCATTCTAGGAGTCAACTAATGAAGAACAAAATACTGTCTGGCTTCGCTAATCATATAGTCACCTTAGGACTAATCCAACTAAACCTGGCAGGAAGTACCAACAAAAAATCTAGACTAAGACACTCTATAGACCAACTACGAATGCAATATAAGATAAGTATAAGTATAATCATACCCATCCCTAGAAGGTACAAATAATAAAAACCATACCCCGACCCTTATAAAACCGGGGGATAAAAAAACAAATAAGTATACTAGTGATAGGCGATGCTAATGAATACAAGTTTGTAATAAAAATCAGTAACATCATCGGTAGCTCTCAAAAGTCATCAATAAAAAAATATATGGACCCATCTCGACCCTCGTCCTTCTAGGTGAGACCCATGTAGCTCCCTCATTCGGTTTAGTAGTGCACTGTCCAGAGAGGCCTAGAGAGGATGCGAGAAGTATGTCTACACTGCCTGGGCCCAAACCAGGTCTTATACATAACATATAGTGTCCTCATAGTGTTACCGAAGAGTGAGTATCCAAGCCAATATAGAAAAGAGTGACGTCGTGTTGGATAGTCAAGTACAGTCTAAAGGTATCCCAAATGCAACCAATGTAGAAAAAAGGCACCGCCGCACCAGATATTAATAAAAACTGAGTGCATCCTTGATGCTTCTAGTATTTCCAGCATAAAAAGAATATATTCTCGATGCCTCATAAGTCTTAAAACCAGTGTCCAAATATCCAGGTAGTACGACTCCTATTAAAAACTAATTTTAAAAATAGCGGAAGTGTGAGAATGCCTTCTCAAAAACAATAGTAAAAAACCATAAAGGAACTGAGGTCATACCATATAATATGTGAAAATGCTCAATCAATGCAAGCATACCATCACCAGCATCCAAATAAGGCACACAAAATCTTAAATGTAACATCAAGTTTTATCATACTATCAAGGAAAGGAAACTAGCCTACCGTTAAACATAAAAAGAAGTAATCGAGTAATGGATCATAATCAAATAGGGGGAGAAATATCTCTAGGAAGAAATCTCTGGGATGACGCCTTACCCCAAATATTCCACTCTATCTCACAACGAGCACAACTAATCCAAACCTACGTCTATGATGAGCCACTATAGTCTCAGGCGCTAGCACAAGGTACACCATCCAGAACAGCTCTACCACAAGCTACACCTAGCTATAAGGGCGGTACAACATATGATAAAGCATCTAAGGCTCAAACATAGCCTAAGGAAATCTATAAAATCCTAAAAGGGATAATAAAAATGCTAAGGCAATATCACAACTAAGCCCATAGCCTACACTAAGGATTTAACGGGACTATTCTAGTCTAATGCTTAATTTAGAACCAAGAAAATGGAATGGTATGAGTTAAACCCTATTCTTGGCAAATACCAATGTAAAATCACATGTAATATTTACTAAGAGATATATAATAAAGCTCAGTCAAAGTGGGATCCCCAACCTACCTCAAAGCCGATTACGCATGCTCTAAATCCACCAATTTTAAGATTTTTACCTTTGAATCACCTCCAATTTTGGACACACTAACAAAAATATTACTCATGACGTTAATACAAATATTTTGTCACCAAAATCACATTTTTCGGAGACAGATCCAAAATTGTGTCTAAAACAAGATTGTGGGACATGACAAAAATCTCAAAATTGACTTTGTGAAAAGGTTCATTTGAGATTACAGAACTTGTGTCCTAAAATATGACACAATTTGTTGCTGGGAGACAAGGAAATCATTCCATGCAATTATTTTCACCATTGAAGCTTAAGAAGATAGAGAACAGTCCAATTAGGAAGGAAATAACTTAAATGACAAGTCCACATCATCCTTTGAGCACTCAAATTCGTAGCCATGAAATTACCAAAAATGCTGGACTTGGAATCACTCAAAATGGAGCTCTAGAACTTGAGATATCAAATTTTGAAGAAAAGGGGGAATTGCTAAAATTTAATTCCAAGCAACGGTCGCAAAAGCCAATAAATTATCGCTAAAGAAGTCATCGCTTTAGCCAACACTTGGTTACAAGAGTGAAACCCACCTATGAGGTTGTAACACCCAGAGTCCTTAGCCTAAACTAGTTTGGAAATGATCTAGAAATTTGCACCAGAGGCTGACTAGGAGACCCTTCACAGGCCCTATTGAGCTGCACGACTTGTGAAGAGGGTCCGTAGAGTTGCCTGGCCTCTGGGTAAAAGAGAAAGGGAAGGACCATGATGGAATCAACAGACCGTGGTGTGGACATAGATCGTGAAGCTTATTCGTGATTCTTACCCTAGGACCCTGAAGAATGCAAGGACTACGGGAGAGGGACATGTCTCGTGGTGATCACCACGATCCATGGTGGATTCCGTGGTGGCCACATCTACCAAATAAATCCTAAGACAATCTAACTCAGAGACCACGACAAGCACCAAAGATCGTGGTGAGCTTCACGGGCCGTGGTGGCCATCCATGAAGGTGCCCGACTCAATTTAATGAAGGGAACTATAATCTATTCCCACCTTTTACCAACTGAACCCTACACTTTTAGAGACCCAAAGTCAGTCTCTTAACTTACCCAAAAAGGGTTTTCCTCTCATTCAACACTGGTATCTTTTGACAGAAGTGATAAGAGAGAAGAAAGAAAGCTAGGGTTCTATGTTTCAAGCCATTCCTTTGAGTTTCGATCATCCCCTATGATTTCCAGGTATGTAAGGCTAACCACAATGCTGGACTGAGTTTATCTGTGTGCCTAACATATTCTTTTCATCAAGATTGAGATTGAGTTTGAGTTCTAATCCCATTCAATCGAGTTCTTGAGTTATTTATGTGATTTCTTGCCAAATTCTTTATATATAAGAATATGTCACATTGATCTTTATGATCAGAGTTCTTAATTCACTGTTCATGATTTCCTCCTTGTAAACCCCAGCTGAGTTGATGATTATTGTACCATATGCATTTATTTTGAGATGAGGAGAATGGTTGTTATACATTTAATGAAATTATGATTTTTAAATTGAGTTTATGCATATTTAATTGAGGTTTGAAAGCACGAGTATTGAGTCTAAATGAGTCGAGTTTATAAGAGTACAATGAGACTAAATAAGTTGATTTTATTATAATGGTTATTGATTATATGAGCATATTGAGTCTTGGAAGTAGTATTGAGCATCGATTTGGGTAAGACTAAATAACAACTCGAACTGTAAGACCCTAAAAGCCAAAAGTTAGAACAAAGAAAGAATCTCAAGAAAAGGGGACGTACCTCAGGACCATGACTCCAACTACCACTCGTAGGGACGAGTTGTAGAGTGAGTCTTTGAGTTAGTCCAGGACCTACCTCAAAAGAGGTCCTACGACTCAATAGGATGAGTTGTAGGCCTATTAACAAGTTATAATACTGACTCATAAGTAAATATATGAGGCTCAGAAATTTGCAGGTTTTTAGACCTACAGGACGAGTGAGGTTTACGACTCATAGACTAAAGAAAGAGTCGTAGACATAACTTATGATAGAGAATCAGAGACCCAACTTTTAGGGCTTTTCAAGGACCTACAAGATGAGTTATTCCTACGACTCATCACTATTTTTATAATCGTAGAGGTTTAAACTGTAGGTCCAAATTCTGGATAATGAAGGGTATTAAGGGTCTTTTCCCAAGTTTAGTTTAATGAACCTAACCATTTTTATGGCCAAGTTTAAGGTCTATATTTACCCAATTCTTCAAATTTCCCTCCTATTCTATTTATTCTCCTATATTTTCCTAAGGCAAGACTAAGCAATTCTATCAAGGTTCTCCTACAATTTCAAGCTAGGTTTTTAAGTTCATCAAGGTTCCTCTTCAATTATTAGTTGATTTTACCAAGGTATGTAGGGATTGATCCATGGGTTCCTTTCACCCATGGAGTCCTAAGGTTTTTCTGAAAAATCTCTTGAAATTTGCATTACTTTTAAACCCTAGTTTTGATGAATTGTGTTGGGCTGTTTTAATTTCATTTTTAATTATTATTAATGATCATTATAAGTATGAGTTTATATTAATTGCATGATTTTAAGTTGAATTACGAATTCCCATGCATGAAGCTACTTTCAATGATGATTTACATGACTATGATTATAAAGTTCCATGATTTTGATCCTATTTCATGGTTTTCTTTCAAATTGACTATGTATTCAAATTTTAACCTAAATTCAAGCATGAATTATGATTATGGATTCCAATTATGTTCAAGATATGAATTCCATGCAAGTTATGAATAAAGGTGACTTAGAATCCTTAATTAGTGACCTAAGAACCTAATGATAGGAATTATGCAAGTATGATATTATGATGTTGAAAGGTTTATACTCACATTGCAAATATGACATAAAAATGAGCTAATCTATGAATTACGAAGTTTATGAACAAGTTTATGATATACGTTAATTATGATTATTATGTTATATATTTCGTGGGATTTGAATTAGCACCAAATGAGTCTTGAGGTGGGGACTCTACCTATGGAGTCCTTATATAAAGTATCTAGTCTCAAAATCACATGCCAACATAGGTTTGCCAATGTGGCCTAGCTGGTGGATCTACTTATAACAAATATTCATGACACCCGCCTAGTAGGGTAGAGTCTATCTTGGCAAGTAGATTCCTCTTTCTTCTGTTATATGGGGAGACATCAGGGTTCTATGTTATAGCTCACATGGTCTTACTGTTGGTTATGGTTCTATCCTGCATATGTATATTCTTTTTATGTCCTTTTATGATTTTAACTATGTCTCTTAAAATCTTTTGATCATTAAGGTTTTTCTAATGACTTTACCTATCCTCTTTATCATGTACGTTATTTGATCATTGCATCCTATGGTTTATATTACATGGAATGCCCACATACTTAGTATATTCAAACATACTAACGCTTATTTTTTGCCTACATTTTCTCATAATGTAGGGGTCTAGGATCTCATTCCTTCCACAAGTGGCTAGTAGAGTTCCCATACGATGAAGTTGTGGTGAGTCCTCATCTATCGAGGGAAAGTTATGGGTATATTTCATTCTAAAGACTTTTGATATATTCATATTGAAGTGAGATAGGGACACATCTTAGCCCCCACCCGTCTTGATTTAGTAGAGGCATTCATTGGACAAATAATGTAGAGTCTATGTAGTTGAGTTTATACTCCTTTTTATGATTTATGATTTTGACTCTTTCCTATGTTATTTACACTTTACTTTACCTTATGTATGCTTATGATATTTTAAGAGGTATGGTTGCAAACCTTCATGGTTTTGATTGCTGTGTTACAACTAGGCCCTAGTCTGAATTATGACAAACTTGGTATTAGAGCTCAAGGTTTAAGATGTCCTAGGGAATCCAACATACAACATCAAGTCAACTCTTATTCGTGGATGTTACGGGTGCCACATCTATGAATAGGATGCTATAAGGCATTTTAGGAAATCATCACTTCTTTCATGATCATATAATAAAGTATATTCTAAGACTTCTATTCCCCAATGATTGTCCTTTGCGATTTTCAGAAATACCTTCAAAAAGAGCACCTATGCAAAGAAGGGTCAATGCTAATGAAGAATAAGCCCCTTCGGCCCCTCAAGGCAATTTTCCCCTACCCAGCCAAGTGAGTAATGAAGAGTTTCAGACCATTATTACCATGCTAGTCCAAATTGTGGCCAACCAAGGGGTTGCGGTTCCTCATTATTCTACTACTTCGGCTTCTAAAATGATGGACTATGTAAGGATGAACCCTCCCAAGTTCCATGGTTTGAACGTTGATGAGGATTCTCAAGAGTTCATTGATGAGGCTTATAAGATAGTGAGTATTATAGGGGTTACCACTGAAGAGAAAGCGTAGTTGGCGGCTTACCAACTCAAGAGTGTTTCTCAAGTTTGGTATACTCAATGGAAGTTAGAAAGAGTGGATGAAGGTCTTATTGAGTGGGAAGCTTTCTAGCTTGGTTTCCTTGATCGCTTCTTCCCTCTTGAGCTAAGGGAGGAAAAGGTGTTGGAGTTCATCAATATTAGGCAAGGAACATGGGTATGAAGGACTGTTCCCTCAAGTTCACCAAGTTATCCAAGTATGCTCCTTCATTAGTTGCCGATCCGTATGCCCGCATGAACCAATTCATATTGGGGGTGTCCTACTTGGTTGTAAAGGAATTCTATACCATTATGCTTGTTAAGGAAATGAACATATTTAGCACCCCCTTTGGGAGGATGCCACTTATGAAACAAAAGGTAGTTTTTTTTAAATCATAAATAATCAACACCATTGCGGGTCCATAAAATACACAAAACTCGAACCAGTAGTTATTACAAAACTATTATCTTCCTTTGTGCAAAATGACAAGACAATATATAAACGCAGTACAGGCATGACTTGAGTTAAAAACACACTCCAAAATAGCAAAACTAGTCACCCTGTTCAAGTTACAAGCATATTGTTTTGTTTTCATAAGCCTTCAAAATTTCATACATAAGTGCCACATGTATCATGTACAAGTCCCCCAAAATATTTACAAAAACTAGATGCATATACGGATGTGATCTTCACAAGGGCTCCAAAAATTCTACTCCAAATGTCCATCTTCATACCTCATCCCGCACATTACATATGATAGAAAATAACTATCGCTACGCATTAAGCATAGTGGTGTACAAACTTTAAGCTTGGAGCCATTAAATTCTTCAATCCCCTTGTTCATCACAGGTGGCTCAATAAAGTAAAAGAAAGCCCAAGTGAACAAGTATATCAAAGTATCGAATACAAACCTTGAAGAGTTTCAAAATATCAATATTAATATTTGAAGGCTCAAGTATCAAGAAAGCTTATAATTCAATTCAAAAGAGTTGTCAAATAATTAATTTTGCCCAATAGGTACGTCATGCCTTCACACTAAGCATAATCAATATCAAGACAGATCGAAGCCCTGAAATCAAAAAGGATCGTCACCCAATATCAAGAGAATCAAGAACCATATTGAAAGTGGCTTTCCACTCATACTCGAGAATGGACGAAACCCTATTGTCAAGATGAAATATATATCAAAATCAAGATGGGCGAGATTCGAATTGAGAGGCATGCCAATATAGATGACAAGTCACCATAACAAGAAGGACAAAGTCTCAACAAGAATGCAAAATGATCAAGCAATTCGTACAAGCGAGCGACTTAGCAAAAGTTTTACAATATTTGAGATAATAATCATACCACGATATAAGACAAAGAGTAAGAAAATAACCCATCAAGATACTTCAAATTTCAGAAAGTAAAATATTCCAAGTTCAAGTTTATACACGAACCTTGGCATTTTATCATACAACAGGTTCTACCACAACTCGAGGAGCTTAATTCCTCTCCGCCATAGACCAACCAAAATACACTTAGTTAAATAGTTCCTCTTAGCTTGTATAAGCATATATACACCTTAAATACACAATTAAATATCTACTTAAGTTTAAGAGTCTTATGATATCAAAACTAAACATGAAATTAATACAAATCAGCCCAAACTATTCAAACTGGAATTCTGGATAGCCTACTGTCTTATAGTGTTTCTCAGTTTTGAAATAGTAAATAGGAGAAGTAGGCTTTGTGGCCTCAATAAAAGTTATATACATGTGTCTTAGGGTCGCATACAAGTTCGAATCACCCCTACAGCAATTCTGTACAAAAAGATATGCCCAAAATACCAACAGCAGTCCATGTAGCATTTCCAAAACAAAATCTGGACAACACCTCCCCTATACTTCATCACCCTTTTTTGAACAGATAAAAATGAAACTGGGTTTTAGAGCCTAAATAAAAGTTATATCCCTATGAAATAGATTTCCAAAATATCTTGAATCACTTAAAATAAATATTTACACAAGGAGTTATACTAATATTACTAACAGTAGTCCCATCCAAAAACGGGTTTGTTAACAAGAAAAAGAACCTTCTCGCTGCCCCAACTATATATTTTACGCTGTTAAACACCTCCACTTAGTCGAGAAATACCTTAGATAATTAATTTATAGAATGAAATCAGAGGACTTACCTTTCTTCAAGCCAAATATGTGGCTGCCTCTCTCCTTTCTCTACGTTTCTCTTTTTTTTTCTCTTACTTTCTAATTATAAAGGATAAATTATGATGAATTAGTCATCAATACATGTATATATACCCTATAACATGTGGTATCCCCTAAGGGTGATACATGTCCAGCCCCTAGGAGTGCCACCTCGCACCATGCCTCCAATCCTAGACTGCCATATGGTAGGGTGGGGTCCAGCTCAAGTAGGTGTGTCACCTACTTACCCTAAGTAGGTGCATCACCTACTTGCTTATTTTTGAAGGTTTGAAATCTTGTTTCACCTTAAAAACCTATGTAGTCCTTGCTACTTAACCTCGATGTATACTCAAGTAGCTTAATTATGTAAAACATCCAAGTCGATAGCTTAGGCAAGTAGGTTGATTACCACGACTCATTACTTGGCCTCTAGCTTCTTCCAAATCCCTCTAGACCTTTTTTCAACCATCACTACTCATGTAGAACTTCACAGATAACGTGGATCACCTGACAATCTTTTAGAAAAAACATAAAAAGAAAATTGGGGTGTTACAATATATCTCGGCTTATGACTTTTACCGAGAAAATTGAAGGAGAGAAAATCAAAGAGATGAGGATGAGAAACTGTAAGAAGGCCCACTATAAAGGTGAATTCTCAAATGCTAGGACCAGTGGTGGTAGTAGTTGGCATTCTCAACAAGAATAAGGTTTGGGAAAGAAGTTTATTAAGGATAGGGTGCCATACTCAAAGTGTCAAGATGGAGGTGTGAGTGCTAGTTGCCCCACTTTTCCAAAGTGTGCTAAGTGTGGAAAGAATCATGGGGGAAGGTGTTTAATAGGAACAAGTGCTTGCTATGGATGTGGAAAGGTGGTCCCCAAAAAATTCGAATGCCCATATGTTATTAACAAGGGTGGAGAAGGTCGTCCTCAAGGTCAAGCTACTCATGGAAGGTAAGTGCAAAAAGATGCTCAAGTTCAACCCAAGGGTGGCTAACGCAACAACCGATTCTATGCTCTTCATGCTAGGTAATATGTGGATGAGACTACCGATGTTGTTACGGGTATGTTATGGGTCTTTAATTTTGATGTTTATGCATTATTTGATCTGGGTGCCAACTTCTATTTTGCTACTCCTTATCTTGCTATTAGATTTGATGTGTTCTTGAAGTGTTGTTATAACCCTTTTAGGTTTATACTTCCATCGGTGATTCACTGTTAGCAGAGAGAGTTTATAGGAATTGTCCCGTGTCAGTTTTGCATAAAATTATCCTTGTGATCTGACATGACTGATTTTGATATTATTCTCGGTATGATTGGTTACATGCTTCTTATGCATCCATTGATTGTAGAACCCATAGGATCAAATTTCAATTTCCTAATGAGCCTATTCTCAAATGGAAGGGTAACGATTCAGTGGTTAAGGGTCAATTTATTTCATGTCTTAAGGCTTGAAAAATGATTTTTAAAGGGTGCATTTATCATATAGTGCAAGTTAGGGATATTGATTCTGAAACTCCTACTCTTAGTCAGTCCCTATAGTTAACGAGTTTTCCTATGTGTTTCCCGATGATTTTTCTGGTGTTACTCCCAAAGGAAAATTGACTTTGGCATAGATCTCTTTCTCGATACTCAACCTATTTTTATTCCTCTTTACTATATGGCTCTGGCGAAACTTAAAGAGTTAAAAGAGCAATTGAAGGATTTGTTGGATAAGGGTTATAAGGCTAAGTATTTCACCATGGGATGCTCTTGTGTTGTTTGTTAAGAAGAAAGATGGGTCACTCCGAATATGTATAGACTATCAACAATTGAATAAAGTCATCGTAAAGAACAAGTATCCAATCCTGAGGATAGATGATTTGTTTGACCAGTTACAAGGGGCAAGCTACTTCTCAAAGATTGATCTCTATTCTGGTTATCATCAACTAAGGGTAACAGAGTGCAATATTCCCAAAATGGTGTTTTGAACAAAGTATGTTCACTTTGAATTTTTAATCATGTCGTTTGGGTTGACTAATGCTCTTGCTATTTTCATGGATTTGATGAATTGTATTTTCAAGCCATACTTAGACATGTTTGAGGTTGTGTTTATTAATGACATTTTAATTTATTTTCGAAGTAAGGAAGATCATATAGGTCACTTAAGGATTATGTTGTAAACATTGAGAGATAAGCAACTATTCACCAAGTTTAGTAAGTGCAAATTTTGGCTAAGGAAAATTGCATTTCTTGGTCATGTGGTGTCCGGTGATGGGATCAAGGTTAATCCAAAGAAAATGGAGGCGGTGAAGAATTGTCCTAGACTATTGTCTCCTTTGGATGTTTAAAGCTTTTTGGACTTAGCCGAATACTATAGAAGGTTTGTTGAATGGTTCTCCTCTATTGCTTCGCCTTTGACTAAGTTGACCCAAAAAAGTAAAATTTCAATGATCAGACAAATGTGAGAAGAGTTTTCAAATACTGAAGGATCGTTTTAGGTCGACTCTTATTTTGACATTGCTCGAAGGTTCAAATGAGTTTGTTGTTTATTGTGATGCCTCACGTATTGGTTTGAGTTGTATTTTGATGCAATATTGTAAGGTTATAGCATATGCCTCTAGACAACTTAAAGTGCATAAATGAAACTATCCAACCCATGATCATGAACTTGTGGCGGTTGTGTTTGCTTTGAAAATTTGGTGCCACTATCTTTATGGAGTGCATCTTCGTGTATTTACCGACCAAAAAATCTTGAAATATGTGTTTAGCCAAAGGGACTTGAACCTTAGGCAAATGAGATGGCTTGGAATTCTAAAGGACTATGATAGAAGTGTGTTGTATCATTTGGGTAAGGCAAATGTTGTAGCCGATACTATTAATCGATTATCCATGTATAATATCGCTCATTTTGAAGAAGATAAGAAGGAGTTGGCTAAGGATGTTCATACATTGAGACATTTAGGTGTGCGTTTGGTTGATTTTAAGGATGGGGATGTTCTTGTGCACAATAGCTCAGAATCATCTCTTGTGGTAAATGTTAAGGTCAAACAAGACCATGATCCAATTTTGGTTGAATTGAAGAAGTTGGTTGCCGAAAAAGCCATTGAGGATTTATCCCAAGGGGGGATGGAGTACTTCGCTATCAAGGTCGCTTATGTGTTCCTAATGTTGATGGGTTAGGAGAGTTGATATTGGATGAAACCCATAGTTGTCGGTATTTGATTCATCCGAGATCTACAAGATGTATCTTGATTTGAGGGAAGTGTGTTGGTAAAATGGTATAAAGAGGAACATAGCAGAATTCATGGCTAAGTGTCCAAATTATCAATAAGTGAAAGTTAAGCATAAAAAATTAAGAGGTTTAGCTCAAGACATTGAGGTTCCCACTTGGAAGTGGGAAGAGGTGAATATAGACTTTGTGACGGTTTGCCTCGTACTAGAAGGCAACATGATTCTATTTGGGTTGTTGTGGACCGAATGACTAAATTAGTAAATTTTTTATCGGTTAAGACTCCTTATGGTACCTAAGATTATGCTAAGTTGTATATTCATGAATTGGTAAAACTTCATGATGTCCCCATGTCCATTCTATCGGATCAAGGTACTCAATTCACTTCATATTTTGAAGGTCATTTCAAAAGGATCTTGGTACGAAAGTTAAGCTAAGTATAACTTTTCCTCCTCAAATGGATGGACAAGATGAAAGAACGATCCAATCTTTAGAAGATATGTTGAGGGTCGGTTTTATTGATTTTAAAAGAAGTTGGTATGAGCATTTGCCATTGATTGAGTTTTCCTACAATAATAGTTATATCTAGCATCTAAATGGCTTCTTTTAAAGCCTTGTATGGGAGAAGATGTAGCTTCCCGATGGATAATTTGAAGTGGGTGAGATAGCACTGATTGGTCCCAATTTGGTAGTAGATGTAATAGAGAAGGTAAGTCTCATAAGAGAAAGATTGAATACAGTTCAAAGTCGTCAAAAGTTCTATTCAGATACTAAAAGAAGAGAGCTTAAGTTTGATGTGGACGATTGGGTCTATTTGAAGGTTTCGTCCATGAAGGGTGTAATGCATTTTGGTAAGAAAGGGAAATTGATTCCGAGCTATGTTGGACCTTATAAGATAGTGAGACTTTTTGGCAAAGTGGCATATGAGTTAGATTTGCCATTTGAGTTGTCTATGGTTCATACGGTGTTTCATGTGTCGATGATAAGGAAGTTTATGGGTGATCTAAACTCTATTGTACCATTGGAGAATGTGAATATTGAAGAGAATTTTACTTATGAGGAGGTTTCGGTGGAAATCTTAGACCGGCAAATGAAGAGATTAAGGAACAAAGAGGTTGCATCTGTCAAGGTAATGGGGAGAAATAAATAAGTAGAGAGTGTTACATGGAAGCGAAAGTGGACATGATAAAGCATTATTCATATCTCTTTCCTTCTACTCAATCCCAAGGTACTAAATTTATTCATGTTCAAATCGATCAAAATCCTATGTGTCAATTTCGTATGTCTTTCATATGCACATGCTCATGAAGGTTGTTTTAAGGTTATGATTTATGTTAGGATATAAAATCTCATGGTTTATGCTTTATTATATGTCATTGCATTCATGCTGGATTGATAGTCCGCGTTCCATATCCTTTTCGTGCTAGTTAAATCTTATTCGATGATAAATTTTTCCAATGGGAGATATTATAAGACCCCGTAAGTTAGAAAGTTAGAACAAGGAAAAAATCTCAAGAAAAGGGGACTAACCTCAGGACCATGACTCCATCTATGAATCGTAGACATTCCTACGACTTGTAGGTATGATTCATAGAGTGAGTCCAAGACCTACCTCAGAAGAGGTCTTACAACTCAATAGGATTAGTCGTAGGCCTATTGATGAGTTATAATACTAATTCGTAAGGAAAGATAAGAGGCTCAGAAATTTGTAGGTTTTCAGACCTGCAGGACGAGTGAGGTTTACAACTCGTAAACTAAAGAATGAGTCATAGACGCGACTCGTGATAGAGAATCATAGACCCAACTTTCAGGGATTTTCAAGGAACCGCAAGACGAGTCATTCTTATGACTCATCACTATTTATACGAATCATAGAGTCCCAAATTGTAGGTCCCAATTCCAGATAATGAAGGGTATAAGGGTCTTTTCCCAAGTTTGGTTCAATGAACCTAGATATTTTTATGGCCAAGTTTAAGGTCTCTACTTACCCAATTCTTCAAATTTCTTTCCTATTCTATTCATTCTCCTAAATTTCCCTAAGGTAAGACTAAGCGCTTCTCTTAAGGTTCTCCAACAATTTCAAGCTAGGGTTAAAGTTCATCAAGGTTCCTCTTCAATTCTTAGTTGATTTCACCAAGGTATGTGGGGATTGATCCATGGATTCCTTTCACCCAGGGAGTCCCAAGGTTTTTCTCAACAATGTATTGAAATTTGCATTACTTTTAAACCCTAGTTTTGATGAAATGTGTTGGTCTATTTCAATTTTGTTTTTAATTATTATTAATGATAATTATAAGTATGAGTTTACATTAATTGCATGGTTTCAAGCTGAATTACGAATGCTCATGAATTATTCAAGTATGATATTGTGATGTTAAAAGTCTTATACTCACATTGTAAGTATGACATGAAAATGAGCTAATCTATAAATTATGATGTTCATGAACAAGTTTATGATACACATTAAGTATAACTATTATTTTGTTTTTCTATTGGATTTGACTTAGCACCGAATGAATCTTGAGGTGGGGGCTCCACCTACGGGGTCCATATATAAAATCTCTAGTCTCATAACTTCATGCCACCATAGGTTTAGCAATATGGCCTAGCTAGTGAATCCACATATAGCATATGCTCATGACACCTGCCTAGTAGGGTAGAGTCTACTTTGGCAAGTAGATTTCCTTTTTTTTGTTGTATGAGGAGACATTGTGATTCCATATTATATCTTGTATGGTATTATAGTTGGTCATGGTTCTATCCCATATATGTATATTCTCTTTATGTTATTTTATGATTTTAACTATGTCTCTTAAAATACTTTGATCATTATGGTTTTTCTCGTGACTTTACTCATCCTCTTTATCATGTACATTATTTGAGCATTGCATGCTATGATTTATATTGAATGGAATGTCCACATTCTTAGAACATTTAAACGTACTAACACATATTTGTTGCCTACATTGTCTCATAATGTAAGGGTTGAGGATTTGATTCCTTCCACACGTGGCTAGTGGAGTTTCCATCTGGCGAAGTTATGGCGAATCCTCATCTATCAAGGGCAAGTTATGGGTTTATTTTATTCCAAATACTTTTGATATATCCATATTGAGGGTGAGATAGGAACATGTGTTAGCCCTCACCCATCTTGATTTAGTAAAGGCATTCATTGGACAAATGATGTAAGAGTCTATGTAGTCAAGTTTAGACTCTCTTTTATGATCATGATTTAGACTCTGTCCTATGTTATTTCCACTTTAATTTACCTTATGTATGTGTATAATATGTAAAGATTTTTGGTTTGAGCCCTTCGGGTTTCAATCGCCGTGTTATGACTAGGACCTATTCCGAATTGTGACTACCCCATAAACTACGTAGCCAGTGTAGGATAGAGGTTATGCCTCTCTATGTCCTAAAACGGTTGACTTTGAGTAATTTTGGATCTAGTGAGTTTGAGTGTCCTTTACCCTGACAAGGTATTAGATGTATGCAACAACAGTTCTTAAGCGTTGTATCATCACTAGCTTATAAGTGATGGTTGTCGGTTAGAGAAAGTCCCCAAGAGAAAAATATTATATTATTATTTATTGAGTTGCATCTCTTATTGCATATGATTTAAAGCATTGTACTATTTTACTTCATGCTTTATTGAGTTGAGTCATTCCAGAGTGAGTTTTCTTGAGTTGAGTTACAGGAGGTTGAGTATTGTTGACTATGTTATCTTCCAACCATTTTACATACTCGTACATTCCATGTACTGACGCCATTAGGCTTGCATCATTTTATGATGTAGATACAAGTGAAAGAGGTCCTCAACAGGCGTATCATTGAAGACTAGATCCCATTCAACTTTTGGTGAGACCTCCTTGCATTCGGAGGACTTTATTTTTTTTCATTCATCATTCTTTTTTATAGTCATTGAAGGTAGCCTTGGACTTGTATCTGCAACTTTCTAGTTTTAAGTTAGAGGCTTCATAGATAGAGACAGAGTTGAGTAGGAATGGTTCTTTTTGAGTCTATTTTTAATACAACATTTTAGTGTTGAGTTTATGGCATTGAGTTACATTATACTTTGAGTATTTAAATCTATTATTTACCTATTGATGAAGATGTGTTTGAATGCCCACTTGAATTAACTCTCTCTGTTGAGATTAGTCTTCCGCTGAGTGATTAAAAGGACGATCAGACCAGGAGGTTTGCTTAGGGCCAAAAATGGTTTTCTAGTGCTAAAAACACCTAGGGTACCCTCTCGGGGTGTGAAAAACTTGGTATCAAAGCACAGAGGTCAAGAGTTATAGGGTGTTTATGAAGCCGTATCTAGTAGAGTCTTACTTATGTGTGTGTCGTAGACCACACTTAGAGCCCGTTTGGATTGGCTTTAAGTTGGTCAAAACCAACTTAAAGCCCCTTTTTAGCTTTTGGACGTGTTTGTCTAATGCTAACTTTAAGCCATAAAGTTCTTAAAGTCAGTCAAAACTGAAAAGTTAGGATTTCTAACTTTTTTTTCCTAGTTCTTAAAGCCATTTTGTTTGACCATGGAAATTACTTTTATATCCCTTATATTTTAACTAAATTTCCAAACTACCTTTTTTATTCTTTTAACCCTAAAATTCAAACACTTATTTTCAACATAAGCACTTTTATCCAAACACTCAACTGCTTATTTATAAAAATAACTTTCAGCACTTCAAAAGTTCTAAAAACACTTCATAACTAAAAGTTATTTTTTTTAAGCCCATCCAAACGGGCTCTTATAATCAAGAGGCTATAGGGCATTAGGAATTATTTCACTTCTTCATATTTTGAGTTCATGCAAAAGAGTTTAACTCTAAAAGTACCTTCCTAATTCATGCATTCACACATTTACAGATAATGCCTCCTAAACGTACTACCAACAAGAGGAACAACTCCAGCACCAAGGTTCCACAGTATGAGATGCCCATACCTTATGGAGTGAGGACTATGAAGGAAATCTAGATGCCTACTACTCAGCCCGCTCCTATTTCCGAGGTAGAGTTCAGAGGAGCTATTCTCATGCTTACCCAGTTGGTGGCCTAGAGGGGTAACCAGAGTTCACCGGCTCTTAGATCTAGCTCTCAAGAGTCATTAGTATCTATGAGAATTCGAGATTTCTTAAGGATGAACCCACCAGCCTTTATAAGTTCTAAGGTTGAGGAGGATCCCCGGAACTTCATCAATGAGATATGGAAAATTCTAAAAGCAATGCATGCTACTAAGGCTGAGGGGGTTGAATTGGTGTTTTATCAGCTCAAGGACATTCCAAATGGTTGGTACAACTAGTAGAATGAAGGTAGAGGTGAGGATGCTAAGCCTGCTATTTGGGATGAATTCGACGGTAATGTTCTTGATTATTTATTTCCTAGAGAGTTGAGGGAAGCCAAGGAGGAAGGGTTTGTGAACTTGAAACAAGAGGGTCTGATAGTAAAGGAATATGGTGTGAAGTTCATCAAGCTTTCCAGCTATGGTGCAGAGATGATTCTAGTTATGAGATCAAAGATGATAAAGTTTGTCTTCGGCCTGGCAAAATATGTGAAAAAGTAGTTTAAGGCATCACTATTGATTTGTGACAAAGAAGAGCACTTGAGCAATAAATCCAAGTCAGTGAGGAATGAGAATAAGCAAAAATAGGTAAGGGCAATAGATCCTTGTTTCAGAAGATGTCTTTTAACTATGATCCATCATTAGTGAGTGCATCTGTGCCCAGCTATAACTATGATTAGAAATCTAGAGTCACCAAAATTTGAGAGCTTAGTGTTCCCAATCCCATAGAAGTGTGGCTCAAGGTCTGAAGGAGAAGCCGCCCTATGGCAAGTGTGGCAGACTCTATTTGGGTGAGTACAGAGAAGGAACTAGGGGTTGCTATAAATGTGGTAAGCAGGGTCATTTCCAGAAGATTGCCCAATGTTTGGTGATGAAGCTCAATCTTCTTCCGTGGCACCACCGGGCCGAGGTAATCAGAGGGGTACTACTGCAGGTGTAGGTGAAGGTTCAAACCATCTATATGATATGTCTAGTTTCCAGGAATAGGAGAACTCGCCAAATATTGTTACTGGTATGCTTTGAGTCTTTTCTT
Organism: Solanum dulcamara; assembly: GCF_947179165.1. Lineage (NCBI taxonomy): Eukaryota > Viridiplantae > Streptophyta > Magnoliopsida > Solanales > Solanaceae > Solanum > Solanum dulcamara. Next base: position 56,836,055 of record NC_077241.1, read on the forward strand.
TTGATATCTATGCTTTGGTCGATTTGAGTGCCACCTTGTCCTTTATGACCTTATATGTGGCTAATAAGTTTGAGATCCTTCCTGAGCATCTACTTGAGCCTTTTAGTGTTTTTACTCTTATTGGTGAGTCTATTCTAGCTAAGAGGATCTATAGAGATTGTCCTATGTCCATCTACAATAGAGAAACCATGGCTGACTTAGTAGAGTTAGACATGGTTGATATTGATGTTATTCTTGGAATGGGCTGAATTTATTCCTGTTATGCCTCCATCAATTATAGAACTTGAGTTTTCATGTTTGTTTCTGAATGAATCTGTTATAGAGTGGAAGGGTAGTTTTGCAGTGCCTAGGGGTAAATTCATTTCATACCTTAGGTCCAAAAAGTTAATCTCCAACGGTTGTGTCTACCACATGGTATGAATCAGAGATGATAGTGGGGAGACTCCATCCCTGGAGTAGTTTCAGTAGTCAATGAGTTTCTTGAGGTCTTCCCTGATGATCTACCCAGAGTCTCTCCTGAAAGGGAAATCAATTTTGGAATTGATGTTCTTCCTGGTATGCAACCTATCTATATTCCGCCATATAGAATAGCTCCCACTGAGATAAAAGAGTGGAAAGAGCATTTGAAAGATCTCTTAGATAAGGGATTCATTAGGCTGAGTGTCCCATCTTGGGGCACTCATGTTCTCTACATGTAAAAGAAAGATGGTTCCTTCAGGATGTGTATTGACTATCATTTGTTGAATAAGGTCACTATTAAGAATAAGTACCCTTTTCTCAAAATATTTGATCTGTTTGACCAGCTTCAGGGTGCTACTTATTTTTTAGAAATAGACCTCAAATCAGGCTACCATAAGTTAAAAGTAAGAGAGTGTGATATTCCAAAAAATGCTTTCCGAACCTGATATGGTCACTTCGAGTTTTTGGTTATGTCCTTTGGTTTGACTAATGCTCTTACAATATTTATGAAATTGATGAACCGAGTGTTGAAATAGTATTTGGACAGGTTTGTGGTAGTATTTATCAATGGCATATTGCTACCCTAGAAGTGAGGAGGAGCATGCCAATCATCTAAAAATTGTTCTTCAGACTCTCAAGGATAGGGAGTTGAATGCTAAGTTCTCAATGTGTGAATTTTGGCTTGCTTCAGTGGCATTCTTAGGCCATTTTGTATCTAGTGAGGGCATACAAGTTGATTTGCAAAAGATTGAGGCCGTAAAGAACTAGCCTAGACCCACATTCCCGATTGATATAAGAAGTTTCTTAGGCTTGGTCGGTTACTACTGGAGGTTTGTTGAGGGGTTTATGTCTACATCATCTCCATTGACTAAGCTGTCTTAGAAGAAGGCTAAGTTCCAATGGTCAAACTCTTGTGAGAAAAGTTTTCAAGAGCTGAAAATAAGGTTGACTACTGCTCCAGTTATTTCCCTACCCGAGGGAACCAATGGGTTTGTTATCTATTGTGACGTGTCTAGAGTGGGATTGGGTTGTGTATTGATGCAGAAAGGTAAGGTTATTGCCTATTCTTCTAGACAACTTAAGATTCATGAGTAACTATTCGATTCATGACATCAATATTTGGCGTCACTACCTCTATGGCGTATATATTGATGTGTTCACAGATCACAAGAGCTTTCAGTTTGTGTTTACTCAGAAAGAGCTGAACCTGAGTCAGATAAGATAGCTTAAGCTGCCCAAGGACTATGATATGAGCATCCTCTACCACTCAGGTAAAGCTAATATTATTGCTGATACTCTTAGCAGGTTATCTATGGGGAGCACTGCCCATATAGAAAAGGGAAAGAAAGAGTTGGCTAAGGAGGTGCATAGGCTTGTACGTTTGGGAGTTCAACTTATTAACTCTAGTGAAGGTGGTGCTATTATTCAAAATGGGGGTGAATCATCCCTATTTGCCGAGGTAAAATAAAAGCAAGATCAAGATCTCATTCTCCTCAACTTGAAAGATGATGTTCACAAGAAAAAAATAATAGCTTTTTCCAAAGGGGGAGATGGAGTGTTAAGATATCAAGGGAGATTGTATGTTCTAAGTGTTGATGATATTCGAGAAAGGATCATGGAAGAGTCCTATAGCTCCAGGTATTCCATCTATTCAAGTTCTACAAAGATGTACCAAGACTTAAGAAAAGTATATTGGTGGAGTGGAGTGAAGAGAGATATAACAAAGTTTGTGTCCAAGTGCCTGAATTGCCAACAAGTCAAAGTTTAGCATCAAAGGCCTTATGGAGTGGACCAGATTATTGATATTCCAAAATGGAAGTGGGAGATGATAAATATGGACTTCATTACACATTTACCACGATCCTATAGTAAGCATAACTCTATTTGGGTTAGTGTGGATAGAATGACATTATTAGCCCATTTCTTACCGATTAAGGCAATGGACACTGAAGAGGACTATGCCAGATTGTACCTTCGAGAAATTTTCAGACTTTATAGGGTTCTTTTGTCTATCATCTCAGATAGGAGAGCTCAATTCATTGCTCAGTTTTGAAAGTTGTTCTCAAAGGGTTTGGGTTCAAGAGTGAGCCTTAACACTGATTTCCATCTGCAGATAGAAACTAGGTAGAGCGTACAATTCAAACTTTGGAGGATATGTTGAGAGCCCGTGTCATCGACTTCAAAGGTAGTTGGGATGATCATTTACCTCTTATTGAGTTTGGTTTTAATAATAGCTTCCATTCGAGTATTCAAATGGCTCCTTGTGAAGCTCCGTGTGGAAAGAGATATAGATCACCAATTGGTTGGTTTAAAATTAGTGAACTGAGTTGATTTGACCAGATTTAGTTCACCAGGCCATGGAGAAGATGAAAATCATCCAAAAGAGGTTGAGGATTTCTCAGAGTTGCCAAAAAACCTATACTGATGTTAGGAGGAGAGACTTGGAATTTGAAGTGAGTGATTAGGTATATCTGAAAGTTTCACCCATTAAGGGATTTATGAGGTTTTGCAAGAAAGGGAAGTTGAGCCTGCGATATATTGTCCTTATTAGATTGTGAAGAGAGTGGGAAATATAGCCTATGAGTTGGAACTGCCGTCAAAGTTACATGTTCTCCACCTAGTGTTCCATGTCTCCATGCTTAAGAAGAGTTTGGGGGATCACTTGTTGTACCGACTAAAAGCATTGGGGTGAAAGAGAGTTTGACTTATAAGGAGATTCTAGTTTAGATTCTTAATCGGCAGGTTTGCAAGTTGAGAACCAAAGAGGTCACTTCGGTAAAAGTTCTATGGAAAAACTAGTTTCTTGAGGAAGCTACATGGGAAGATAAAGAGGATATAAACGCTAGATATCCTGATGTAATCATGCTTGCTAATGATGACATTGATGGTAAGGTTCCTATTCCTGTCTTTGAGTGTGTACATTCCGCGTTTGTGTACTTGATGTGCATTTTTGAGTTTGAGTAATGATTATTTGTTTATTTGAATGTTCGAGTAGCTGAGTTCTTGATTTACATTTTTGCCTTCAATGAGTTCCTAGCTTGGTTATCATTTAAGGATGAATGATCCCAAGGGGGAAATAATATAACACCCCCGAAGTTCTTAGCCTACACTAATTTTGAAATGATCTAGAAATTTGCACCAGAGGCTAACCACGAGACCCTTCACGGGCCGTATTGAGCTTCACAACTCGTGAAGAGGGTCCGTGGAGTTTCCTGGCTTCTGGGTAAAAGAGAAAGGGAAGGACCACGATGGGCTCAATGGATCATGGTAAGCACCACAGATTGTGAAGCCTGTCCGTGATTCTTACCCTAGGACCCTGAAGGGTGCAAGTACTACGGGAAAGGGCCATGACCAATGATGATTACCATGAGTTATGGTGGTATTTTTGGTGGACACCTCTCCTAAAGACATCCCAAGACTGTCTAAGTCAGAGACCACGACAACCACCATGGATCGTGGTGAGCTTCACGGGCCGTGGTGGCCTTTCGTGAAGGTGCACCACTCAGTTTAATGACGAACACTCTAGTCTTTTTCCACCTTTTTCCAACTGAACCCTGCACTTTAAGAGACCCAAATTCAGTCCCTTAACTTAACCAGGAGGGTTTTTTCTCCCATTAACATTGGTATCTTTAGAGAGAACCACTTCGAGAGAAGAAAGAAAGCTAGGGTTCAAGGTTTCAAGCCATTCCTTTGAGTTTTGATTGTCCTCTTCGATTTCCAGGTTGTCACAACCCGACATGAGGCCTAGTCATAACACGATGTTTGAAACCTCGAAGGGGCTCAAATCAAGCCTCTTGTACATATCATAAGAATACATAAGGTAAAGTAAAAATGAAAATATCATAAGAGAGTCTAAACCATAAATAGTAAATAAAAAATGTCGTACGAGAACATAAACTCGACATATTTTTCTAACTAGATGACTCTACTCATGAACATTGGTGGGGGTCTAAGACATGCCCCTAGCTCACCCTCAATATGAAACATAAAAAAAGTCTTTGAAAATAATAGCCAACTCGATGACTAGTCTCCGATAATTGAGGACTCACCACATACACCGCCGGATAGGAAAGCTTAAGTAGCCATGTAGATGCATATGATCTTTAACCTCAACCCCTACTTTATGAGATAATGTAGGCAATAAGTATGTATTAGTACGTTGGAAAATACTAAGTATGAGGGCATGACATGCAACATGAATCAAAAGATGTAGTGATTAAGATTATACATGATAAGAAGGTTAAGTAAAGTCATGAGGAATACCATGATGATCAAGCATCTAAAAGACATAGATGAAGATCATAAAGTAGTATAATAGTCATAAACATATGTGGAATAGGAATCATAACCGACATTAATACCATGCGAGATATAACATAGAATCTCGTTGTTTCCCCATATAATGAAGAAAAGGGGAATCTACTTATCAAGGTAGACTCTACCCCTCTAGGCGGGTCATACATACACTATATGTGGATCCAATAGCTAGGCCATGAAGGCAACCTATGGTGGCACGTAGTTTAAGAGATATGAGGTTGCTACTAGGGCTTTGGGTAGGGCCCCACCTCAATTCCACTCGGTGCTAATTTAAATCCCATGAAATATATATACATAGTTGTAATGTGAGAATTGTCCTTTCATCATTACAATCATATTTATATAATTCATATAGTAAGGTTCTAGGTCACCACATAGGGCCCTAAGTTACCTTACTTCATAACTTGCATGAAACTCAAATGCATAACCAATTGACTTAAAAATCATGTAATTGACTTGAAAATCATGAAATTGACTAGAAAACATGCATGTTCATATACTTTCTATCGGTCCATACATAATTCATAAACATAATATCATTGAGAAGTATAATTGAAAATATTCATAATTAATATCATGAACCCTAGAGATCAATGTAGGAGAATTCATAGAAAAAACCTTTAATTCAATGCAATAACCATCAATTTATATCAAAATAGACTCATAATCATAATTTAAATCATAATTCATGCAATTAGAATAGATAATAAAACCCATTAAATACCATACTTTAATTTGATGGAAAATTTGAGAAATTGATTGGGATTCATGGATGAAAGAATCCATGAATCAATACCCACATACATTAAGTGAAAAAAGCAAATAATCTGGAAGAACTTGAGAGTTTTGATGAAGAGCTTGAGTAAATTTATTTGAAGTCTTCAATGGATTCCTTGAGAGTCTTTTGTAGAGAGAGAAATATTTGAGTAGGTGAATTGTACAAAAATTAATAGAATTAGAGGTTTAGGCTAATTTATAGAACTGAATTAGGTCCTACAAAAATCTAGGTTCATTAACTAATAATTAGGGAAAAGTCTAAAGTGCCCTTACTTAAAACACTAAATTCGGACAAAAACCATCGCTAGGTCTACGAGATACAGGTCCTAAAAGTCCACCGAGACCATTTTTCCACGGGTTTTGACCCCCTGATCGATATTCCTAATTCGTATTTTCCAAAAAGATTAAAGATAATGCACTACATAAAAGACCTTTTCTCAAGGCATTCTTAAGACACTTGTGAGCATTTTACGAAATGTTAAACATCTGCAACATACCGGTGCAACATCAAAAACATGGAAAACTAGGTGAATATATGATAATGTTGGAGGTAGGCCTAACTCATAGACAACCTCGCCAACTGTCCTCAATACCTCTAAAGGCCCTATATACATGGGGCTTAGCTTTCCCCGCTTCCAAAATCTCATCACACCCTTCATGTGCGATACTCAAAGAAATACCTGGTCACCAACTACAAACCACAGCGGTCGATGCCTGTGATCCGTATAAATCTGATGTCTACTCTGAGCCATCTTGAGCCTATTTTGAATCACCCTCACCTGATCCAAGGGCTCTTGAAGAAAGTATATGTTGCTGTCTAGGTTTCGTAGACTCAAACCAACCAGAGAGAGACAACGCCTACAATATAAGGCCTAGAATTTGGCCATCTGAATGCTAGAGTGGTAGCTATTGTTATTCGCAAACTCTGCCAAAGGCAAGAACTGTCACACTAACCCTTAAAATCCAAAACACAGGCCTATAACATGTCCTTAAGGACCTGAATAATGCGCTCGGACTGGCCATCAGACTATGGATGAAAAGTTGTGCTAAGATGAACAGGGTGCCCAACTCCTCCTAAAAAGCCCTCCTAAAGCTAAAAGTAAACTATAAACCCTAGTCTAAGATAATAGAAATAGGCACACCTTGAAGACGAACCACCTCCCGAATGTAGATACGAGCCAACCTCTCAGCACTGAAGGAAGTATGAACTAGGAAGAAGTGTGTTGACTCGGTCAATTGATCAACAATGACCCAAATACTATCAATGCCTCTGGAGGTTTAAGGCAAACTAATAACAAAGTCTATGGTGATATGCTCCCATTTTCACTCTAGAATGGGTAATCTCTAAAACTCACCACCAGGCCTCATATTGTAACACCCCACCTTAAGATAAAAAGTGTCACATCGGCAATAACAAAAGAGAGATGTTGGGTATATAAGTAAGCAAGCCTTACCTACTAACATATTTTAAAACTGTACGGGCCTAGGCCCAAAGGGGACAATATCACTAGTTTCTTGGGCCCTTACAAATGGTATTAGAACCACTATTGTGTCAGCCTTGTCGATGTGCGCTAGAGTTAAATTAAGTTTAGGCAAATCCCAATAAGATGGGGCAAACCTCAGTGTTGAGTCTAAGAAAATCCCATGTGGTGGGAAAACCTTAATGAGAAAGCTGAGTCCATAGAGGGGGTGTATGTAACACCCCTCCTTAAGATAAAAAGTCTCACATCGGCAAAAACATAGGAGAGATATTGGGTATATGAGAAAGTAGGCCTTACCTACTAGTGATATATTTTAAAGTCGTGTGGGCCTAGGCCTAAATCGGATAATATCACTAGTAGGATGGGCCGTTACACATATGCTCTGCCTTCACCTTTTGGCAACATAAGCACCGTGACTTATAGTCTGAAATATATCTCATCATACCATTCCACTAGTAGTGTTGCCTAAACTCACGGTACATTTTAGCTATGCCTGGATAGATGGAATATCAGAAATCATGGGCCTCGCTAAGGATAAGTTAAATCAAATGTGTTACTCTCAAAACATACAATCGACCAGCGAATCTCAAAACCCCATATGAATCTAAAGTAGCCTGACTAGCATCACCTGCCAACACCCTTTCTTTGAATGCTACCAAAGACTCATCCTCAAGCTGACGATCCTGGATCTGATCTAGCAAAGATGAATAAACCCTCACATGGGCGAATATCCATCTGGAATCTAATGTATCAAGTCGAATCATCTGGTTAGCTAATTACTAGATGTCAAAGCCACTAGTTGCTCTAAAATAGAAAGAAAGTCTAGACTACCCATACTCGCCGCCTTCCGGCTTAAAGCTTCTGCTATTATATTTGCCTTGCCCGGATGGTAGAGAATAAAGAGGTCATAGTCCTTCAAGAGCTTAATCCTCTGACTCTACCTTGAATTAAGGTCCCTCTAGCTCATAATGTACTGAAGGCTTCTATAATAAATGTATGTGCACAAAAAACTCCATTCAGGTAGTACCTCTGGATCTTAAGCACAAAAACTACCACTGTCAACTTTAAGTCATGAGAAGGGCAAGTGCACTCATGTAGCTTAAGTTGCCTCATTGCATAAGAAATAACCCGACCCTACTTCATCAGTATATAACCAAAACCAACATCATATTCATTATAATATATCGTGAAGCCCTCACCCTCAATAGTAATATTCAATATACGAACGGTGGTAAGCAACTCCTTACACCACAAAAAGATCCTCTCACACTCCTCCAACCATACAATTGGGATATCCTGACAATTCAACCGAGTTAACAGGGCTGCTATAGTAGAAAAGCCCTCAATAAATCATATGTAGTAACTCGCTAATCCAACGAAGCTACAAATCTCACTAACAGAAGTAGACAGGTCCCAATCACAAATAGCCTCAATCTTCCCTAGATAAACCATAATGCCTTTCTTGGACACCACGTGCCCCAAGAATATTATCGACTCAAGCCAAAACTAACACTTTGAGAACTTGGCATAAAGCCGCTGATCTCTTAAAGTCTAGATCACTATCCTCAAATAATATTCATTCTCACTCCGGCACTGCGAGTATACCAATATTTCATCAATAAACATAATGAAGAAAGAATCAAGGTATGGTATGAACACTTGATTCATTAAGTCCTTGAAGGCGGTAGGGGTATTAGTCAATCCAAAAGAAATCATAATGAACTCATAGTGGCCAAACTAAGTCCTAAAAGCAGTCTTAGGGAAGTCCACTACCCTAATCCTCAACTGATGGTAACTGAATCTCAAGTCTATCTTAGAAAACACCGCGACACCCTGAAGTTGATCAATGCGAGGCATGGGATAAGAATTCTTCATCATCACCTTATTCAACTTCCTGTAGTCAATGCATATCCTAATAGTCCCATCCTTCTTCTAAACAAATAAAACAGGAGCACCCATGGCGACACACTCGTATAGATAAACCCCTTACCTAGGAGGTCCTCAAGTTGAACACTGAGCTGCTTGAGCTCTACAGTTGCCATCCGATAAGGTAGAATAGAAATAGGTTGGGTGCCTAGCTCCAACTCTATGGCAAAGTCAATATCACACTTGGGGGGAAGGCTAGGTAGGTCCGTAGGGAACATATCTACAAAATATCTAACCATAGGAACTGAGTCAATCGAAGGTCTATCTCTGATAACATCATGTACATAGGCCAAGTAAGCTAGATATACCAAAGCAACCAACCATCAAGCCTGCATAAAGTAGATGATTCTCATAGGTGTGTAACTATAGGCACCATACCACAACACCGGAGGAATGCTAGATATGGATAAGGTAACTGTGTTGGCATAGAAATCTAAGATCACATAGTAAGGGGATAACCATTCCATGCTTAGAATCCCATCAAAATCTAGCATATCAAGCAGAATAAGATCAACTCTAGTATCATAATCTTTGATGGTCACTAAGCAAGACCGAAACACCTGATTCACTACTAAAGACTCACCTACCAGGGTCAAAACATAAATAGGCTCTGCCAAGAACTCAAACCTTATACCCAATTTGAGAGAATAATAGATAGACACATAAGAATAAGTGGATCCTAGATCAAATAGACATGTAGCAGGCTAGTGGCATAATAGAAGTGTACCTATAATGACATCATTAGAGACCACAGCCTCTGCCCTCATTGGAGCCGCATAGAAATGGCTATGTGCACCTCTTCCAAATGTATCTAACCTACCTCCTGACCTGCCTCCTCATGCTCCACCTCTAGCACCCTATCGGCCACCCCGATGATTTGGATCTGTAGCTCCACCTCTAACTGGAGAAAGCACTGTTGTCACTAGTCTAGCTGTCATGACCCAACCTAGGGCCTAGTTGTAATATGGCGATTGGGATATGAGGGACCCCAACCATAATTCATCTTAGCATATATCTCATAAATAAGGTAAAGAACAACATAACTATGAGCAGAAGTAAACATTAAGTGGGGAATGGAACTAAGGGAAATCAACTCTATAAACGTCCAATCTGAACTACACCAATATATCTTATAAATATGCCTCTAGTTTAACCTTTGACGGGGGCTTAGGACAAGCACCTATCTCACCCTAACAATAGAATAAATGTCTAACAATAGTAACATGAATAAAAGTCTCATCCTCGGTAGAATGAGGAATTACCAACTTCTTTGAAATCTAATAAAAACTCTAGCCACGAGCGGGTTAGTCATGAGTGTCGCCCGTTCCTACATTATGAGACAATGTAGGAGAAATATCCATTAGTACATTTGAATGTACTAAGTATGTGAAATATGTATGAAAAAGTAAAAAATGTATCAATATGCCATAAGATGCATGACCACTCATAATGAACATGAGTATAGCTTAAAACCAATTTAAAACATAAGAGACACTTGGTCAATACATATCATAAAACTTCAACTTTTAACTCATAACTTGACATCTCATAGCTTAACTTAAACTTGAACTTATGTGGGATAAGACCTTTAACTGAACACTAAGACCATGCGAGCTACTACATGAAATCCAATAACTCCTGCATTAAGACAAGTCGATAACTCCTGCATCAAAACAGGAGAGGCTACCTTGCCAGGGCATACTCCAAGATAACTCAACTCAACTGGTCTATGTAGATCCACTAGCTAGGCCATGAAGGCAACCTACGTGGGCAACATAGTTTGGGAATTTAGGTTGCTACTATGATTCTCTTGGATAACCAATTGCGTTATCCGACTGAACCCCACCTAGAAGTCCTCTCGGTGCTTAGTCAATATCCCAACGAAAAATCATAAAAACATACTCATAACATAGTAGGCAAAGATATGAACTGCCTATCAATCCATCTTTCAAACATATTAGGAATAGCTCATCTACTTAGTGATTCATAAGAATCTATAACTTTGGTGAGAATTTTCCTTATCACCATCTCAAAATATCTAATGATCTCAACTCTAATCATCATCTCAATCTTTAACTTTAAAATCATAATCTCAGTTGTAACTCATTGAAAACTATCTTTATTAATCATTTAACTCATTAATAACTTATAAAATCATCTTTACTTCATAATCATAGCTTGAAAATATAGCTTTATGCATGGGCATCTATAATTCAACTTGAAATCATGCAATTCATATAAAAACATGCATATAAAGACCATTGATAATATTTAAAAATGAAATCAAATCAGCTCAATTCAATTCATCAAAACTAGGGTTCATAATCAATTGTAAATTGAATGAAAACTTGAGAAATCTTTGGGACATCATGGGTGAAAAGGTCCCATGAATCAATCCCCACATACCTTGCTTGAGTTCAGTAAGAATTAAAGAAGAACCTTAAAGAAATCTGGAAACCCTAGCTTGAATTTGGAGAGAAACCTTAAGAGACCTTGTGAAATCTTGCCTTAGGAATTTGGAGAGAATGAATTGATTAGGAGGGGATTTTGAAGAATAGAATATTTATAGACTTTGAACATGGCCATAAAAGTGTCTAGGTTCATTGAACTAAACTTTGGAAAAGACATATTTGCCCTTCATTAAATCCCAGACTTTAAGTCTATGAATGGGTTCGTACGGGCCATCTAAGTGTTGATGAGTCCTCTAAATGAATTGTCCTGCAGGACTAAGAAAAGGGCTTGAGAACATAGTCTCTGAAGTTTGTGAACGACCAATTTTTATGACCCGTCGTCTCAAAAATAGTTTGTTATTAAGGCTCATCCTGCAGGTCTGGAAACCTAAAATTATACTAGTCTCTGAAGTTTTAGGATGAGTGGTTCTTACGACTCGTCATTGCTTTTATGAGTTGTCTTGTTAAGTCGTTATTTTGGCCTTAGGGAAACTTCAACTTTTGCTCTAAGGGTGACTCTATGACTCTTGTCTATGAGACGTAGAAAGCCCTACAAGCTGGAGAGGGACTCGTTCACATGGATGGGTTCAGAATTTTAAGACTTTTCTCCTTGGTTCCAACTTTCCAACTTACGGGGTCTTACACTAGCTACTGAAGGAACTAGCACAATCACCCCTCGCCCACCCTGGATACTGTCGGGAACAATGATCAAGTGACCCACTATCATAACACCTTGAAGCTAAATGACTTATAATAACATGGTCGAGGTATGAAGAAAGAGATTTTGATCCCCTCAAGCTCTGGCCCGTGCTAGCACCACTCTGCTGAAGCTGGCTACCCTAAAAAGCAGGTAATACTGCCTGAATATGCCAGCTAGACTGACCCTTCTGAAATATCTGGCAGGTCTTATCATATGAGTCTCTCTCTCTAGTTTAGGACTCACTGTAGCTGCCTTTATAACAAGGCCTCTTATCACTGCCCAATCAGGCCTTGTGATGAATATGCTAGGCATAGTCGACCACATCTAAAAATGAATGACCTGTTAAAGCCAGATACTCCGTATCAACCCTTAATCTATACCTCAGCCCATGTATAAAGCAACGAACTCTCGCTTTATCTGTGGGTAGAATCATAGTGGCATACTTGGACAACTCATGTCACCTCGCCTCATACTCTGAAATGGTCATAGAGCCCTTCTCCAATATAGAGAACTGATCACAAACCCTATCCCTAACGCTCCATGGTATGTAACGAGCAAAGAAAGCCTCCAAAAACTCATTCCAAGACACAAAAGGCGACCTAGCTAGCCTAGACTGCAAGTATGAGTACAACAACTATATAGCAGGCCAGTAAAACTGATGTGCGATGAAGTCATCTCCTCTCGACTACATAAGGCGTAAAACTGAAGCTACTCCTGGGAAGTAGTCAAGAACTTTTGGGCGTCCTTCCTAGTCGCTCTAATAAAGATAAGTGGTGAAAGACTCTAAAATACCCCAAGCATCTTCTGCTCATGCAGTGGAATGAACCCTCCATTTATAACTGGTTGTGGGGACACACGAGTAGGTAGTGGATGGCCTTTGGGGGCTACTGTTGCAGGCTGACCCTGTGGTGCTAGGGCTAGAGATAGTATTTGTCTCATCTCATCGATAGCTGCCAAAATCTGGGTGAGTATGGCGAGAATCTCCAGTCTAATACATGGTATGGGTGGTGCTGGTCTCAGCCCCACCAGCTGTGGAGGTACATAAGCGACTTGTGGCTCCTCCTCGAGCTTAGGGCCTCATCTCTATAGCAGGCCAGTGTTGCAACCCTCGCACTACCTCTAGGTAGGCCTCTACCACTAGCTGGGGATCTATCTGTGGGCCATGGTGCATCACCCTCATCGTACCTTGCTTGCTAGACATCCTGCTAAATATTAGAACAAGCGAGCAAGGAACATATAAGACACACACTGCACGAAAGTAAGCCAAAAGAGGTAACTTTCCTAATGACATCTTGTAGCCTTCTAAAGATAAGTCACGGACGTCTTCGCATTAATCCGCAGGACTCTAATAGATGTTATCTTTGTACAAATAAGACCAGTGAACCTAGGGCTCTGATACAAACTTGTCTCAACCCAATTTCTTAACTCGTAATAGCACCTACTATAACCCACTAGTATGTAAGCCAACTTGTAACCTAGAATAGGTGGTAATAGATTTAAGGGTAGAAACTTAAAAGGAATAAGCAATTCTAATATATACACGATAGATAAGAGAAACACAACCAAAATAAATATATATGTGACAATCCTTCCTAGAATCTGGAAGTCACTAGTACAAAGTTGTCAAATAAAATAGTACAAGTTCCAAAAGTGACCAACTGAAACCAGACTGTCTGAAAAGCAAAAGACTAGTCTAAATAATGACAGATAGAGATTGGATCAATAAAAAAACGTCAATTGCTCACCACCTATCTCCGAATAAGACTACAGTAGGCTCAAACCAATGCTGGCCACTCATGCTCAGACCTGCATCATGAAAATAGATGAAGAGTGTAATATGAGTACCAAAACAACAGGTACCCAAAAGTCATCGTAGGTCGACTGATCTTGAAAAGTAAAGGCAATATGAGAAGAGGGAATAGACAGAATAGAGGTCAACAATGAAAGTCTAAAGAAAAGAATGAACTGTAATGCACACAAATGTAAAAGGACTAACTAAAGTAACTACAGCTAAATTACACCTAACTAGACCTCATAAGCCCAGAAGGTACACTTGTGCACATTTTAAATAAAAACCCAAATAGACCCCCATAAGCCCGATGAGTACACAGAATAGCTACAACTACTGAGATGTGAAACCAAGAAATAAAGATTGGAGAATATCATCCCAGAACCACAATCCAACCCAGTAATATCTGACAATACGGAGGACGCACCTGGTCTACAGGATGCTCCCTAGTAGTACCCAAGAATGATTAATTATGAAGGTCAGACCTGGTATACCGGATGCTCTCCAGAAGTACCCAAGACTGATCAAATGTGAAGGCCGGACTTGGTCTACCAGATGCTCCCCAGAAGTATCCAAGACTGGTCAAATGCAGAGGTCGAACCTTGTCTACCGAATGCTCCACAAGATGCCAAATATAGCTACTACAAGTGCTCTCAATCATTAATAGTTGCAAAAACTCCATGGATCCCCATCCATAAACTACTCAACCAATAAGACCATTAGAGCTAAACCATAAATCTTAAAACAAAAATTTGTTGTCGCTGCTGAAACTCGTGAATCACAAAATCGAGGAAAAGTAGAGACATAAGGCCATCAAAGCAAAGGTATCTCCTAGCTAAGGCCCAAACTATCAGACTTAAGTCTACTACACCAATCTATAAGATCTAAGCTGGCCGAACGACATCGAGGCAAAACTAAGGTCTATCGGGTCTGAATCATGCATTTCTTAGGCAGGCACTAGTCAAAACTATACTGAGGCTGAACATGCTTCATATGAATCAATAAACAAGTATACACATACGCCACAATGCATAGATAAACAACACAAAAAGTAGCATGCTCAAGTACCCGACAAAACTCCAAAAAGGCCTAAAACACTATTTCTAAACATATAAGCATGATTTGATACTACCCAATCCTAAAGTCCAACTAATAAACATGCAATCACATACTCAAGCTCAATCTAAAAAGGGATAAACTGTAGCCTACCTATGGGATGATCACAAGCGCTCCAAAATCATAGAATTAGAGCCTTCCCTTTTCTAACAGCCTTTGAATGTTATCACACTATCAAAAACATGTACACAACGTTATTAGGGTCATTTTGACATTAAAATCATCAAATTCGGAGATGGACTAATTTTAGAGTCAAACATTGGGAATATGGGACCCACTCTATAAATTACAAAATTGACTCCTTCCAAAGGTCCTAGACTCTACCCCTAACTTGTGTTCCACAAAAGGAACACAATTCATTGCTCAAAATAGCCACAATACAAACATGCATAAAAATTCTCAATTAAGTTCAATAACAACCAAAGTAGCAATAACACAAAGGAAATTACCTCAAACTAAGGTTCAACCAATTCTGATGACAAAACTGAATTCCTCTCAAAAACCCTCGTAAATCAGCCTTTTGAATCACCCCAAAAGCTTTAGAATCGAGAGAGTAATTGAGGTTCAAAGTTTGATCACAAGTTGAAATAAGAACTTAAAATACACCACAAATGTCGCAAAAGCGAACCCCCGAATGTCGCTAAAGCGACCACCTCAAAAAAACATGTCTTGCTTAAGCGAGGACATATTTCTTTAGAGAGAGGTCGCGTAAGAGACCACTTGTCGCTATAGTGTCACCCGACCAAGGGCCCTAGTCACTAAAGCAACCAGGGATCGCAAAACCGATGGCACTAGATAGAGCTAGTGAAAAATTAACTTTGGCATATCCAAGTCTCCGATGGGGTGCTTCAAATTCGTTCGGAACCCCATCTGTACAAATGAGATATGCTACCTACTAAATTCGACATCCCAGACTCAATAAAAAATTTAAAATTCCCATACGATGTTATTTTAACAAAAAATGGGTCCCACACTGAAGTGTTATTCTTAGCCAAATTCAACAACAGGCCTCGTTATTAGACTGGAAGCCTTGGAGAGCAAACGAAGGGTCATTCTAGACTACTCAACAATCCAGAACTAACCACATTGATAGAATTTTCATCCGAGTGAGTTTTCCAATAATGTTGACTAGAGTCAACACTTGGCTAAATTTTGAAGGCAAAAGTGCTAAATTGCCTCAACTCCACATCGATTGCCTCGATACTCATGTCTCCCATGTTACTACCCTAATTTGACCAAGTCTGGAGCACATGGAAGTCAAAATTTCATTCTGAGGTTATTTACCTAAATTAATGACCGAATTTAACTTTTAAAGTAATAAAAACTTAAAATAGGGAAACGGGCCTAAAACCCAAACGAACAACTAGGAAACCGACCATTTAGTGCCAGAAAGACATAAATTACTTGTGGTCGCTATAGGAACTCTCTAAATAATGAAAAGAAGGCATTAAGGCAAAACTGACCTGGAGGGTCATTACATGTTTGGTCTAGTATCAAAAGGCCAACTTTCTAAAAATATGACTATGCTTTCTTTCTGAAAATATGCACTTGAGGCAAATATAATTTCTTGAAATCTTTCATGAAATAATGCACCTGAAATTATTAATAATAATACTTTCTTGATATGCTTATAGAAGATCTTAAAACTTAGTTTTCATTAAAACAATGCATATGAAATACTATGATAAGATTTTCAAATATTTTTTTTCTAAAAAGAGGTTCATGTGGTATAATAAGCATGAACTATGAATCAAAGATCCTTAATGACATGAAGTACAATAAATTTGATAATAAAAATCAAGAACCGGTGATAACAAATAGAGAAAATTCAAATCCATAGAATTTAGAGTAAAAGGCCTAGCTTTGATCTTACTAATTGAAATTATAGATGTAGAGAGTAAAGAAGAACTTAGTTCCTCACTATGACAGACTTACTGTCACGACACGAATCCTGGCTATGATGGCTCCTACTATGACCCCCGAGTAGGCAAGCCAAACCTAAATCAAAAGCAAAAGTCAAAACATCAATTTAAATAAATAAGTAGTAACATAAGAAGGCAGAAGCAAGAATAATATAACAAAAGAGATCAATCCAAGCCATAGATATGTAAATACCATACAAAATATATAAAAAAGCTAGAAAGTGACCAAAAATAATGAATTGAGACTAGACCCGACCCCAAACCTGGTGTCACTATATAGAAGCTACTAAGTACAAAAGCTGGTAGTATATATATATATGTATATATATATTGTTATATTACAAAGCAAACTATCCAAAAATACAAGTGTTAGTCAAATCAAAAGAGAAAAACAGCAAGTCTCTGAATGCCGGAAGCTTACCACTATACAGATCTAGCACAGATAAGAATGATCAGGCGCGCGCTGGGGGTGGCTCAAATTGGGAGTTACATTAAAAGATGCAGAAGTACAGTTTGAGTACCAAACACATGGTACCTAGTAGGCATCATAGGTCGACCGAGCTTATAAAGAATAAATATAGATGTATATATAAGCACGATAATACAAATAATAACATTAGTGAAACATAAACTACAACTACGGGAGAAATAGGGTATGGAGAGAATATACAGAAGCTAAGGCGCCTCACCACCAAATAAGTAACCACAATAATTGACACAATCACAATAAATAGGACAAACCACCAAAAGAGTCCAATAACAACGAAAAAAATAACCCGAAAATTATCATGGGCTGCCCAGAATAGCCTTAGAGCTTGTCAACATCAAGGAACTAACCTAGAAATATATCAATGGGCCGCTCGGAATTCATAGCTCGAGCTTATCAACAGAGAATATAACAGTGTAGCCCAAAGTAGATAATAGGGGCTGCCCGAAATCATACCTCGAGCTCATCAAAAGCATGAAATGTCGAAAGCAATGAGATTACCAGTATGTCCCAATCTTTATGCTTATTAATTTACAAAAACACAGTCTTTTCATTAATTAATCCATTTTTAAGGAAAATTTCAAGTTTTAGCCATCAGTTAAGCAACAAGGCAAAAAACATGTAACACAGTCAAATATCACTCAAATCCAGGGGAAATATTCCCACCAAGGCATCAAATTACTAACCTAGAGCTCCAACGCACCAAAAGTATGGCCTCGAGCCCAATCGCAAGAAAGCACAAATATAACCCAAAAGCATACCAAAAAGGCCAGTCGCAACCAACCAAATTAAACAAGTGGCATCCTAAGTCCTAAGTCACCTAGCAGCAATTGCTAAGGATGTTAAGCGGTGCATACAAGACAAGGAAACACCTATACTAAAGCTCCAACGGTAAAAATCCAAACTAGCTACTAATGATGGCCATCAACTCCTAATTTGCTCAAAAGGGCTACCAACACCTAGAAGATTGACCTGACATTTCTAGTGCCCACTGAAATGCAAAAAGAACCAATTCTTCCTTAACTAAGTCAAAGATCAGATTCGTACTATCCTATTAAACAAACGAGTAGCCGACCACTTGAGTACCTTAGTGGTGCCACTCATAGATTAGCAAATCTACATATTTGAAATCTTGTCGAGGATGTTTTCAGCAAGAAATCTATGATTTGAACCAGACTGACCAACTTCCCAAATGGTCTAACGAATCCAGCTGAGCACAGATCATCTTTTCGAATCGCAAGCTACAACAAAATAAAACTGTTTAAAAGGGGTACGATATCAGGCCAAGTGGGGTAAAGTTAGCTCATTAGACCCGACAAGACTCGACCTAATCATGAAATACTACCCATAATATAATAACTCTAACTAAGCCAAATCTAAAGAGAAGAAATTTTAACCTACCTCAAGGTCGAAATCGCACAAGAACCGCTAAACTAGAGCGTCTCCTTTTTGGGATGCCTCCAAATGAAACCACTCTAACAAAATATCAATGATACCCATATTACCACTATTTAAAATGGAATAAAAATTAGGTAAAAATTTAACATTATGACCCGCGCATGAAATTAAAAAACCAAATCCACACAAGGTTCCAAATAGCTCAAGGAATTTCTGCCTCGAAAATGGGTATAATTTGAGCACTAAAAGAGCTCAAAATAGACCCACCAATTCCAAGCCCTAAGACGGTCAAAATCAAAGAATTCAATGGGATTACGCAAGACTTACAAGATTTGTGGGACGAGAAAGAGTTCTGGAACATCCCAGCAAGAGCTCGCGATGGAATGCAACAAGAATTATCGAAGATGATCAAGAGGAGCTCTCAAAATTTGACTTTTTATATGTTAGAAATGGAGAATTATATGTTGAAAATGGGTCTTAAAAGATAACTTATGCTAGTCATTTGCTCTTTATGATTGTGGGACCTAGGTCCACGATCGGAGACCTAAAAAAAATTCCCTTCGCAAACACGACAGTTAACCCCACGATCGCGATGACCAAAGATCCCTACCTTTACGATTGTGGCCCCTGGATCGTGAACGTGAAGAGTCAAATGAGTTGCACTAGCAGTTCAGCCGGTGCTTAACTTTAATGAATTGAGATTTCCCCTAATAGGGGTCCAAAATTGATATGGAACCCCGCTAAAGCAAATCGACTATGCTACCCAATTTGAAACAGCATAGTTGACTCAATGGAATCGATATAATGACCAACGGAGGTTGTCTTGTCAAAATATTGACCCAAGTTAACACTTTCAAAGAAAATATTTAAAATGCCCTAAATGGCTGAAAGTTCATTCTAAGCACCTCAGAAACCAAACCAAAGGTCGTTCCAGACCAAACTCAGCTTTTCGAAGCTAATTGCACTAATAAAATTTTCATCCGAGCATGTTTACTCAAAATGTTGAACAAATTCAACTTTGGCCAAAACTTTAAAGTTAAAATGGAAAATAAAACATACTCAAAATGAAGACTCCAAAACCCAAATCAACCTTCCTTATAGACCAAAAGGACCTTCCAGAGCTGCTGGGACCATCGAAATTTCCATATGACAATTGAATCTCTGGATGTTGACTAAAGTCAACTCTTTTCACTTTAAGCCTCTAAAAAAGGAAAAACCTCACACCAAGCTCACACAACTATCTTGGGGATCGTGCCACCCAACCCAACATTATATAAGAGCTATAACAAGCTATAAGGAGAGGTAAAATAGTAAATTCACACAAAAATTTGAAAATTACCTTGGAGGTCATTACAACATCCACTACTAAAAGGACTTTTGTCATCAAAAGTCAATGAAGAAAAATACGTGATGGCTTAAAAAGATGAGAATATGAGGTTCGCATGCCCCGCTTGGTCTCCTAAGTAGCCTTCTCGACCGAATGATGCTTTCACTGGGCATTATGGAGTCTCTCTTGGATTATCGGACTCTACCCATCGAATCAAGCAGCAAATTGGTGCCCCAAGGCCAAACCTCAAAAGCATCAAACCATCCCACTGGGGAACGACATCTCCTACCATGCAATGCCTAAAAAGGTGCCATCTATATGCTCAAAGACTGATCCCATTGACCTTCAAAATCAATAACATAAGCCCGTAGCATATCCTCTAGGAGTTGAATAGTCCTCTCTGACAAACCATCACTCTGGGTAGAAAGTTATAATTAGCTTAACTTAGGTACCCAACTCTCTCTGAGTAGATCTCCAGATATGCGAAGAAAATTGAGTACCATGGTCTAAAATGATAGATACTAACACCCCCATGATATTGGACTATCTCTCGAATGTAAATCTGAGCCAACCTCTCTGAAGTGTAGGTAGTCTAAACCGGTAGAAAGTGAGCAGACTTGGTCAATTAATCTATGATGACCCAAATAGAATAGAAGCCCCGGGAGGTATGTGGTAAACCCACTACAGAGTCCATAGCAATCTGCTCCCACTTCCACTCTGAAATGGGTAGCCGCTGGGTCAAACCACCTGGCCTCTAATGCTCGAGCTTAACTTGCTGGCAGTTCAAGCACCTAGCTACAAATGTTAAAATATCCTACTTCATCCCACACCATCAGTGTTGTTGTCGTAGGTCACCATACATCTTTGCCATGTTGGGATGATCGGAATAACTAGAACAATGGGCCTCCTCAAGAATTAGTCTGACCAAATCTCCAACTCTGGGAACACAGATACAACCCTTGATCCTCAAAATGCACTTTGGATCTAAGGTTGCCTTCCTAGACTCCACACTAGCAACCTATCACAAATCACCCTCAACCATGGATCATAAGACTACTACGCCTGAATTTGCACCATTAAGGAAAACTTAGCCTCTACACAAGTAAGTACCCTACTCGGCTCAGAAATATCAAGATGAACCATCCAATTAGCTAAGGACTGAATGTTCAAATCTAAAGGACACTTCTCAACTGACAAGAATGCCAAACTCCCATACTCACCGCCTTCTGGCTCAAAGCATCTTCTACTACATTTGCTTAGCCCAGGTGATAGAAAATAGTAACATTATAGTCCATTAGTAACTCCAACCACCTACGCTGTCTCAAATTAAGGTCCTTTTAGCTAAAGATGTACTGAAGACTAATGTGATCACTGTAGATCTCATAATGGCGCCATACAAATAATGTCTCTAAATCTTCAATGTGAAGACTACCACCACCAACTCCAAATGATGTGTGAGGTAGTTCCGCTCATGCATCTTCAGCTACCTAGAAGCATATACAATAACTCTACCCTTCTGCATCAGAACGCAACCCAAGCCAACACCTGAAGCATCATAATACACTGTAAATCCTTAGCCCTTAATAGGAAGATTAAGAATTGGAGCTGAACAAAGCCTTTAGCCTTAGAAAGCTTGCCTCCACTCGTCAAACTAATGGAAAGAAACATTCTTATGAGTCAATCTAGTCAAAGGTGTTGTAATAGAAAAGAATTCCTCCATAAACTACCTGTAATATCCGACCAACCCAATAAAACTGTGAACCTCAATGGGATAAGTCAGCCTAGCCCAATAAGAAACTGCTACTATCTTTGCCAAAACTATCATAATCCCATTCTTGGATACCACATGCCCCAAGAATGACACAGACTCAAGCCAAAATTCACACTTAGTGAATTTGGCATACAACTACTGATCTCACAAGGTTTGAATTAGTATCCTCAGGTGCTGCTCATGCTGCTCTCTTCTCCCAAAGTAGACTAGGACATCATCGATGAATACACTAACGAAAGAGTCCAAGTAGGGTCTGAACACACGGTTCATCATGTTCATGAATATTGCAGGGGCAATAGAAAACCCAAAAGACATGACTAAGAACTCATATTGGTCGTATCGAGTCCAAAAAGTAGTCTTAGGGATGTCTGCCTCCCTAATCCTCAACTGGTGATACCCCAATCTCAAGTCTATCTTAGATAACACTGCTGCACCCTAGAGCTGGTCAAATAAGTCATCAATACGTGGCATCGGATACTTGTTCTTGATGGTCACCTTATTAGTTATCTATAATCAATATACATACGCAAGGTACCATCCTTCTTCTTCACGAACAGAATAGGAGCACCCTAGGGAAACATACTGGGCCTGATAAACCCCTTACTTAAGAGATCTTGGGCTTCACCTTAAGCTCCCTCACCTCAACTAGAGCAATCCGGTAGGATGGAATAGAGAATGGTTGTGTACCCAATTAAACATCAATGCCAAAATCAATATCATGCTCAGGAGGAATACCAGGTGATTAGTGGGAAATATATTAGGTAACTGTCGAACTACCGGAACATAATCAACAGAGGGAGTGTCAGCACTAGTATCATAGATATAAGAAAGATAGGCTAGACACCCATTCGCCACTAACTATTGGGCTTTGAGAAAGGAGATCACAGCACGCAGCACAAGACTAGCTGCACTTACCCACACAATCAAAGGAATACCGGGCATACATAAAGTAATGATCTTAGAGAAGCAATCCAACACCACATGATGAGTAGACAACCAATCCATGCCTAGAATAAAGTTAAAGTCTACCATATCTAGCACAATTAAGTCTGTTCTAGTATCATACTCCAAGATGGTCACCACACATGATCAATACACTAGATCCACTACTAAAGAATCACCTACAAAAGTAGTTACACGCATAGGCACAAGTATTGGCTCACACAAAACATCCTATCGAATAGTATAATGAGCAGAAACATACGAGTAACTATACACGAGATTAAATAAAGCATAAGTGAGTTGATAAGAGAAAGAGATCATACCTGTGATAATGGGATCCGATGCCTCCGCCTTCAGCCTACTCGGGAATACATACATATGGCCACATTCGACTCTACCACCTATCTGACCTGCCTGGGGGCCACCCCTAGAACCCTGAGAATCACTTCTACCACCTTGTGCATCCTCACTGAACTAAGGCCTGGGGGCCTGAACCTGCTAACCTTGTGGACCCTACTGACTCTAACGTCTACGATGGCTAATCTTAAGGCACTCCCTAGTAAAGTGGCCTATCGCACCATACTCATAGCATGGTCCTCTGAATGAACCTCCTTATGATGTCCCAGCTAAACCTGAATGGCCAATATAGCCTGAAAAACTAAGAAGTTTAACCCCGAGAAGATTAACCCAAAGTCTGGCTGCTCTGACCACCAGCACCCATTGACCTACCATTGGTAAGATATAAGGCTGGCTGAATCGGCCAACAAGGTTAATATAGATGTGGATAACCTTTTCCAAAAGAACCTATACTATATGATTGGGGTCCATTAAAACTGCCTTAATGGCGAGGCCTCTTATTGCTACCTCCATAGGCTTCACAACGTATAGCCTCAATAGTACGAGCGTGATCCACTATCTGTAAGAATGAATAGCCCAATGCAACTATTTTCTCTATAGCCAACCTCAAAAGAATAAATAATGCTCCGACAAATTAGCGCACCCACTCATCCTCGGCAAATTCATGGTGGCATGCCTAGATAACTCATGGAACTGAGACTCATACTCTATGACTGTCATTGATCCATGCACTAACGTTGTGAACTCATCCCTTAGCCTCTCCCTCAAACTTTAGAGCACATACTTCTCCAAGAAGGCCTTGGAGAACTAGTCTATGTCATCGGTGCTGATCCCATGGGTCTGCAGCTAAAATAGGACCTCCAACACTGCTTTGCTAGACTATCCAACTGGAAAGCAGTGTAATCAACCCCGTAGGAATCCACCGACCCCAAGTTTTTCAACCTCTCCTGGCAGCTGACTAAGAACTCATAGGCATCCTCGCCTGCAGAACCTGAAACCTAAGAGGACCTAAACTGATAAACCTCCCTAACATCTTTTTCTCCTCTGTAGTTATAACCGGCCTAGATGTCATGTGCTAAGCAATTATAGAAATAGGCTAAATCTCCGTATGGGGAGCTCTAGTAGTAGGGTGTAAAACTGGGGCCGGGTCATACTATGCCCCTGTCTGGGCTGAAGTCTGTCCTCCTCTCGAACCTGAGGTCCAGCTGAAGTGCTAGGCAGAGTACCTTCATAGGACATACCCTCCATGAAGCTAAAGATTTAGGCCAGAGTATCTTGTAACACTGGTGTGGCCATGAAATCGGGTAAGGGTTGGGTTGGATCTACCTTGATGAGCTAGTGCTTGAGCTGCTTGACTTCTATATCTAGCTTCAGTACTAGTGTTATGGTATGAGCTTTGCCTCGACCTCAATATCGACCTTGACCTCGACCTTTGCCCCGAGCTTGGGCTCCATCTATAGGCGCAGGAGGTCCTCGCTCACCCGCAGTAGATCTCGTCCTCTCCATCTGAGAAAGAGTGAAAAAAATAAGATTTAGAGATTTCTATCATCATTATCGCACGATCAGAAACAAAAATAGTGACTTCATTCCTAACAATGCCATATAGCCTCTGAAGATTAGATACGGACATCATCGTACCATTATGTGGGACTCTAGTAGACACTTTCTCCTGTACTAGTGAGACCGATGAACCTAAGCTCTGATACCACTCTATCACGATCTGAATCTGGGCCATAATGGAGCCTACTATGACCCTCGAGTAGGCAAGCCAAACACATCTCAAAATAGGAAGTCAAACATCAATTTAAATAAATAAGTAGTAACGTAAAAAGGAGGAAGCAAGAATAATATAACAAAAGAGATCGGGCCAAATTATAGATATATAAATACGATACAAAATATACAAAAGGCCCGAAAGTAACAAAAAATGATGAACTGATACCAGACCAAACTCTGGACTTTGTGTCACCTATACATGAGCTACTAAATACAAAATTTTTACAATACATATATACAATACATAGTTGACTGTCCAAAAATACAAGTGTAAGTTAGTACAAAAGAAGAAAATCAGCAAATCTCTAAACATCGGGAGCTCACCACTATCCAAATGTGGCATAGCTACGAATGATCAAATGCGCCTTGGGGGTGGTATTAACTAGAGTTTCCTCAAAAGATGCAGAAGTGTAGTATAAGTACCAAACATGAGGTACCCAGTAGGTATCATAGACCGACCGAGCTCAGAAAAAACAAATATTTATGAGCACCACGATGATAAAAATAATAATGTGAGTGAAAAATAAACTACAACTACGGGTGACATGGGTTACAGGGAGAATATACAGCAGCTAAGGATGCTCACCAGTAAATAAGTAACCACAATAATTGACACAATCACAATATCCAAAAAGAACCACCAAAAGAGTCCAATAATAATGAAACAAATAACCCGAAATATGTCATGGGCTGCTCGAAATAGACTTTAAGCTTGTCAACATCAGAGAACTAACCCAGAAATATATCAACTGGCTGCCCGAAATTCACACCTCGAGCTTATCAATAGAGAATATAACAGTGTAGTCCAAAGTAAATAACACGGGTCACCCGAAATCATACCTTGAGCTCATCAAATTCATCAAATGTCTTAAGCAATGAGATTAAACCTCCCAATCTTTATGCGTATTCAATAACCAAAACCCAGTCTTTTCATTAATTAATTTTTTTATAAGGAAAATTTCTAATTTGAGCCATCGGTGAGGCAACAAGCCAAAAAGCATGTAACAAAGTCATGTATCACTCAAATTTGAGGGAAACAATTCCACCAAGACATCAAATTACTAACCTGGAGCTCCAATGCACCAAAAGTACGGACTCGGAGTCAGTATTTCAATAAAATGCGCAAGAAAGCACAAATATAACCAAAAAGCATACCAAAAAGGGCATCCACAACCAACCAAATCAAACAAGCAGCATCCTAATTCTTAAGTCACCTAGGATCAATTGTTAAGGATGTTAAGCAGTGTAAACAAGATAAGGAAACACCTAAACTAAGGCTCCAATGGCATAAAGCTATTAACGATGGCCATTAATTCCTAATTTGCTCAACAGGTCTACCAACACCTAGAAACTGACCTAATCATGCAATACTACTCATCATATACCAATTCTAACCAAGCCAAATCTAAAAAGAAGAAAGTGTAACCTTCCTCAAGGCCAAAATTGCACATGAACCACTAAATTGGAGCTTTTCCTTTTCGATCCGCCTTCGAACATTGCCACTCTACAAAAATATCGATGAACACATTAAAATAAAGCCAATGATCCTATATTACCACTATTTAAAATGGAATCAAAATCGGATAAAAATTTGACGTTGGGACCCACACATAAAATTAAAAAACCAACTCCATTACAAGATTCTAAATAGCTCAAGGAACTTGTGCCCCAAAAATGGAAACAATAGGAGCACCACAAAGGCTCAAAACAGCCCCACCAATTCTATTCCCTAAGAGGGTCAAAATGGAAGAATTCAATGAGATTACACAAGAATTAAAAGATTTTGGGATGAGAAAGAGTTTTGGAATATTCCCGCAAGAGTTCACAATGCAATGCAATAAGAATTGTAGAAAATGATCAAGAGGAGCTCTCAAAATTTGAGTTTCTATATGTTGGAAAGGGAGAAATATATGTTGAAAACGGGTCTTAAAAGATCAGTGATGCTAGGAATTTTCTCTTCGCGATCATGAAAACAGAGTTCGCGATTGCAAGACCTGAATAAAATGCCCTTTGTGATCGTGATAGTCAATCCCATGATCCCTATGACTAAAGACACCTACCTTTGCAATAGCGGCCCCTGTCTCGTGAACATGAATTGTAAAATCAGTTGCACCAGCAGTTCAGCTGGTGTTGAACTTTAAGGAATTGAGATTTCCCCCGATAGAGGTCAGAAATTCATTTGAAACCCCATCGACGCAAATGGTCTATGCTACTCAAATAAAAATGGCATTCCAAACTCATCGAAATTGACAAAATAACCAATGAAGGTCATCTTGTCAAAATAGTGACCAAAGTCAACACTTTCAAAGAAAATACTTAAAATGCCCAAATGGCCAAAAGCTCATTCTGAGCACCTCAGGAACCGAACCAAAGGTCATTCTAGACTAAACTCGGTATTTTAGAGCTAACCGCACTAATAAAATGTTCATACAAGGGCATTTACTCAAAATATTGACCGAAGTCAATATTGGCCAAAACTTTAAAGTTAAAATGGCAAACCACACAAACTCAAAATGAAGACTCCAAAACTCAAACCAACCTTCCTTCTAGACCAAAAAACACCTTTCGGAGCTGGTGGAATAATCAGAATTTCCATACTATGACCAAATCTCTGGATGTCTACTAAAGTCAATTCTTTTCAATTTAAGCCTCTAAAAAGAGGAAAACTTGCACAAAGCTCACCCTACCATCTCGGGGAGCATGCCAGCTACCCCAACATCATATAAGAGCTATAGAGAAGCTACAGAAAGGGATAAAATGGTAAATTCATATAAAAGCACAAAAATAACCTTAGAGGTCATTACATTTACATACCTTAAACTATCACAAATCTTAAAAAAGAACCCTAGCTTATTGAAGAAAGATCAAAAACCCTTTCTTGAAATTCTTAAATTCATTTCTTAAAAATCATATGGTCAAGAATTATGATTTTTATCAATGATTCATGAATAATTAAAGGAATTTGAGTTGGAAAGCATCAAAATCCATGAAGAAGGACTTACCTTGATGAAGGAGAATGAGTGTAGGAGAGAAAACCACATTTAGGGCTTGAAAAAATGGCCAAAAGTGAGAAACGTTACACTAAAACCGACTTAAATGATTTTCCCGTCGGCCCACCGGCGTTTCCACAAGTGAAATTCCTATCCAAAAATTTTCAACGCATGTCCAAAACTTAATACCTCTTAGTATTTCCTCAACCGATATTTCACCAGTTTAGAAGTGTTCAACTCCGGTGAAACACTTGTCCAAAATAGAATTTTTATCAAAACTAAAATGATCATAACTTTTGTCTCAGACCTAGGATTGATAAGAGGTTGGTGACATTGAAAAGAAGACTCAAAGACCCTTAATTGATGGGTAATATGACACATAACACTTTACATTCTATGAGATATGCTTGTTTGAAGTTGATCCAAATAAAATCTTGTACCGAAACTCAATGATAGTCAAGCGAAATTAAAAGAGAAAAGAGCTACTCTTACTTTTTGTCTGACTTCTAAACTTTTCTACTAACATAGATAGGACTGGTTTATACTAAAACTTTAGAACTCAACTAAAGCATGTATGTCACAGACGTTCACATAAGATTATAAGGTGATAGATCATGACATGAAATTTCTAAAAGTTATTATAGGAAGAAAGCTACTACCTCAAACATTGTCATCAAGATTTCTCATAATGGAAAGGAATAATATGCACGATTCGTGTGAGACCTCAGAGTATGAAGCACTAACAGGTTTTGAGTATCTTGGTCAGCTGACATGGTTTATAAATCATGAATGATATAGCTTTGAACATAAGTCATACTTTATCTAAAATCCTTCAACATGAAATATGGATACCATGGTCACGAAACAAGAAGAGGACTACGATGCCTAAAGCGATATGATTGATAAATTTTAAGCTTAGCAACACTTTTCAACTATGCACCTATTTTTGAATACTACACTTCATGGCTGCAACTTATATCTCCCACAAGGGTACATATGACTACTCATACCAAGATCTAAGTTTAATTGCATGCCCTTACTATATTCAAACTTAAGTTGGAGTCACAAGGTACTACACATAAGATGATCATATTCATCTAAACCACAAAATTCATGTTTATACCTTTGTAGGGACTTTCATCCCAATAATATTACTTCTACCTCATTCAACAAACTTCAAGTTCTAATCAAGAATATATTAGTGAATCATGCATTCACCCATATATTATCAACTCATATTCAAGCCTATCACTATCACCACTTCATAAACTTCTTATAACCAATTCTACTATGAATTTCCCACCATCCTATCATATCTACCTATTGAAATTTCATGAATTATTACAAACATACACGCCAATTATTCTCATCTAGCTACCACATAGAACCAAACCTTATTTTGATCTTCCCCCACACTTTAAACCTTACATGGAATAAATATACTATGATATTTATAGTAAAGGTCGTATACCCTCTCATTTAAAGCAACACTTAACCTTTATTAACATCACAATCAAAACTAAAAGAGGATCACTAGAAGGGCTTAGAGCAAAAGGATCATAGGCCTGATTCATTCAAGAAATCTAATCTGAGAACATGCATGGCGTAGTATTATTTTGCTAGCCATTGAGGGTATGTCATGGGTTCATGAAAATGAGCATAGTATGGAATATGAGTACATACATTATGAGTTGTACATCATAAGGCTAGTATTCATAATTTCATGGGGTAAGATTGAGGTGGCTGAGTTCAACTATTTGCCCCTTATACTAGAAATTGAGCATAGACGTGAATTTGTATGAAGTGCATAATCATAGGTCATAGGCATAATACTGATATGCAAGATATATGCTTAATGTTATAACTACTGAAATTTAAAAAATACACTAGAGTAGGAATAGATTGTTATCCCATCATAACCTTTTTTGAAACATATCACCCTTTCATCTCCCCCTTAGGTCTAAAGACAACATTCTAAGTATTTGGACCTATTTAATATTCCCTAAACTTTTATATGTTTAGTTTATTCTTAACAATTTAGGGCAATATTAAGCACATGACTACTAAACTCTCTTTGATTGATCATAACTAGAGACACTAAAAATTTCTTCTAGGACTGTTCTCTGAGGTACTTCCCTTAACTTCCTCCTGCTTCTATAGTCACCTTTTTATAACCTCTGATTATAATTGTGGTACACAACATACCAATAAGCAAGACTCTACTAGACACAGTTTCATAGACACCCTAGGACACTTAAATTCTGAGCTCTGATACCAAGTTTGTCACAACTCAAGTCTATACCCTGTACGTGGCCGGTACTTGGAATCATTGTTGGTCCAAGCAAACCCTTGGCTTGGAATACTATAAGACTGAATACTGACTAATACAAAGCTTTTAAAATATGAGCATGCAATGTAATAACTTAGAAAATAACTCAATAACTTCATACATAAAAAAACATTGAGTGCTCTGAAATCAAAAAAGTCTAACCAGGGTTGGATGTAAGTGAGCCTAATAATGTATGGAATGTATGGTACCTGAATATGAATCCATAAACTGATGTAGCACTGAATAACGTTAGTACATGGAATATATGGTATATAAAATAGCTCAATTAAATAATTAACTAAAATTGAACATATTGAAGCATAACATCTGAATATTTTAAACTGAAAAGAGAAACAAGTAAAACAGTATACAAGTTATTTAACACACTTTTATCATATAATAACCTAAAATTATTTTCTATGACTTGAGATGGAAACATGTATGAACTGTAAAATTAAGAAATTATCACAGTTGTAACAGCATAAATAATTATATAAGCTTTAACAAAAAATGTATATATATATATGTATAATATTTAAGTGAGATTTTCTTGCAACTGGCATACACCATGTGAGCTCATCATGCATCAACTTACAATCCCAATTGGGGAAGGATGCCCTAATACCTTTCCAGGGTATAAAACTTGTTTGTCTAGTATGAATCTAATAACTGAGCCTCAATGGGCAAATGAGTTGACTGTCAAAGTGGCATACTCAAATCCTATAGTGGCACGTAGTTATGAAACTTGGGTTTTCTAAACCGCATCCTCTATGTGCTAAATAATTCTTTCAAAACAACCTAAATATGCTCATAATATATCATGAAAACTGCAACTGAAATCATACTGTGAGTCTTTGCTCAAATTTGTAAAACTGTATTGTTGGTGAGTCTAAGCTTACAACTATCTTAAATATACTGAAATCCAATCATTGATGACAAATTGGAAATTCATACTACATAAATATTAATGATATATCTAGATGTCATACTACTTAAGCTTTAATAGCATACATGACTGTCATACTGATCATGAATCGTATACTTAAGAGATTGGTTATAAAAATGTTGATCTCTATGGTTTCTAGCCCTAAATATGACGAAAGTAGTCTTTTCCATATGTTTTTGTCTGCTTTGAGATCAAAAGGTGAACTATCTAAAAATATAATTATGCTTTCTTTCTAAAAATATGCACTTGAGACAAAATATACTTTCTTGAACTTTTTTATGAAATAATGCACTTGAAATTAATGATAATAATACTTTCTTAAAATACTTCTTGAAAATTACTTTTCTCATGAAAATAATACATATGAAATACTATGATAAGATTTGTAAATAACTTTGGCTAGGGTTTCATGTGGTATAATAAGCATAAACCATGGATCAAAGATCATTAATGACATGAAGTACCATAAATTTGATAATAAAAATCATGAATCAATGATAACAGATAGAGGGAATTCGAAACCATAGACTTTGGGGTAAAAACCCTAGCTAGCTTTGATCTTACTAACTAAGATTGTAGATGTAGGGCACGAGAAAGAACTTAGTTCCTCACTATGACAATCCTACATACCTTAAATGCTCCAACATCTTAAAAAAATAGCCCTAACTTGATGAAGAACAATCAAGAAACTCTTTTCTGAAACTCTTGAATTCTTTTCTTAAAAACCCTATGGTCAAGGATTAAGATCTCTATCGATCATTCATGAATAGATGAAGGAATTTGAGTTGGAAAGCTTGAAATCCATGAATAAGGATGAAGAAGGAAGAGAGGAGGGGAGAAAACCACTTCTAGAGATTAAAAGAATGTCCAAAATTAGGGGAAATTGGACTAAAATCAACTTAAATGATTTCCCATCGGCCCACGACATTTTCACCGGTGAAAAGTCTATCCAAAATTGTTCAACATAGGTGGAATGCATGTCCAAAATAGAATACCTCTTAATATTTCCTCAACCGGCATTTCACTGGTTCATAATTGTTCAACATCGGCGAAAAGCCTGTCCAAAACAGAATGTATGTCAAAATTAAAACGATCATAATTTTTGACTCAGACCTCAGATTGATGAGAGGTCGGCGACGTTGTAAAGAAGACCCAAAGACCTTTAATCCAATGGTTAATGAGATGTGTAACTCTTCATATTTGAAGAGATATACTTGTTTGAAATTGACTCAAGTAAAATCTTATACTGAAATCCAATCGGTAAGGAAGCTTTCAAGTCAACTTTGTGCTAGAGGATTCTCATGACTTTTATTCTTATCCAAAACACTTCCTACACTTAGAAATTGACCTTAACACCTATGTAGAATTAGGAATCACATGGTACAGGCCTATATACATATGAAAAATGATTCGAGTCTTAACTTAGAAATTTTTAAGGTGTTACACTATAATACATATGCGAAAGATTTTAAAAGATGAGAATGTAATAACTTTTAAAAAAACAAATACTTTATAGTTAGAAATTTGAAAATCTAAATAATATATATATATATATATATATATATATATATATATTTGCAAAATAATATTGAAAGTTATAACTTCACTGACCCATCTATAAAGCCTTTGACATACTGAAGATAGGTTAAAAAGATAAGACCTAGGGCTATCTGAATACTCTAGTAACAACATATATTAACTACAAATACTTTAGATAAATTGGAGCCCTTAGAATGCTAGAAGTTCTCACCAAAGATGGATGAAATTGGCATCCTAGTGTTGTGTTTGCTGCGATTCGGAATACTTTAATTTGCATTATAAAATGATGTAACGTTAATGACATCAGTACATGGAATGTACGATACGTAAAATAACTTAATGAAATTACTGGTCAAAGACTAATAATATGGAGCTGAAAGAGTAAATCTGAGGATAGACCAAAATAAGTCAGCTGAATAGAAAAATCACGCATTTGTACTTTCATAATAAAACTTTATGAATAAAATATGCATCAATAGAAAATGCTAAATATATTATAACTTTACTTTTCTTGGAGAGTTTTTCTAACGACAACCATCACATGAGCCTGATGATGATACAACGTCTTGCCCGTGTTGCTAGAGCCATTCTATACCTTGTTAGAGTAAAGAAAAACTTAACTAATGGATTCAAAATCTCACCCCTTACCAAGGACTTTCTGAGGAGTCGCTCGTATCAATGGTATGATCCTTTCAAACATTGACTCGTAGTTTTGGGGTTTCGAATATCTGAACTCTTACCCAAATGGGTGCTTAGTACTACTCCTAAAATATGCACTGATGCTCAATAACTTTAAAGTTATCCCACTTTAGGGAAAAGTATCTCACTTTATGAGAAAACTAATAATATCTTTCTTCAAGTCCTTTCTCAAAATAGTTCTTTAAAACTAAACTGATCTTACTTTAAAACTGACTATGCTACTCTGAAAATCTTTGTAACACCCTAAAAATTCTAACTCGGATCAGATCAGAAAAGCTAGAAAAGAATTCAAGTTTTCCTGAAAATTGACTTTTATAAACACCATCTACGGACAGTAGATGGGATCGTGGAGTCAAAGCTCTGAAACTAACAATTTTGGTCTGAGTTACATGGACTAGACTATGGATCGTAGAACAGTCTGTAGAGCCAAGTCCTGAAGGTTGGGAATTTAATATGACTTTCATGAACCATTCTACAAATTGTAGAAGTACTTATGGATCGTAGATGGCCTCGTAGAAGTAAAGTCCCGAAACCCCTCTAAGCCTGATTTTTATGGATGAGTTGGATGGTCCGTACAAATTTATACGAGCTATAAAAAGGCCCCATAGACCAAGAGTTCAGAAAGTCCAAATAGCTTTCTATGAAGGATTCTACGGACCGTAGATGGTCTCGTAGGCGCCCCTAATATTCAGCCAAGCCTCTACGAGTGGCTTCTACGGACTGTAGATGGCCCAACAGATAACTTCGTCAGCTTTTAACAAGGGTTATTTCTATCTTTCTAAACTCTTATAAGCGTAAACCCCGATGATTTTTCAATTCCTTAAGATCTTTAGCAGTATTATTCCTCCGATTTACTCTCATAATCACTTCCAAGCCTTAGAGCAAGATTCAAGAGGAGAAAAGCTAAGGTTTCGAGTGTTTTTCATAGCTTCTTCAAGAACTTCATTCTTCCAGGCATGTAAGGCTACTCATAATGTTGGACTAAGTTCGTTCTCACACCCTATATCTAAATTCAGTAGTATGATCTAAACCTAAGATTTTAACCCAATCTTTTCTTGAATTTGGAGTTTTCTATTATTCTTTATTATTGAATTCGAATCCCTATTGTTGAACTTATGATTCTTTATGTGATTCTAGTTCTTGATTATTGTTCATGCTTATTTTTCACATGAACTCTATTTGAGTTGTTTGAAGATTTTACATTGATATATATTATGCATTTTTTCAGTTAAAGTAAAAGTATTTCTAAGTTATTAGTTGAAGAAGAGTTATAAGGGAACTTGAGTGTTCCAATTGCATTACTTGATTATGAAAAGAGCTTGACTACCTTTTAATAAAGCATTATCAATTTTGAGAAAACAATTTCAGTTAGTTAAAGTTCAGTTCAATACAATTTAAAGAAAGTATTTTGAGCATAGGCTCAAAGTATCAGATTTGTAGTTTCTCCTAAAGTGGAACCTCTTTAAAGTTATTGAGAATAGTGCGTGTTTTGGGAGAAATATTGAGCACCGATTTAGGTACGAGTTAAGATAACTCAAACCCCATAACCTACACCACTAGTGTAGATAGAATCGTGTCGTTAGTTCAGGCGACTCCTCACTTCAGTCCCAGAAGAGGAATTTTTAGATGGATCCATAAGTTAGGTTGTTCTCAAATGCTTTGGCAAGGTATAGGATGGCTCTGTCAACGTGGTCTAGACATTGTATCATCACGATGCTCATAATGATAGTTGTCGGTTAGAGAAACTCCCCAAGAGAAGTAAAGTGATTATTATTATTTTAAGACTGCATTTATTGCCTTATTTCAGTTGTAAAACTTTAAGGGTTTTCATTACACTTGCATGATTTACTTTCAGTCAACTTATTTTCAGTATTCCTTTTAGTATGAGTATTCAGTTCAGTTCAGCATTGTCATTCAGCTTTATTACATATCGTGC
The DNA here is from genome assembly GCF_947179165.1 of Solanum dulcamara. Taxonomy (NCBI): domain Eukaryota; kingdom Viridiplantae; phylum Streptophyta; class Magnoliopsida; order Solanales; family Solanaceae; genus Solanum; species Solanum dulcamara. The sequence continues at coordinate 56,871,489 of NC_077241.1, forward strand.
ATTCCATGTACTGATATTATTCAATGTTGTATCATTTTTTGATACAGATTCAGATACTTACGATCGTGAACACTTCAGTAAGATCTCTTTCTATCAGTAGTTAGTGATACCTCCTTTGCTTCTAGAGGACTCTAGTTTAGTTTGTTCATTTCATTTATTTATTGGTCATTTTAGTGGAGTAGTCAGGTAGCTGTGGGTTTTGTCTCGACACCGATCTCCAGTTAGTAAAGGCTTCATAGATAGACAAAGTTAGTGAGTCAATTCCATCTATTTATTCTGATGTTGTAAACATTTTTACTACTTGTATTTAGAGCTACTTTCAGACTTTTTCACAAGAAAGATTGAGATGTTTTAAGTTTATTTAAATGATTTTAACTGCTCATCTTTTAAAGCTTCCACATTCATGTTTAGTATTTCGCTCAGTAATCAGCCAGACAAGAGTTCGCTTGGGACTAACAATGATTTTCGAGTACCAGTCATGCCCAAGGTGTAGGCTCGGGGCATGAAAATTTTATTATGCTTTCTTTAAAGTTGAACATGCTTTCTTTAAAACTCTGACTATGCTCTTCTGATAACTAACTCTGCTTTCTCAAAGTTGAGATATGCTTTCTATAAAGATGAACATTGTTTTATTTAAAAACTAACTATACTTTATTTCTAAAATTATGCACTTGAGGCAAAATATTCTTTCTTTAAAACTCTTTCTAATAATGCACTTGAAACTAAATATATTTTCTCGAACTCTTTCTTGAAACACTTCTTTAAAACTTGTAAGATATACTTTACTCACAAAAATAATGCATATAAAATACTATGACAAAGTTTTCAAGTAACTTTGGCTAAGAAAGGTCCATGTGATAGAATAAGTATGGACCACAATCAAAGATCATCAATGATATGAAATGCAATAATTTCAATAATATGATCAACAATTGGAAATAGAGAAAATTCAAAATCACAGATTTTGGGGTAAAAACCTAGATTTGATCTTACTATCTGAAACTGTATATTTAGGGCATGAGAAAGAACTAAGTTTCTCACCATGATAGCCTCACATACATTAAACGCTCAACTCTGACTTGATGAAGAACAATCAAAAAAATAATTTCTTGAGATTATTGAATTCGCTTCTTACTAACCCTATGGCCATGGGTTAAGATTTATATTATCCATTCAAGATTAGATGACGAATTTGATTTGAAAGCTTGAAATCCTAAGAGAGTGACTTACCTTAACGAAGGAGGATGAGAGGAGGGGATAAAACCAATTCTAGGTCTTAAAAGAATGGTCAAAAAGTTTTAAAAAAAATTAAATTAAAATCGGCTTAAAATGTTTTTTCTTGGCCCATGTGCAATCCACATCTGTCTTGAAAATGGGGACTAGCGGCACACAAGTGGTTTGTATGTAAAGTTAGTCTCTTAATTTTTCCTCTATCTGCATCTAACATGCGTTTCGCAGGTGGAGACTTGCAGACATGTGGTATGCAACTCTTTTTTAGAATGTCAGTCAAAACTAAAATATTATAACTTTGAAAGTTCGTATTCAATATCCACTTTTACTTATCAAAATCAAACTTTGAAAATATCGAACGTGCATGCATTGACATCAATTTTAATAAGACGGTGGTGGAACTACAGTTTCAACTCTTATTGGAGGGAAGAGAGAAATAAAAATATGGAGCAGTTAATTTAATTCCACCACCATCCTCTTTTCCCCTTTCTCTCTCTCCTCTTATAGCTTGAAGAAGAAGAGTTAAGAGTTAGTACTAGCAACCAAGAAGGCAAGAACTGTACAAAGTTAACCGAATCTTCCTTCTTCCCCCTTCCATCTTCCCCCACCCCCACCCCCTTTTTATACCCACTCTTTTTGCCCGTATCCCCAAATTCTCTCACAAATATTGAGTCTTCTTTCATTCTCTCCCTTCCATGATACTTCACCATGTCCAAAATGAAGCATTTACTCCGAAAACTTCATATCGGCGGTGGTGTGGCTGATAATCCTCCTCACCTCACCCCTCATCACACCTCTCCTACTGATCAGCCACCTCCTGTGCTTGATCCGAATCAGCAAACCAACCGGTTTGAACAATCTGGGTCAACTTCATCTTTGTCCCCTCAAACGACGCCGTCAGCATCAGCATTGCCCAGAGCCCCTGAGATGAATTCGGGTTCAGCTTCGGATTCTGCTGATTTTAATTACTTCGAGGAGGAGTTCCAGGTTCAATTGGCTTTGGCGATCAGTGTTTCTGACCCAGATTCTCGTGAAGATCCGGAAACGGCCCAGATCAAAGCAGCCCAAGAGATAAGCTTGGGATGTTCGCCTTTGGAAAATCCTGTTGAGTTCCTTTCACTTCGTTATTGGGTATATTCGAATCTCCTCTTCTGATTATTTAACTTTTTGATTATTTTTCCTAATTGCTTTTGCAAAGTCTCAATTTAGGTTTAATTTCAATTTTTTTGCTTATGGATGCTACATTGAGGAATTTGCTTGTTCTGATACTTTACATGGAAAATACTGAAACACTGCTTCAAATTATCCGAATTCGCCAATAAATTATGTTAAAATTGGACTGCTTGGCCTCTTCTTTTGGTTATAAGGGGAATAGTGAGATTGAAAGCACTCCTATGTATGAAAGACTCCCATTGATACCAGTTGGCTATACACCTCGGTCATATCGGACTGCACACTTGTGCTTCTATGTGATTACAGTTTTAGTTTTGTATATAGTCTCTAAATGAGCGTACTTCCATATTTAAATCATAGGCCTCTGGTACTGGGATCAAGTTATAAGCTTAGATATTTGAACTTGAGAGTCAATTACATTTGCTTAAAATTGGAAGTAGGCATCTGTTCATGTAAACTTTCTAAGTATACACAATCCTCATCTCCACCTTGCACATGCTCTATGTGTTCACTCAGATGTATGATGTAAGCATCAATCCCACCGGCCCCGGGGAAAATATCTTTAACAGGTTTTAACTTACATTACTGTAGTGACATCTGATTTTTGGTTTGTATACTTGTCTTTGCCTAAAATCTTTTTAATTCATTTAATTTTCCTCTGATAATCGCCTTCATATAAAATCATTTAATATCCTTTATATGAAGACAATGGTACAAGTTCCAACTATGAACTATGGGCTCATACTATTGCTATTATTCGCTTTCGTCCAACGCCGTTTGGTTAAGCCAGTTGTTTCAAGTGACTCCACTCTCCAAAAGATAGATATCTTTTAATGCGTCAATCAATTGGGATCTTGTTATGTTTAAGGTTTAGATTACCTCACTATAAATGTTCTATCTTGTAACCGTCGTTGTGTTGATTGGACTGTTATCCTACCACCTACATTTGTACTTTATTGAGCCATTAATGAGAACCTCCATCCGTGCACGACTCTTTCTTTTTTTGGCTGGACTCAGATACTTTATTGATAAAGTAAAAATTTTCCTTTAAATGTTAATCAAGCAATAAAACAACAAATATCTAATTTCTAGCTACGTCACTATCACAAGTTGTCTTTTTAACCCTATTTGGAACTTTTTTATTTTGATAACCGTGGTGTTCGGGCTAGCTTGTGTGCACCTCAACTAATTCCACGGGATACATGCCACATCCTACCAGTAACAGGTACTAGCTAACTCTGTCCACCACCAAGGCTAGGGCAGACGGAAATAAATCATTTAGTGTTTCTTTTGATCTTTGAGGCCTCATGGTTCTCAACCCACCCCATTGACCACTAGGTCACATCCTTGGATGCACTAACCCTATTTGGACCTTAAAGTTGAATGCATTGTATTCCACTTAAAATGCTTTATAAATTTGAAGTGAAAACAATTTGATTCATAACTAAAATTAAAAACAACCATTTCAAACAATTTAACATGTCTTTAACAAGTAATATGATAGGTTATTAATAAAAAAATATTGTTCGAAAACATTAAATATGTAAAAGCTTATAGGTATGTCAGATACTATGAATTCAACATAAATACTGTTTTGGTTTTGAGTTTCCTTTTGTCATAGAAGGAAACTACTAAGTTATACATTCAAAAGTTTCGTTCAGACAATGCATCTTAATGTTTCAGCTGAATTATTCAGTTAAATAAACATCAACCTTTTCTTAAAACAATAAATAGATATCAACCTTCAGACGTTAGACTTCAAAATTTTAGTTTTATCAAATAGTTCCTCTATAACAATTAACAATATAAGCTTGGAGGTCAAATTGAATTACATTCTTCTTTATATGAAGTAACAACACGAGTGCAGTAACAAGATAGATGCGTTCTCTCTCTCTCTCTCTCTATCTATCTCTCTCTCTCTCTCTCTCTCTCTCTCTCTCTCTCTCTCTCTCTCTCTCTCTCTCTCTCTCTCTCTCTCTCCGTCGTCTTAATTAAGTGTTAATTAGATAATAGAATTTTTGCTATGTAGTTGTGTTTAGCTTTAGTTGCTTAATGTGCATTTGACTTAGTTATCTTAAGAAAACAATGTTTTCTACCTTCGTTGTTTTGGCTTGGATTATTAGAAGCAATGAATTTTGTAATGTAGGTTTATTTGATCCAATTTGATTGAAACTCAAATTTCTGAACATTAAAACATATTACCCAACCCTTAGATTATTTTTTTTTGAAAAGTTACCAAAACAAATAGATATCAACCTTCAGAGGTTAGACTTCGAAAATTTAGTTTTATCAAATAGTTCCTCTATAACAATTAGCCATATAAGCTTGGAGGTCAAATTGAATTACATTCTTCTTCATCTGTAGTAACAACACATCAGTGCAGTAACAAAATAGATGCATTCTCTCTCTGCACCGTCTTAATTAGGTGTTATTTAGATAAAAAAAAATTTAGTAGGTATCCTTTCTCAAAAAAAGAATTTTTAGTAGGTATTTGTGTTTAGCTATTACTAGTTGCTTCATTTGGGTTTGACTTAGTTATATTAAGAAAATGGCGTTTTCTACCTTCGTTGTTTTGGCTTGGACTATTAGGAGCAATGAATTTGTAATGTAGGTTTATTTGATTCAATTTGATTGAAACTCAAATTTCTGTACATTAAAATATATTACCCAACCCTATGACTGGTTTACTTTTCACTATTTGGGATCGGCTTAGGCAGTGATAATCTAAAATAATCTCAAAGATCTTCAATCAGATCCTTGGGACCCCAATTTGTATATATACGTAGATGCAACTGTCAGGTTTGGTGCATGTCGATTTACTTAATCTTCCTATTCACTTAAGTTTACTATACATGGATATAGTAAATATTGGCGCTTGCAGGTAAAAATTGTGTCATTACATGTGAGTACTAGAAATTAAAATAAATATTTTTATGTATGACCTTTTGCATAGAGGGTCTTGTGCTTCTATAAGTTGCTTGGGGGTACTATTTTTGAGCTTTCAAAATTAATAAGTACAATTCCACATTTAATATATGGGAGAGTGCTACTCGTATAGTTGATGAACTGTAGGTCTTACTAGTTCCAATTTACTCTTTCCTCCAAAGTCTTTAGGCTAAACTAGCTATTTCAAGTGACCACGCTCTGCAAAAGTCAGATATCCCTTTAATGCATCAAGCAATTGGGATCTCGTTACATACATATAAGTTTTACATTACCTCATTATAAATGTTGTATCTTGTAAACCTAAAACTTGTTAGCCGGAGAATCATTTTGTCACGACCCGAACCGTCGTGATTGGCACCCACACTAAACCCTCGGTGGCGAACCATATCCTACCAACTGCCAATGGCATTACTGATTCATTCAACTCATTTAAAATCTTTTGATATCTGCTACTATTTGTTGTCTATTATGTTTCAATTACCGCTTTATTTTGTCGTTGTTATTGTTCTTTTTCCTGAATGCTTTGTACTGCTTTCCTTATTAATTGTCTTAGTGTCGTATTTCCTTTTTCTCTATCCTCCATCTCCATGCATCATGATTAGCCTGTTTAGTACTTCAATTGTGAAGCAATCCAATTCAATGTGTGAATTTTGCCGTCTCCCAATCTTGCTAGTTCCTCATAAACCTCAAATCCAATGAACTTATCAACCTTGTAGCCTTCGTGTCCCTTGGATTGTCATCTCCTTTTGGCATGAAGTTCTGCACATATTTGGCAAGATGGTACTAAAAGTGTTGTTCTCACTCTACTTGTGACATCGAAATTTACCCTACTCCCATCACATACCCTGCAAGACACATTCCCATTAAATTCCCATTAATTTGTCCTACATCCTCCTTCCAGTGCTCTATATTTCACCTCAATCTTCTCCCTCCAAAAAGTATTCTCCTTTACTCCAAATTTCCATAACCACTCATAGCACCCTGTTAAGGACTTTTACATCTTTAATCCCAAGTTTTTCCCGACATTTTGATGCCATGACATTCTCCCAGTTTATCAGGTGAAAATTTCTCTCCTCACTTGAAACATTCCATAGCAAAAATGTATCTTCACTTTCTTAGAATGGAATGTTTTCTCATGTTCTATGCTGTAAAGTGTTCTGTTATGTTAGTGAAAGGTAGGATTGGACTAATGTTGACATTATTATGGATTAATACTCCAAGAAATTGAACGTCATCACTTTTGGACCCAAGTGCACTTAAAAATGTAGTCCTTACCTTGATCCTAACTCCTATTGAATTAGAAGATCCAACATTGACAAAGGCAGTACTATACAAGTAATTATATATATTACCACAGTTTGTGTATAAACGGTTACTTTATTGGTTTGAATTAAGGTTAGGTTTGTAGAATCAGAGAAATATATTTTCACCTATCATTGCGAACTTGCATGATGTGTCCTGCATATTCTCACAAAAGGTAGTTTGCACATGATTATGTCCTTGTGTTTGAAGTAGAGTTTATTTTTGGAGAGACACACTTAGATCCTTAAAATTATTAACAATCTTCTACCTCCTATTCATTGCTGAAACAATGTCAAGATACCATGCTGTTCATGCACGTTTAACTTTAGCAGACTGCAGACTTCGGGTTGTCTCTATTTAGTGCTTTGTTTCCTGTATTCCTTGCTTAAGTTTTGCATCTAAAGTTTGAATTGGTTCTAAACCTTTTACCTGGTGTTAATGCAGAACTATAATGTCGTAAATTATGATGAGAAAGTGATGGATGGATTCTATGATGTTTATGGAATTAATTCCAGTGCGGCGATTCAGGGGAAGATGCCTTTGTTAGTGGATCTTAAAGCAGTTTCGGTTTTGGATAATGTTGCTTATGAAGTTATCTTAGTAAACCGTGCAGCTGATATGGAACTGCGGCAGCTTGAGGAGAGAGTCTACTTCATGTCCCGGGAATGCCGAGCTTTAAAGAAGGTCCCTGTTACAAGTTTTTTAGTTGAGAAAATCGCTGACCTTGTTGTTGATAGGATGGGAGGTCCTGTTAATGATGCAGAAGAAATGTCAAAGAGGTGGACTACAAGGAGTAATGAGCTAAGAATTTCATTAAACTCTGTCATTCTTCCCCTTGGCTGTCTTGATATTGGACATTCACGACATAGGGCCTTACTCTTTAAGGTGACGAGCTTCAATTTCTCCTTACATTTCTTTACTATTTTGATTTGGATAATTAGCTTTCAAAGGATAAAACATATTCTTCTTTTTTTGGGTTGTAATATCAAATGATTGGTACTCATTATCATTGAAGTATTCACTAGTGAAGTATTTCCGGGCTAACTTCCGCATTTTTATCATCTGTAACGAACAAGTAACACCCACTATTTACTTCAGATAGATCTTTGCCTGTCTTTCTAGGTTCAGCGGGGAAATTCATGCTCTAGTATAACAGCATCTGGCATCTTATTCAAGATGAGAAGGCAGTGCTAATTCTATCATTTTAAAATATATTTACTCCTTTCCTGACTGAATGGAAAATTCAGAAAATCTCTGACTTCCAAGAGTGGATGATTGACTTTCTCTTTTGCACTAGTTTATTGTTGAGTTGGTTTCTTTTCCAAAGGACTACAACATTTTCTGTTATTTCTGTTAAGAGTCTTCCCAGACTCATGCTTCTAAACACTACCATTTACTCTGCTGAATAGGTACTTGCTGATAGAATCAACCTACCATGCAAGCTAGTTAAGGGAAGTTACTACACTGGCACTGATGATGGAGCAGTTAATTTGATCAAATTTGACAATGGAAGGTAAAGAATCTTTTGGTGGCACATTTTCCTGGATGTTTATAATGTTTGCTGAAAATATCGGCTTTTGTTTTAAATCTTTTCAAGAGATGAATTTGGTTTGCCACAAAAAAAGAGGTGAATTTTGTTTTGCTTTCTCAAAATTAATGTGAGAAATATTGGAGAAGAATATTATTGAATTATGCATCTGCATTATTACATTGAGACCCTATTTATAGACACTACATTAGAGTCCTTTTCCAAATAAGATTCTATATACTATTCCTATTCCTATTCCTTTTCTAACACTCCCTTACAAGCTGGTGCATACAAGTCGTATGTACCTAGCTTGTTACAAATGTAATGAATACGAGGATCGGTGAGGGACTTGGTGAAGATATCTGCGAGTTGATCACTTGACTTCACAAATTTTGTAACAATATCTCCTTCAAGTATCTTTTCTTGGACAAAGTGACAATCAATCTCAATGTGTTTAGTCCTCTCATGAAGCACTGGATTTGACGTGATATGAAGGGCCTCTTGATTATCACACACAAGTTCCATCTAATCAATTTCTCCAAAATTTAGTTCTCTCAGCAACTGTTTGATCCAAACAACTCACAAGTTGCTACAATCATTGCTCGATATTCTTCTTTTGCACTAGATCAAACAACCACACTCTATTTCTTACTCTTCCACAACACCAAATTACCTCCTACTAAAATACAATATCCGGATGTAGAACGTCTATCAGAGGGTGATCCTGCCCAATTAGCGTCTGTATATCCACTGATATGCTCATGCTCTTGATCGTCAAATAGTAGTCCTTTACCTGGAGCTGACTTTATATATTGCAGAATATGAACAATTGCATCCCAATGACTATCACAGGGATAAGTCACAAACTGACTTATAACACTCACAGAAAAAGAGATGTCAAGTCTAGTGACCGTGAGATAATTCAACTTTCCAACCAACCGTCTATACCTTTAGGATTACTTAGCGGCTCCCCAAAGGAGTTTAAGACCTAGAAATATTTAATTTCGATTGAGCAACCTTAATACCTAGAAATACTTCATTTGGATTAAGCAACCTTAATACCTAGAAATACTTCAGTCTGTTGAGATCTTTAGTTTAGAAATGCTGAAAGAGATATTGCGTCAAATTAATGATACCATCTTGATCATTACTGGTGATAATGATATCATCAACGTAGACAATCAAATAAATACAAAAATTTGGTGCAGAATGCTGATTAAACACAGAGTGATCAACTCCACTACGAGTCATGTTAAACTCCCGAATTACTTTACTAAACTGCCCCAACTAGTCCCGAGGAGACTGTTTTAGACCATTGAGTGTCTTGCGCAATTCACATACAAGGCAACTAGACTCCACCTAAGCAACAAAACCAGGTGGTTGCTCTATATTGACTTCTTCCTCAAGATCACCATGCGGAAAAGCATTCTTAATGTACAATTGATGAAGAGGCCAACGACATTGAGTGACTTGCGCAATTCACATACAAGGCAACTAGACTCCACCTAAGCAACAAAACCAGGTGGTTGCTCTATATTGACTTCTTCCTCAAGATCACCATGCGGAAAAGCATTCTTAATGTATAATTGATGAAGAGGCCAATGACAAACGACAACCATAAATAGAAAAAGACGAACAAATGTTGTTTTAGCCACGAGAGCAAAAGTGTCAGTATAGTCTAGCCCAAAATTACTAAGTATATCTTTTGCATCTTCCTCACTAGCCTTTGCCTTTTCATCTACCACATAATCATTGTTTGTTACGTGGTCTTGGATACCTTGACCCTTACACCACAATTCAACCGAGGAAGTCCAAGCTTTATAGTTTGAGCTTCCCATTAATGATTCTGAAGTGATCGTAGGGCTTGAACTTCCCATTACTATACTTTTGAAGCCAAAAATATCAATCACGAAAGACATCTTGTGAAATCAGACTTTTGTAGCCTAATATCCGGAAAAAAGTTGTCGGAATCCATAAAAATTGTTTCTATCGCCGGAAAGTGGTCAAAATCAGAAAAAAATTATGTACACGTGGGTTGGAATGACGAGGCGACCCTACTGGGAAAATAATATGCTGAAAAAGTGCCCGAAAACAGCCTGAATTGCCAGACACAGTGGCTGGAGTCGCCAGATAAGGGTTCTGGCGATAAAAAATTAGCAATAACTTGATACTATGGCTCGGAACAGCCACACGACCTCCCGATAACCAGATCCGCAAAAAAGAGTTGCCGGAAAGCCCTCATGTGCCGGCACGTGGATCTGACATGTCACCAATGTCGCATCTTTAGGTGGCGCATGGGATGTTCACTGCTAGAGTGGTTGACTGGGGTTTGGTTGGCGGAGGGTGGGGGACCCTGTGATGGTGTTGGTTTTCACACAACACCGACGGAAGAAAAAGATGAAGGGAACAGTCGCCGGAAAATTGAGGCACAGTGACTGTGACTTTGTTTCCTATCCCTGAAAGTTTCTCAACAATGCTCTGATACCATTTGAGAAATATTGGAGAAAAATATTATTGAATTGTGTCTACATTATTTCATTGAGACCTAATTAGTAGACACTACATTAGACTCTTCTTCCAACTAGGACACTACATTATAATCCTTTTCCAAGTAGGATTCTATATACTATGCTTATTCCTATACCTAATCTAACAATTAGTATTTCTAATAAAATCTTTCGTTGTGGCTGTTTAGTTTCTGATGGTGCTTCTCTCTCTCTTTCTTTCTTCGATCTTTCCAACCTATTTTTCCAGTTGTCAAAAATTATATAGAGCAGGGGTGAGGTTTGAGGGTTTTGGATGGGTAAATGATAGCTTTGAAAAAGACGCAGCACCCTTTTTTGTCCGTTCTCATTTTACATATAGAGCTGCTTGAGCAGATATGCTTTTGATTTTAGAACAAATTTGATGAGCTTTCTGCACAGAGACTGCTGACTGCTATATTTACTACTAACATTTTTTTTATTTTGGGAGAATAACCCGTTATATCTTTTTCTTTTTTCATGCTTCGGTCATCAAGTAAATGGAGTTAAGGCATACTTATATTCGTCTTTGTAAAATATAGTATTGTTTATACTTGATAAAAAAGAGTGCTGTTAATTTCCCTCTGTACTCTCTTTTTTCTCTTGCAAGTTTAGTCAAAAGTTTGTTGTCTAAGTCTTTCTGTTTCATGTAGGATATTTTCTGCTTATCAATTCTTTTTGCCTTTATCTTCTGTTTTAGTTCTTTAACCTTCTCTCTGTAGAATCACAACCATGAAAATTTAGGAAATTTTCCAGTAGTGAACTGACTGATTATTGTTTTAATGTGCAGTGAATATATTATTGATTTAATGGGTGCACCAGGTGCCCTGATTCCTACTGAGGCACCAAGTGGTCCATTACAAAGCTATGCAGTAGATGTGCACAGTGTAACACCACTTCCTTCTGGTAGTACTGTCATTTCATTTCCTGTATTTGACACACAAACTGGGACAGGATCAGGTTCAGTTACTGCTGCTCATGGAACTGCCAATACATGGATTTCAAGGGCAGAACCAGCTTTCTACCACAATGAAGCAAAGGGGGATTGTGGAAATAGTTCACTTAGGACTGGAAGTACCCAGTTTGAGCATGACTCTGGAAATCTCATTCCATTGTCGGCTAGATTATGTGATGCTTCAGCAGCTTCCCATGATAACACATCCATTGCACAAAGAATGCAAGCTAGAGAAGCTTATGAGAATGTGAACATTCTTGCAGAAAACTCAGAAGTTAAACTTCAAGGTGTTTTTCCAGAGAGTCAAATGTATTTGCAATCAGATCTGGTTCTAGGAGTTGTTGCTGGAAAAAATAAATTATCAGAGGAAAGGGCTGTTGATACTAGACAAAGTTCAGAAAATAACAAGCAGTCTCTTGTAGCCTTCACCAGGATGCAGTTCCCTTACAGTATCTCCTATAAAAGTGAACAGGAGTATACTGTTGCTGCACCGAGAGACGATACATTAAATGATACTTCAGGTGAGAATTTTGCACAAGTTAGATGTACAACGAATGAAACAATCCAAATTGGTCATGGAGAATTTGTGGGTGTCTAATTTATCCATTTTCTTGAATCTTTTAGAAGAACAATCTGAAAGTTGTTTTACTTGATGAAGGTGATCAATTCTTTAGGGAGAAGTTTGGAAATATTTCAGATAACAATTGTAATTACCAAGACAAAGAATCAGCTACAAAAGCAAGGGAAATAGTTACTTGCATACAGTCTAAGTCTTATGCGGTGCAGAAAGAACAGCTTGATCCAATGCTACGTGGAGTGGCAGAGTGGGAAATTCCATGGGAAGATCTCCATGTTGGTGAACGTATTGGTATTGGTAAGACTCTGTCCTTTAAGTTCATCTTCTGTGATTGGACATAGATGGGTTATGCAACCTTGGAGAAAAGTTTGTGCATCTTAATCTAAAGTCAAATTTAAGCTTTCACTTTTTGCTTTTCTGTTGTGAACATATGGGTACATGTGTTATCTTGTTGTTAAATGATTGAAGAAAAATGGCAGACTCAGACAGAATAGTTCTGTTTGTTATTCATAAATTATGTAGTTCACAGTTCATATGCAGTTACCAAATGATGCAAGGTACAAAATTATTCTGTTGACTTCAATAGAAATAAAGGCGTGTACATATAAATTATGCTCAGACTATAGAGCACAATCATACTTTTATTCTCTGTAAAAAGGCCACTTCTATTTATGTTGTTAAACTAGGTCATAAGCAGAAAAAAGTCAAATCATTTTCTTTTTCCTAGTTTTTGTGTTTCAGTTCATTTTAGATTCTCCAATTTTTGCGAATATTCCTTTTAATAAGTCATGTGTGAATTCATATCATTAATAAGGTCTAAATTACAACCAGTTAAAAAAAAAGGTCTAAATTATAAGTTTTCAGATGAATTTGTTAGATTCTTTCCTTGTCAAAACTCAAAACTAGGTCTTTGTTTTAGTTTAATTGTTATTATTCATTAGCAAATTGTAGCTTGTTGTAAAGGTGAATTGGCAGATGATATGACCTTTTATTTTATGGATGTGCCAACTATTGGAAAGGGCTGAATGCATTACCTTTCTTCACATGAACAATACAGTACTCCTGCCATCCCAAATTCAGTTGTCCAAATTTTGACCGTTTTACAGAAACAGAATTGTCATATATTTTGTGTAAGGAACAGATTGTTGGAGAGGTCTCACAGCTTGTTGATTTCATAGAAAAGTGAATGCTATTTTGTTGAAGATGTAATATCCTTTTATGTACTTTGCAGTACCTCCCTGGTACTAGCTTTATTAAAATACCATTATCTTATGAAAAATATCAATGCCTTTTCAATATCATATTACCAAAAGTTATCTAGTACCTGCTTTTCTTAAAAATATTATAAATACTCCAATTCTGGACGAGCTATACCTTGTCTACATTTCCATTTAACTACAGTATCAGTTACTGTTTCTGCACAAATTGAAACGCCAAAGGAAGAAGAATAGTGGATATGTTGAAAAGGGAGGAGGATAATGGAAAACAGAGAGAAATACAAGTTTTCTTTGTTTGTTTTAGTACAAGGATGACTGTATTAGAGTGTGAATATGTGACCTTTTTTTCTTCTTTTAAATTTGGATCATTTCTTGACTTATTGGTGTCGGGGGGGTGGGTGTGGGATGGGGGGATTTTGTGAGTGCCTACAGTAGTATTGTTTGAGTAGATAGTGCTTTGCTAAATATTTCCCCCTTCTCCCTTCTTTTTACTTACTTTTAGGAAGCAGATTATTTGTTCCTTATGAATACAGTTTAACATGCAAATTAGTTATTTTTTTCTTGCTTAAGTGAATGTAAAAAGATGAATATCATTAGGATTGGATGCTCAATATAATAACACTGGTGTGACTTTGCAGGGTCATATGGCGAGGTATACCGTGCAGAATGGAATGGCACAGTAAGTCATATTTCTGATTTGAATATCTATTCGTCTACCCTGAGTAGAAATAAGAACCATAGCACATTAGCTCTACAGTTTGACAAGTCCCCGATTTTCTGTGCTTCATTTTCCGGAGAAAGAAAAATGGATTTGTCTTTTTCATGGATCAGTTTTCTAATTTTCTGAAGGGTTCTTTCAAATTGGAGAGTATATGTGTCGATCTTTTCCATGAATTATGAAATAGTAGGAGCTATTAACACTAGTGAATGTGTGCACACTGTGTATTAAATGATTTGACCAAATATCTAGGCACCTTACACTTTTCATCAAAGTTGTTTCAAAAAATGCCATTTGCAGAGGAAAATGACAAAAAGAAAATAGGCAAAAATTAAGACATCATTGGATCATATGTGATTCTCATGATTCTAAGTGGAAAAATGGGAAGAGTTTCCACTCTACTTCACTTTTAGTGGCACTGGTGCTATAAATTTCTCTCTTGATTCCAATTTATGTGACATAGCTTGACGCAGCATAAAGTTTGAAAGAAAAGAAAACTTTTGAAACTTATGGTTTTACACCTGTCGTAACATTTGTGTAGCTATAAGACTTTTGAAATTTGTGGTTTACACATGCCCTAACATTTATGTAGCTATAAAAGAATTCTGGAAAAAAGTTGCTTTCTCCTTGGAGGAAGGAAGAGCTCATTTCTCATTAAAAGTAAAATGAGAAGTTCAAAGTTGAATTGCTTTCATATATAGAAATGTGCTATTCTTCTTAGAATGGATTAATAAGGGAATCCTGTCACATTGGAACAGAGGGAGCATCTGTTTTCCTAGGTAGTATGTTTGGAATACAAGATGATGATAAAGGTAATTTAGAAACCATTGGACTTCAAGTAGACTTAAAGCAACTATTTCAAATAATAGTATGCATAGTATAGACAAGATTTTAATAGATAAGCTGATGTTTCCTTCACAAATTCCTTTCATCCCATAGTCACCATAGTTGCAACCAAATTCTCACTCATGAACTTCATTACGTCCTCTTTTCTACTTCTCTCCTTACTATAGCACCTCACAAAATCTAAAATTGGTTCAGCCAGATTCTAATTGAGCATTTTGCTCCTGATTAAAAGACATACACTTGGCAGAATACACTGACAACCCCTTAAACTTGGCAGTAAATTTCATTTCGGCATTCAAACTATGGCATGTTCCTATTAAGCACCTGCACATGATTAAATATTTCTATTTCCGACTCAAATTTTGGAAAAGATTTTGCGCGTGTTCTCAAGTGCTCATTACATAGATAAGTTAATCACATAAGTTATGTCACATCCTTTAATTATAGATATCAACCTTAGTTGGAACATGCATGAGATTTACGGCCTATTGATCTAATGTGAATAATCAAAGGAGGTGAGATACAACTAGTTAACTTATCGACATAATAGGTGCTTGAGAACACGCGCATAAACTTTTCTATTTGAGCTGGAAGTGTCTAAAGGAACACTTTATCACGTGTTCAGATGCTCAATCAGAATAGGCCGCAGTTCAAGTGTACAAATGAAATTTATTGGCAAGTTTAAAGGGTTGTCGATGTATTCCTTCCGCCTATACGCTTCCTTTTTTGATAAGAATGCTTATATAAACACACATATATACATGCTCACATAACGAGAAATATGTGTACATGCAATAGTGATGGTCTCTCTTTTACCAAATCAATCTACCCCTAGCTTAATGTTTTAACCATTTTCTTTCATTCTCCGTTGATCTTGAAATTGCAGACCATGCTCTCCAATTTTCCGTTAATTACATGAGCATTGAGCTATTTTGATTCTCCTTAAAATTGAAGAGATTGTAAAGTAGTGTACAACCAAAAATGGAAGTAACATATGAAACACTATGTTAAGAAACCATGGCAAGGAAATCCCATTTTCTTAGTTTTTCAATTCCTTTTGCTAAGTCCCCCCTCCCCCCCCCCCCCCACAAACAAAAAAAAATAAACTTAATCAAATCAAATAGACCATGCCCTCAAACTAAATTCATTAGATGGTGAATAATCAGAGAGAATATGAAGAATAAATGGGAATATTTGAACTAAAAAATTTGGGAGAAGCTGGGCATAGTTATAGCAATCAAAGTAAACCTAGTCAATATAAATTAATCAAATCAATATGAAATTATGAATCGTGTGATAATCTTAACACTCTCCTTGAAGCATTTTTGTCATAGGCTCCAAACATGTTGCAAATGTATTCAATTCGAGGAATTTTGTAAGAACATCCACTTGTTGGTCATTTAAGTTGATGAAGCTAGAAGCAATTCATCCAGATTCAATTTTCTGTTACTATAACACAATCCACCTCTACGTCATGTTCTTTCATGAGAAACTAGACTTAAGGCAATATGATTTTTGACATATTGGTTTTCTCTATTCAATTTTACTTCACGTCAAGTCTTGTAGAAGTTATTTCTTTACTAAATTGGTGACAACATCTTGGTTTTCACTCTTCAAAGAAATTAGATTTTCTCTAATCATGACATAGTATTTAGAAGTAGATTATCTATCTAATTGAGTACTTGCCCAATACAACTATTCTTCAAATCCCAAGCTAGTTGTGATTGGTTATATATATCCTTACCATTCATTTCATTCTACTTGGTCGTGCCTTAGGAGCACATCCCAACACATCTTATTATAGGATAAATAGAGTAAGAGCGAATATATGCACTACAAGTTTAGTCAATATAAGAATCGAGAAGTTAAGGTGAGATTAGACGGGATTGTGGTGTCTAAAAGTAAACAATTCAAATATCTTGGTTTGTTCCAGGAGAATGAAATGATAGATGAAGATGTTAAACAAAATCAAATCGGATGGTTGAAATGCAAATTTGTACCGGGGTGTTATATGATGGAAGCATGCCTACCAAAATGAAAAGATAAGTTCTATAGAATAGTTATAAGACCAACAATTTATATGGGAGTGAATGTTGGGCCAGTAAAGTCCAACACATCCGTAAGATGAGTGTTGTGGAGATACGTATGCTCATACAAGATTCGACAAGATTAAAATATACCACATTCGCCAAAAAGTGCAAGTAGCACACACTGAAGATAAAATAAAAGGTCATTTGAGATAGTTTGGTGATGTCCTGCGTCAATCTCTAGATGCACCGGTTCATAGATGTAATACCATGGTAAGTGAATGTGTTAGCTAAAATTGCGTGGAAGGAAGTTCTTAAAGACCTATAATTTTTCTTTGGAATTCATGCAGACTTAGCCAAACTTAGGGCACAATGGATAAAATAAATATTTATATAGGTGATCCAATTAGTTGAGAATATGTTTTGGTCGTGTTAGTACATTTATTTTCGGTTTTGTGCTTTACAGCACTCTTTTAGCCCTATCTGAGATTTTTATGCCTACAAAAATATTGACAACTTCTGGTACTATCTCTTTATTTTTATTTTTAGCCCTATCTGAGATTTTTATTTTTTTCTAGTCTTTGTGTTCTCTGGTATCTTGTCAAATCTTTGTTCTGGTTAGTGGTTAGAGGTGTCCTAGAAAGTTGACATGTGCTGGTCAGTCATTGTCCGTCCATTACTTTGGACTGATAAAAGTAATGAAAGAAATAGACTAGCATCCCACACCGCTGTGCCAGTAGCATGAGAATGGTCTGGAATGTTTATTGTAGTGATTGTATAATTATCTAGCACTCTTTTTCTGTAAATTTAATTGTATGAAATGAATCTTACTATATTGCAGGAAGTTGCTGTAAAGAAATTCATGAATCAGGATATAACAAGTGATGCCCTTGCACAGTTTAAATGTGAAGTAAGTTGTAACTAGACAATGATATAATGTCTCTGTATCATGAGTTCTCCTGAACTTTAAGAACTCTGTGTGTATTGCATCTTGCAGATTGAAATTATGTTGAGGCTGAGACATCCTAATGTTGTTCTCTTCATGGGAGCTGTAACTCGTCCCCCAAATCTCTCTATACTGACGGAGTTCCTTCCAAGGTTGAGAGCTCTTTGCTTCATGCACATCTACTGACATACTACAATTGGAAATTTGCCCATTTCTTAAATGTTTAGTCTTGGCTTTCTAATCTTGGGTCATGGGATTTTTCAAACCATTCGTGTGGCACGAAATTCTGGGCATTGTTGTCAGTTTGTAGTGGCTTGTGCCTTTTACATTTGTGTTTTCTCAAATCTTTGTAATGTGTTTGTGAAATGATGCTCTTGTTTTTTTCTTCGCTTTTGGGAGAGTAAATGGTTACACAGTTTAAAATGTGCGAGAAACTCTTATCTCATCTGAAATGCCTCCTAGCTCTATTGCCATTGATGCTGAGATACTTGATAGTATATCACATTTGTTATTGAGTAATATATCAATTTTGTTTTCTCTTCTGAAGTGTATCTGATAGCTGTAATTTTGGTGCAGGGGAGGTTTATATAAGCTACTGCATCGTCCAAATATCCAAATTGAGGAGAAAAAGCGTATGCGGATGGCACTCGATGTGGTATTTATTGGATGCTGAACACCCCCACCGGGGTTTGTTGTCAGTTTTAGTTTCCATTTGCTAATGTCTCAACTTCTTGTAGGCCAAAGGAATGAATTACTTGCACACAAGCAACCCTATCATTGTGCATCGAGATTTGAAGACTCCGAATCTTCTGGTTGATAAAAATTGGGTTGTTAAGGTGCATCTTACTTGAATCTTTTAATAGTAGCCTATAAAATTTGGAAGAAGTAAGCTCTTGTTTATCCCCCAATAATCCATGCTTCTTCCATGCTTGAAGGTTTGTGATTTTGGGATGTCTCGCATGAAGCACCACACATTTCTCTCTTCAAAGTCAACTGCTGGAACGGTGATTGCATGCTCACTTTTTATGACTCAGTTTATGCCATCTTTCCATGACTCTTTCCTACTGTCCTCTACCCTTTGAGAATAAACCAAGAACTAACAAAGATTATGGTCTAAATAGGTTGAGAAAGAAAAAAGATCTGAAACCGTCAAATTTGCTTATGGTATTCCATTAATTGCAGGCTGAATGGATGGCACCAGAAGTTTTAAGGAATGAACCATCCAATGAAAAGTGAGTTTACTCTTTATTAGTATCCTTCTTGAGGCTGAACTTTGTTATGGTTATTAGTTTTGGATTTTCTTAGTGAGTTTGTTTGTCTGGTTTGCAGATCTGATGTGTACAGTTTTGGTGTAATACTCTGGGAGTTAACTACTCTCAAAGTGCCATGGTCAGGGATGAACTCAATGCAAGTTGTTGGAGCTGTTGGTTTTCAGGGTAGACGCCTTGATATTCCTAAAAGTGTTGATCCCATAGTTGCAGAGATTATAAGTGAATGCTGGAATCAGTACGTATCTATTGAACTTTGATATAATTTCATGTGCAAATGATTTCAAGTGACTTCATGTCCAAAAGAATGTGTCTTTGTTTAAATGGCTAATACCCTTCTTCTCTGCAGAAATCCCCAAGTACGCCCCTCTTTTGCGCAGATTATAAGTCGCCTTAAGCGTCTTCAGCGTCTTAATATCCAGGGATTTGAAACTTGTACAAATCAGCATTAAGGTTGACAAGTTAGGCATTGTTGTAATAATAACAGAAGCTTGTTGCTGGGCTCAAAGTGCCAGAGCAACTGAGAATTGATTGCAAAGTCTTGTAGATGAAAAGAAGCACACAAGAAAACCCTGGATTGGAAGCTGTTGGTTCATTCGAAGTGGGGACTCAACGCAACCAATTCAGTAACAAGCAGATATCTCCAAGTCAATGGCTGCACGAAGTGCAGTAGTTGAAAATTAGGTCATAGTGATCATTGTATCGAGTCTTGAGTTATGTGAAAGAAAAAAGGCAAAAAAAAAGAAGAAAATAAAATCCTTTTTAGTTTTAGTTAGTTTTAGGCTGATGAATGCACAGTACCATTTAGATGTAATGAGTCCCAAAAAGGGGCAGCAGAGGAAAAGTCTCAATTCTGTGAAGGTCATCGAAGGAAGCAATTGTAAACAGTCAGGTCTCGGGAGGTTGTACCAACAGAAGAATAAATGGATATGAGGAAAATTTCCTACATTACCATCTTCATTCTCTTAGTTGTGCTTATATAATGAGACAGTTTTGTGTATAGTAATTAATACCTGTACAGTGCTAAACTTATTTGCTAGACATAGAACCATCAACAACCACCAACTTGAGTATGGAGTTTATGCCTGAGCATTCAACTCATTGCTAAAAAGGTAATTAAAGTATCCCTACTACTTTTGCGGGTAAACTGTTCTCTTTTGGCTTGGTTATGAATTGATTAAATGCTTTTGTGAATAAGCTCATCTTCTCTTACATTTGTGAGGACAAAAATGACAACTAGCTGTGACAGATCAAGGAATTAAAAAAATGCAAGAATGTCACACTTGGGATTTAAACCTAAAGCCATAGGTAATTCTCGAGTCAACTTATGTTAAGGCGATTTGACAATTCTTATACAATAGAAAGAATTAGCCTATTTGTATAGCATAATTTCAGATGAAGGAAATCCAATTGAGCCTCCTTGGACCATCTTCTTCCGTCCCTAAAAACAAGTAGATGCAAATTCTAAATGTCTAAGTGTTAATTATGTTGTTACTCGTCGGAATCATCTCTTACGTATGGAATTTTGAAAAATTTGTTGATGGGAATTTTTAACTTATAATTAGGTAGGTTATTTTTCTTACTTGTCAAGTGCTTGGAATATAAGTGTAATATTTACAAACTAACTTTTGGAGATTCACGAGTCACAACAAGTACACACTATTAGGACGAACTCCAACATACATTCAAAATGCAAGCTTTGATCTTAGTTCTTATAGTAGGAAATAGCCGTACTTTACCAATTATAGCGATGGTTTGGCTAATCACCAAATGTCATTTACATTTAAAAATAACTCGAGATATATTGTATTCATTCGGTTTGTATCGATTCGTGTTATATTAAAGCGAACATATATAAAATGAATTGATACAGCGTGAATCGATATAGCTCTAAGCGAACAAACCGAAATAAATAAAACTCAAATTCTCACTATAAATTGTAATTTTTTTAAACTCTTGCTATTTTGGATATACTAGTTTAGTGTACGTGTTTTGCACGTGTATGTTGCGTTTATTAATAGTAACACTCCTAATATATATAAAAAGAACAACATTCTTGTGTGTATGTTATATTGTATAAACACAACACTTTTAAAAGCTAACTTAAAATTAAAGAAAACGTGACAATTCACCATTACATAATAACTAAGGAAAAAATAAATGTAGTAAATATTGATAGTTTGATACACGAAAATATACTCTAAAAATAAGGTAAAGAAAAAGCAACTACTACATTATATATGAGCATAATGATATAATACAACCACTTGTAACAAATTAACAATAACACGAAGGATTATGATAAAACAAAAGATGATAACCTAAAAATTGCGATGAAAAAAAAATTAAAAATCATCTATCACGAAGCTAACAACGCGATAGTTATACCTACCTATCGCAAAAACTAATATTAAGAAACACAAAACTATAGAAACTAATCTCCCCTAAACAAAACTCTTTAATTTACTACAATATTATTGAAAGATCCTCAATTTATAGTCCAAAATTTTCTTCTAGAAAAAATTAATCAAATATGAAAGAGATATTTTTCAATAATAATTTTTTTATCAAAAAAAAAGTTATAATTATAATAGAAAATCAGGACAAATACTTAAAAAATACTCCGAACACTGAAAAAGAATAAAAATTTAACTAAAGAAATAGTTAAAGTGACGTGCTCAATTTTTATTAACTATTGTGGCATGTTAAGGGTTTTCCCCTTGGAACTGTTGGGGGGTAGGAAGCACCACAACTAAAGTTTGATATGACAATAAATATAAAATAAATTGGATACGATAATTTTATGTGAAAACCCCTCTAACAGATAGAAGGAAAAAAACCACGGGGTAGAAAAATCTCACTATTATAATATGGAGTACACTGCTCTCAAATACAAGGAGAAAACAATAATTAACACTTTTCTCTTGTAAAAGGAATAACTACTAAAGAGGACACTCAAGACTACAATATTTATCTTGGTATATAACTCTCTTTGTATTTTTACTCTCACTTTTTGAATGATTTAAATAAGGGCAGAATGCCCTCTATTTATAACAAACAAAAATGTGTAAAATGCGTTTTGTTTCTGTCACCTTTTTAATTTGCCAAATTTCCAAATTAAAGAAAGCAAAAGGATGGTGCATGTAGCACCTCCTTTTTGGCTTTCTTTCTTCTTTCATTCTCTGGCAAATTAAAGAAAGCAAAAGCACGGTGCATGTAGCACCTTCTTTTTGACTTTCTTTCTTCTTTTATTCTCCTACTTGAAGATTTAATTGAGAATCAATTAAGTCTTCACACCATCCTTTCTACCCAGGTACTGCAATATTACATTTCTGCTAGACCAATAGAAGATCGACACCATTTAAACTTGTTACTGTTGATCGGCTTCGTAAACATATCTGCTAGGTTGTCATTAGTGTGAATTTTCTGAATATCCACACTGCCTTCTTCCACCTTCTCACGAACAAAGTGATATTGAACTCGTATGTGCTTTGTCCTTGAATGAAATGCTGGATTCTTTGCAAAATGCAAAGTGCTCTGACTGTCACAAAACAGAGCAACTTTCTCTTATTTGTGCCTGAGCTCCTCCAGTAACATCTGCATCCATATTGCCTCTTTGCTAGCTTGTGTAGCTGCTACATATTCTGCTTTCATCGTAGATGTAGCCACGATAGATTGCAGTTTTGAAATCCAGCTTACAGCTCCTCCAGCAAGAGTAAACACATAATCTATGGTGGACTTACTTTTATCAAGATCACCTGCATAATCTGAATTAGCATAACCTATAACAGTAAAGTATGATCCTCCATAACACATTGCAATATCTGAGGTACCCTTGATGTATCTCAGGATGCTCTTAACAGTATTTCAATGCTCTCTACCAGGATTAGCCATGTATCGACTAACCACTCCCACTGCTTGTGCAATGTCAGATCTTGTACATACCATGGCGAACATTAAACTTCCCACTGCTGATGCATACGGTACTCGAGACATCTCCATCCTCTCTGCTTCATTGCTAGGACTCAAACTTGAGGATAACTTGAAATTAATAGGAAGTGGGGTAGAAATTGACTTATAATCTTACATCTTGAAGCGTCTCAAGATTTTCTTCAAATAGTTCTTTTGAGAAAGCCAAATCTTCCTATTATTTCTGTCTCGGTGAATTTGCATTCCTAGAATCTTGTTTGCTGGTCTCAAGTCCTTTATTTCAAACTCCCTAGCTAACTGTGCCTTTAAATTTGTGAGACGATCTTTGTTGGGGCCTGCTACCAACATGTCATCAACATACAATAGCAAAATAACAAAATCGTCATCACCAAATCTCTTGTAATAAACACAAGGATCTGAACTATGTCTGTTGTATCCAAGGCCTATAATGAATGAATCAAATCTCTTATACCAACACCTCGGCGCCTATTTGAGATTATATAGAGATTTGTTCAACCTGCAAATCAAGTTCTTTTTTTCCTGTTCTTCAAAACCTTCTAGTTGAAGCATGTAAATTTCTTCTTCAAGTTCTCCATGAAGAAATGCAGTTTTGACATCTAACTGCTCCAAGTACAAGTCAAATGTAGCACACATCGCCAGGACGACTCGAATTATTGTGAGTCGAACCACTGGAGAAAATATCTCATTGAAGTCTATACTTTCTTTCTGAGTAAATCCTTTCACCACCAATCTTGCACGATACTTCTCCACTTGATCATTACCATTGCGTTTGATCTTGTAGACCCATTTGTTTCCAATGGCCTTCCTTCCTTGTGGTAATTGAACAAGATTACATATTTTATTTTTATGAAGAGCTTCAATTTCTTCTTGTATTGCTATCATCCATAGATATGATTCTTGGCCTTTCATAGCCTCGTGAAAAGTTGAAGGCTCTCCATCTTTTGTTAATAGACAGTACGCAACATTGATCTCCATTGAATAATATGAGTGCCAAGCTAGTTCTCTTCTCTCCCTAGTTGACCATCGAACTTTTGGAGTTTCGATCTCAGTTTGTTCTTGTTCTTTGTGCTCTGGTGCTGCTTCAGAAGAAACTGGAACTTCTTCTTCAACTTCAACTGTAGTAGTCTCTGATTTTTCTTTTGAAGTGCTACCTTATTTTGCTTGTATCTTGTTTTCAGCAAATACAACATCCCTGCTGATTACCACCTTGCGGGCAGTGGAATCCCACAAGCGATACTCCTTGACTCCATCAGCATACCCTAAGAAAATGCATTCCCTGGATTTTGGATCCAATTTCGATTTTTCTTGGGTGTTGTACATAATATAAGCAGGACTTCCGAATATATGTAAGCGAGAATAATCAATTGGTTTTCCTGTCCACATCTCCATTGATATTTTTAGATCAATTGCGGTTGATGGTGACCGATTGATCACATAACAGGCGATTTTGATTGCTTCTATCTAGAATTGTTTTTCCAACCCTGCAGTTGCCAACATAGCTCTTGTTCGTTCCAACAAGGTTCTGTTCATCCGCTCTGCTACTCCATTTTATTGTGGAGTATATGCCACCGTGAACTGCCGTTTAATACCTTCTTGTTTATAGAAGTTATCAAATTCATCACTAGTGTATTCTCCTCCATTATCTGTCCTTAAACACTTGATTTTTTTCTCAAATTCAAGTTCCACCCGCGTTTTGAATTCTTTGAAAACTGGAAAAATATCTGTCTTTCTCTTGATTGGATACACCCAACTTCTCCTAGAGTAATTGTCAATAAATGACATAAAATATTTTGCTCCTCCTAGGGACTCCACCGGTGCTTTCTAGACATCGAAGTGGACCAGATCTAATATTTCCTTGCTTTTAGTAGAGGAATTGCTAAACTTCAGTCTATTTTGCTTACTGGTAACACAATGTTCACAAAAGGATAGTGAAACCTTTTTGAGCCCTGAAAAAAGCTTTTGCTCAGCAAGAATCTTTAAACCTCGTTCCGACATATGGCCATGTTGCTCCTATGTCCATGATCCAGACATTAGTAAAATGTTTTCTACCTTCATTATTTGATATTTCTTCACTACATAAATATCGCCATCATCCGAGGTACATGCAACATTTCTTTGAGCATTTGATAGCTCAAGGTGTTCACTCTTTTTTTTGAACCGACAATCTTTCTTGAAGTGTCCTTTCTTGCCACAATTGTAGCACTTGATATTCTTCTTACTTCTTGATTGATATCTACCATGATTGTGACTCCCACTGGGGCCACGTTCCATTGGTCTTTCTCTCACCATCATCAAAGCTTCAGCTTACTGCGAACTTGCTTCTCTATCTTCCTTATTTTTGCGCCAATTTTCTTCTTCTAAGACAGTGACTGCAATTTCATCAAAAACTAGATTGTCTGTATTGTTCGTTAGGTTGATGATAAGTTGATCATATGAGTCAGGTAGACTTTGAAGTAAAAGCTCTTCACGTTCAGTCCCCTCTATTTTGCAACCCATTATTGTAAGTTGCAAAAACAGAGTATTCAAAATATTGATGTGTTCAGTAACTGACATGCTCTGCCATTCGAAGAGTATACAATCTTCTTTTTAAAAAGATTTTATTATACAAAGACTTGGCTTCATACAACCCCGTAAGAGTATCCCATATTTCCTTCGCCGTCCACTTTTCAGTCACACTAGACAATACTTGATCAACTAGTGTCAAGTGTAGATCAGCAACTGCGTTGCTGTCTATGTCATTCCACTTGCTGTCATCAGTAAAATTTGTGGACCTGTCTTCAATTGTAGCTAAGCAATTATCCTTTCTCAATATCGCTTTTATTTTCATTTTTCACAATGAGAAATTAGTTTCATTGAATTTTTCAATGTCAAACTTTGTTGTACTCGACATTGTTATTTACTTCACACCCTTCTAGATCATTTCTGAATATTTTTGCTAACAATCGTGATAAACTATACCGTCACCGAAATTTACTATTCACGTGAATAGTACTATTCACTGAATTTATTATTCATAAAAATTTATGAATAGTACCTTCGCATAAAATAGGCAGAATAATCGAAGGCTCTGATACCACTATTGGGGTAGAAAGCACCACAACTAAAGTTTGATATGACAATAAATATGAAAATAAATTGAACACGGGAATTTTACGTGGAAACCCCTTTAACAGATAGAAAGGAAAAACCATGGGGTAGAAGGATCTCACTATTATAATATGGAGTACACTGCTCTCAAATACAAGAAGAAAACAACAATTAACACTTCTCTCTTGTAAAAGAAACAACTACTAAAGAGGACACTCAAGACTACAATATTTATCTTGGTGTATAACTCTCTTTGTATTTTTACTCTCACTTTTTTGAATGATTTAAATGAGGGCAGAATGCCCTCTATTTATAAGGGCACGATGCGCCACTATCGCGCCAAAAACATGCCTCAGTAGTTTGGTCTCTGGCGCGGCGCGCCACTACGAGGTGTGCAGGTTTTAGGAGTAATTGGCCTGGCGCTACAATGGCGCGATGCACCACTATCGCGCCAGGTGCATTTTTGCCCATTTGTTTCAGAACTTTGAGAAGGGGCAATTTGGGAATTGTCCCAAATTATATATGTATCCTCCTTGAGCATTTGGAGACATATTTTTCATCCCCCACTCTCTCTCTAGAAAAGCCCTAGAAAACTCACTCCTCTTCATCTTCTTCTTCTTCTCCATTTCCAACAAGAGATTATTCCAAGAGCTTTAAGACTTCAAGCTTTCCATTGGAGACCCAACAACAAGGTTTCTTCAAGAGTCTATTCTAAGGTATGTAAGGCTATCTAAAACATGGGTTGAGTCCACCCATGTGACCTATACCTTCTTTGAGGATAAATGCCCATAGAAATGGAGTTTCTTGCTAGGGTTGTGTTCAAATGAGTTTTGTTATCTATTAGAGTAATTTTTGCTATATTGATGAGGTTTAGTCAAGAACTCCCAAAAAGAGTCTTTGTGTGAGTATGAGTCGATAAAGATGAGTTGTTAAATATGTTTTATTGATTTTCTTAGCTATGCGGATTATGATAAATGATGCTATTTTCTTAAAAATGATGCTTATCTTGAATTGTAGATTTAAAGCCTTAGAATTATGATGAGATTCAAAGATTGATTAAATGGATAGAGGAAATGATTGGTTATGTTTACATGTTGCTATAAATGTGCCTTTAAATTTCTCTTGAAAGATGTGATTTAGAGATGATTGATTAAGCTAGGGTGGATGAGTTGACAAGATTTAAATGAGACTTGTCGATATGATTTGATTGAGTCGATTGGATGGAGTCTTATGAGCATTGAGTCTTGGGAGGAGTATCGAGCACCGAATTGGGTAAGAGTAAAGTTCATACTCGAACCCAATAACTACGTCGTCAAATGTAAGAGGGGATTGAACCGTTAAAGTCGGATGCTTCCCCAAATGTTTGTCCTGACATTATAGGACTTGGTTGGATTGGATCCATGATTGGTTGACTCGTTCATGCCCTGGCAAAGTATGAACGGATGCGGCAATAACATCGGCTTATTGTACTGTCACTAGCTCATAAGTGACGGTTGTCGGATAAGAGAAACTCCCACATAATTCTTAATAATAATCTGAGTCGGATTGAGTTGAATGGTATGTGATTAGTCCCGTTTAAACCGTATTCATGTTTAGATCTAGGATACATTGATTGAGTTGTTATTTCTCTGAGTTGAGTTCTGATAGAATTGATGTTTCCTTATGTCCTTACATTTGGCCATTTTACATACCAGTACATTCCACGTATTGACGCCAGCTGGCCTACATCGTTTCATGATGCAGAGACAGGTACTAGAGATCCTCAACCGGAGCTCTATTAAAGATCCCCCCTCTTCCAGCTAGCGGTGTGTCCTCCTAGTTCCGGAGGATGTTGAGCCCTTCTTGTATGATTCTGATGTCACTTGTTTTATTTTGATTGTTGGTAGCCATGGGCTTGTCATGGGCACCTTCCAAATTATAGATAGAGGCTTCATAGATCGGAGTGTAGAAATGTTGGATTGTTCTTTTGAGTAGCCCCTTTTAAAATTTCTTGTCGAGTTGATAGTTGTTTGGCTTTCGGCCCTAATTTATAAACAATATTTTATTAATTGAGTTTTCCGCTTAGAGAAGGTGATTGAATGAATGTGTGACTAGACCAGGTGGTTCGCTTTGAGGTCAGAAATTGCCTTCGAGCGCCGGCCACGCCTAAGGTACCCTTCCGGGGCGTGACACTTTAGAAGTAACTAGAACTTAGAAGTTCATGTGGTGATTTAGAGATTATCAGTCTGACACTCCTACAACATCTGCTTAGAAGTTCTCTCAAATTTCAGTTTCCTCATATATCTACTCTAAACCTTAGAGATTCTAGTGTTGAGACTGATTGTAACACCTTGAAAATTTCTGTGCCAAGATCCGAACCATTCTTCATATGCGTATAGGATCGAACTTAATGACTTCTAGTTGTATATATGAGTTAGGATCAATTCTTAAGTATTTGAAGTGCATTAGATGTGTTTTAGGGTCATAAGGGATCTCTAATACCAAGCCAAGCCCAAAAAAATTCCATTGGCTAAGTTTTCGTATGAGTTCGAGATAGGGTTAACTTCAAACACCCATATCTCCTATTGTATAAGGAATTAGGTGCATGACCTATCCAATTAAAGGTCTTCGAGTCCTCTTTCCAATGCCACCAAGTTCGCCTCATTCCGAGTTTAGAGTCAAAAGTTATGATCAATTTATCATAGACTACCGCTGCAACAGTTTTGGGCCTGGCGCGGAGCGCCAGCAAAGCACCCGAAACTAGCTGCAGTAGTTTGGCCTGTGGCGCGGCACACCACTATCACGCCTGCAGAGTTTTGAGCCCATTTTCTAAATTTTTTTTTGATGAAGGGCAACTTGGACAATTCCCTAACTATATATATACAAACTTGGAGCATTTTATGGTCATTTTTACAGTCTTCCACCTCCAAAGAACCCTAATCTTCATCCTCCTCTCTCCCAAATCATCTCCTACAAAAATAAAATCCTCTCCAATTCAAAGGATTCAAGCTTCCCATTGAAGGCCTAACATCAAGACTTCTCCAATTCTTCTTCAAGTTCCTCTCTAAGGTATGTGGGTTTTCATCCATGGGTCCTTCCACCCATGGAGCCTGAAATTTTTCTCAATCTAGTATTTCCATTCAAAATGATGAAATCTTATGGGCTTTTACATGATGGCTTTAAATGCATAGATTATGATATATTTGAAATTTCTTTACATATATTAATGGATATTGACTCTTGATTTCATGAAGTTATGATGTTATTAAAGTGCCTATATGAAGGCTTGAAAGAGTTTTAAAGTGCATATGGATGGTTGTTTTTAAGATGTTTGATTTGATGCATTTATATCACTCTCATGAATACAAGTAATCTTTAAATGTATTTGAAGGTCTTTATGAAATGAACCCACCTAGTTTCCTATAGTAATGTAAAGTTGAAACGAAGTTTGACTCCAATGAATGTCATAAAGTAAATGTTTATGAAGGGGGGTCTTTAGGAAATGATTGATTGATAAAAGGGCTTCTTAGCCAATTTAAGGTTTTAATGTGAAAGGACAATTCTCATATTGAATCAAATGAAATGTTTAAGGTTATGATATGACATGTATGACATCCCTATAGGTCGTCAATGATTTTGAACATTTTCCAAAAAGGAAGGTCTGATTAGCATGGTACCCGGAATACCATCACTAATTGTATACCTAATTTTCTTATAAATCAAGGTTCATTAGTAGAATGATAATAGGGCATGGCAGCCATGATGATATTATAAACCAAAGATTTAAATAAGCAATTCCACTGATGATGATTTGATGTCTAAAGTTATATAAATGCTTATGTTATTATGACATTTAAATGTTATTCTGCTAAGAGCTTACCTAGAACCAAATTGGACTAGGGGCGAATACCCATGTTCCAGAACTACGTGCCATTGTAGGTATAAAGGAGATAGAGGCGAATACCCAAATCTCTAAGAGGTGAGTATCCCAAATTTCAAGGCTTGGAGGTGAGTACCCGAGTCTAAGAACTAGGGGTGAGTACCCGGTTCACACAATAGCTTAGTGGATCCACTTAGGCATGACGGAGTCTACCTTGGCTAGTAGTCTCCTTTTTTTTCTCAGACGTAGGGGTAACGTCGGAACTCCATGTTATAGCTCACATGGTTTATGTCGGTTAACGGTCGCTCTCACAAAGGTACAAGGTCCCTCTTCCAATGTTTAAGATATATCATATGATGTCTACTATGTCTATCACTAAGTAAATTATATGCTCTCACAAAGCTAAATATTTTTTTCAAAAGGATTATGGTATACTTATTTATGATTCATGGTATTTTGCAAGTATATGGTTTCTTATAATGACTCATGATTACCTCTATAATGTTTAAGTTTCTTTTATGATTCATGATGGTTTCTATCATTGACTAAGCTTCATAACTCCAAATGGTATTTCAAATGAATACGAGTGTCACGATCCAAGCCTAGAGCCTAGACATGACACGGCGAATGAGACACATGAAGGTACCTCACCCAAGCCTACTAGCATTCATTAAGCATTTAATTGATAATGGTAAACAATAATAAGCGGAAATAAAAACATTTTTCCATTTATGTCCAAACATACCTCTACAATAGACTTGGCGGGGGCTAAGACATGTCCCTAGCTCACCCTCAATATAAGTGTCACGAAATGCTTTAATAAAAGTTTTACTATTCTACATAACAAAAGTTTAGAATAAAAAAGATGTTGTTCCAGAAACATGGGAACTCACCACAAGCAATCTTCAAACTAATACGAGTTAGCCACGTGGAGGAGATCGAGGAGCGACGTCGATTCCTACATGGTGATATCATGTAGGCAAAAGTATGCATTAGTACTTTGAATGTACTAAGTATGCGAGTATGCTTTGAAATGAAGAACATAAGAAAGACATGAGTAAGCATTATGTATAAGTGAATGTGTGCATTAGGCATCATCATATGAAACTTTAAAATATTCATTTTTGTGGGGAAGTGACCTTAACCGACATTTAAGACCATAAGAGCTATTACATGGAATCCAACATAACCCCCTACGTTGGCATGGGGAGTCTACTTGCCGGGTAGGACTTCGTCAACTTTAACGTTCTATAACTTTAACTTTATTGTCTAATTGTGGATCCACTAGCCTAAATAGCCTACAAGGGCTCCTATGTTAGCGCATAGCTAATGCATCATGAGACTTTACTTAAGAACCCATTAGGTCGAGTCCCCATCTACATGCAACATTTGGTGCTAGGTCAATCCCACGGAATAACATTTAAATATCATAATAACATAAGCATTGTATAACTTTAGACATCAAATCATTTTCGGTGGAATAGCTCATTAAATATTTCATTTGATTCAACTATGTGTGAATTATCCTTTCACGTTGAATCCCTTCTTTGGCTAAAAGCTCTTTCATCATCATTCAATCATTTCTCAAGACTCCCTTAATCATGATCATTTGCTTCATAAACATTCAATTCAACTTCATTTCACTTTACTTTAATCATGGGGAAAACTAGATGGATTTTCTTCATAAAACCTTTAAATGTATTTTGAAGAATTATTGCAAGTAAGAGAGTGATGAAATGCATCAATTTAAAACATCTCAAAATAATCCACCATTCATAGTTAAAACCCTCATTCAAGCCTTCATAAAGGCACATTAGCAAATCATTTAATTCATTCAATTGAGAGTCAAAATACATCAATATAGGTAAATAAACTCAAAATACATCATAATCTATGCATTTAAAGTCATCATATAAGAGCCCATGAAGATTCACCCTTAAAATTTTAATATAAATTTTGAAAAGAACTTTTGGACTCCATGGGTGGAAGGACCCATGGATGGAAGCTCACATACCTTGAGGAGTCAACTCTTGAGTGAAAAACTTGAAAGGAAATGGAGACTTGATCTTCTTGGAGATGGAGGAAGAAGGAGACTTTGAGAACACTTGGGAGGTTAGGGCTTTTTGTTCTTAGAGTGTGAGTGAGAGTGAAAAGAGTGAAGGAGACTTAGAGGCCTCTTTAATAGGTGAAATACACCAACAAAATGACCTCACTTTTGGTTGTAACACAAGAGAAGACTAAAATACCCTTAAAATCAGGAAAATGGGCTAAAACTCTGCTGGCGCTATAGTGGCGCGTCGCGCCACTGCAGCGTCAAGCAAAAATGGGCTTAAAAACCCTACAACCTAATAGTGGTGCGTCGCGCTAGAGACCAAACTAATAGTGGCGCGTCGCGCCACTGGAGCGCCAGGCCTAAAATCCTGCAGTGGTCGCCCAAGCCTGAAATCCCTGTAGTACTAGTATGTAGTAAAATGGTCATAACTTTTGACTCCAAACTCCGAAAATTGCAATTTTGATGGCATTGGAAAGAAGACTCAGAGACATTTAATTTGGTAGGTTATAGGACCCCTAATTAGTCATATGTTAGGAGATATAGTCGTTTGAAGTTGACCCTTATACGAACTCATTCAGAAACTTAGTCGATGGGAATTCTTTGAACTTGGCTTGGTGTTAGAGATCCCTTATGACCCCTAAACACATCAAGCATACTTCAAATACTTAGGAATTGATCCTAACTCATATATGAAATTAAAAGTTATCGGGTTCAAGCCTATATGCCTATGAAGAATGGTTCAGGTCTTGACATGAAAATTTTTAAGGCGCTACAATATCTCCCCCTTGGAAACATTCGTCCTCGAATGAGATTCATTAGCATAGAGGGGGACATGGAACGAGGACTAGCAATCCAACATATATACAATGACACTTGAAATACATCAAACATGAAATCATTAAATTTAAGCATAAAACATAACTTTAAAATTAAACTTCATGAACACGCATGCATACGAGGACTTAAAAGAACCGTAATATAGGAGTCTAAACATTGAGTGTGAGTGACTTAGTACCTTAGACTTGAGTAGAATGGAAAAGGTGAGGATAACGTTTCATCATATCTGTTTCCGCTTTCCATGTAGCGCTTTCAACTTGTTGATTCCTCCAAAGGACTTTAACAGATGCAACCTCTTTGTTCCTCAACCTCTTAATTTGCCAGTCCAAAATTTCAACCGGGACCTCTTCATAGGTCAAGTTTTCTTCAACATTCGCTACTTCCAAAGGAACAATAAAATTAGGATCACCCACACATTTTCTCAACATAGACACATGGAACACTGGGTGAACCATGGCCATTTCCAATGGTAACTCTATCTCATAAGCAACTTTGCCAACACGTCTTAAGATTTTATATGGCCCTACATACCTAGGGCTCAATTTTCCCTTCTTACCAAATCGAACCACACCCTTCATGGGTGAAACCTTCAAATACACTCAATCATCCACATTAAACTCAAGATCCCTTTTTCTAGTGTCGGAATATGATTTTTGACGACTTTGAGCCATCTTCAACCTTTCTCTAATGAGCTTCACCTTATCTAAAGCATCAAGTACCAAATCAGGGCCCAACAATGTCATCTCACCTACTTCGAACCAACCAACCGGGGATCTACATCGTCTCTCATACAAGGCCTCAAATGGCGCCATCTCAATACTTGAGTGGTAACTATTATTATAGGCAAACTCGATGAGTGGTAGATGATCATCCCAATTTCCTTTAAACTCCAACACACAAGCCCTTAACATATCCTCTAGTGTTTGAATTGTCCTTTCGGCTTGTCTATCGGTTTAAGGATGGAATGCGGTGCTCAACTTTACCTTAGTATCAAGGCCCTTTTGAAATGATCTCCAAAAGTGAGAAGTGAATTGGGTACCACAATCCGAAATAATGGACAGCGGCACACCATGCAACCTCACCAACTCCCGAATATACAACTTAGCATAGTCTTCGGCACTATAGGAAGTTTTAACCGGTAGAAAGTGAGCCGACTTAGTCATTCT
This sequence comes from Solanum dulcamara, assembly GCF_947179165.1. Classification (NCBI taxonomy): domain Eukaryota; kingdom Viridiplantae; phylum Streptophyta; class Magnoliopsida; order Solanales; family Solanaceae; genus Solanum; species Solanum dulcamara. The sequence goes on from NC_077241.1 coordinate 56,905,697, forward strand.
ATCAATAATTACCCAAATTGAATCATGACGCTTCCGAGTATGAGGCAAACCCACTACAAAATCCATGTTCACATCTTCCCACTTCCAAGTGGGAATTTCAATATCTTGGGCTAGGCCACCCGGCCTTTGATGTTCGGCCTTCACTTGTTGGCAATTCAGACATTCAGACACGAACCTCGCTATGTCCTTCTTCATTACACCCCACCAATAGAATTATTTTAAGTCTTGGTACATTTTCGTCGAACCGGGATGAATGGAGTATGAAGAATTGTGGGCCTCCTTCAAAATCAAGCTCCTTATGCCATCCACATCTGGAACACATAATCGACCTTGGTAGTATAGCACCCCATCCCTGTTATATCCCATATTTTTTTATTATTTTTTTTTTTCACAATAGGACATTTTTGGGATAACGGTAACAAGTCAAGGGCAAGGCTATGCTTGATTTTGTTGGATACATAATTCTTATGACTAAATTAGGATGTGGAAATATTAGAAAAAAAATTAGGGGTAAAATTGGAATTTCACATGTGGAAATACTATAAAAGGTTGAGGACAAAATTGGAATTTCACATGTGAAAATACTATAAAAGATTAAGGGCATAATTAGAATTTCAACTTGGAAATATTAGAAAAGGTGAGGGGCAAAATGGCAATTTCACATGGGAGCCTTTAAGTCATCTAACTCCTAGAATCTTCAAGAAAATTGAGAGAAGAAGGAAGAGGAAAACCAAAGGAAAAGAAAATAAGGGGAAAATCAATCAAGGAAAAAAAAATAGGGAAAAAATTGAAATCTTGCTCCAAAAATTATTTTCTCCTAGTATTTCTACTAATTCAAGGGTCCTCTATAACATGGTGGAGTTATTTTGGAAGATTAGTGTCACGACCTAACTCCATAACTAGTGTCCGAATTGGACCCTCATATACACACCTATTATCTATAGTCAATCGGCAATTAAACATGATATAAGATTTATATGGGTAGCACGTCATCTCAAACTGTTACTTATTTATATACCAAAATCACCTATTTCTTGGGGAGTCTTAATTGTCAAAAATAAGATAACATAATATGTAAGACAACAAGGCTTCCATTCTGAATGTAAACGTCCAAAAACATAAGTCATACTAGTACACCGGACAACATCTATATACAACTCACTCATGTCTACAGACCTCTAAGAGGATTAACAATAGCATATGACGGGACAGGGCCCCGTCGTACCCCTAAATACACAAATATATACATTATAAGGATTAGTACCCAAAGTTTAGGCTCCGAGACAATGGAGCACTTCAAACTCGTTGAGTAGAATCCTAAGCTGGCGGCTCTCCAAAATGAGTATCTGTACCTGCGGGCATGAAATGCAGCCCCCCGAAGAAAGGGGGTCAGTACGAACTATGTACCGAGTATATAAAGCATAAAATACCGTAAAGAAGATCACATCTGCAATAAAGATTCAGGAGCTAATCACTGTATCTGTGTCTTATGAAATGAATACATGCATATCATCATCATATATCATACCCGGCCCGTTAGGGAACTCGGTGTCACAATTATATCAATATATTGTTATATGTATATATATACCATACCCGGCCCTCTAGCAAGGGACTCGGTGAATAGAGTAGTGTACACTGATACTGTACCCGGCCCATTATGGGACTCGGTGCCATAATCATATCGTCATATCATCATAATATCATATTATCATATCACGTACCCGGCCCTCTAGTAAGGGACTCGGTGAATAATGTAGTGGAATCCATACATGATAACATACCCGACCTATCGTAGGACTCGGTGAATAATACCATAACAATATGCACGAATAAGATATCATTAGCAACCTTGTGAAATTTGATCATTATCGGAGACTTAATAGAATAAGCAAAACAGTCCATCATTTGAAAACCAAGACAATAGTCATTATGAATCACACCAATTATGGATTATACTAAAATATGAATTATACCACAACATGAGTTATACCAACTAGGATGGCTGGAATCATACACATGAGTCAAGACATAACAATATAAATTTTGAAAATCAAGAACGGTAGCCATCCGAGTATATCTACGAATAAGAGTTTCTTTGGAATTTAAGCATACGTCATTCGTTCGTTTCATATGGATCATGCCAAAAGAAGAAAATGTTAACTTTACATACCTTTAGCGTTTATACGTATATGTTGTCCAATATTGTCTCAACCTATATTAAAACGTTAAGCACTATGGTTAAGCTATGGACAAGAATAAAACGTAGTCTATCGTTAGTATGTTATTTCTAAAAAAATTGGACAACACCTCCCCTATACCGCTCACTTTTCCCACTTTCAAACCAGCCATATAATCATCAATCAACATCAACAATCCAAAATATTGACACAAAATAAGATTTATTATTGACAATAAGCCTAGAATATTTTCACCCGATTCATGTTACCAAAGCAGTAAATTCGGAAAGTCAAGTATCTCACGTTGTATTTAAATTTTGAAAATGAAAACGGTAAAACTGGACTTTATGACCTTCATGAAACATTTAGATCTCTGTCTTAAGTTTCCAATGCAAAAGAAATCAACTCAAAAATCATTTTCTCCAAAGAGATATCATCAAATTACGAACAGCTATACATGAAGGATTTTTCATTCCAGAATCTGGACAGAATTTGTCTTATGATTCATCCTCAGTTTTCGACATAATAACAGAAGATATACACTAAGACATAAATATAAGAGTTGTAGGTACGTGTATTATCTTTCCAAAACATGTTTAATATCTAAAATCTAAGGTCTACACAATGAGATATTCCCGAATTACTACCAGCTACTCAATTCCAAAAACGTGTTTGAACATTCACAATCTTCATACACCTTTTTCCTCCAAATTCAAGAACAACAACTCATCAACAACATCAAAACAATATCAACCATTATTATACATCATCACTAAGCTAATTCCATCCATTTAATCTACCTAAAACAACCCTTTAACCTATAAATCTCAACAAATCACCAAACAAGTTTATAACACTATTTTCTCCGTTCTAATCCGTTAAAACTCTAACTAAACTTGTTAACAATGAAAAGGAGACTTTAATATTACCTTAAATTTGCAGCACCACATAAAATCTTCTCCTTATTGGATGATATCTAGCTCAAATTGAAGCCAATGCGACGTACAACAATTTTCTCTTCAAGAGCTTTGAGATTCGGGGCTTTAATTTTGGTCGGATTTGGTTTTTCTCTCAAGAACTTCCCCTCTCTCTCTCTCTCTGGAAATTTTTCTGGATATTTTCTTAGTCTAAAGTATGAAGGAAGAGATAAGAATTAGATTAATTTCGTGGATATTGGGCCTGACCCGAATTAGAATTGGGTTGGGCCGAATTCACTATTTAGTTTGGCCTATCAGACTTAAAACGTCTATATCTTATTACTCCAATATCACATTTCATCCCACGACCTATGGTTGGAAAGATATTTCAATTACCTACAACTTTCATTTTGAGAGTTTTCCCAAATTCCCACATTATAAAGAGGTTATGGCCTCCCAAAGTCAGCTTACCCGAAACGTGACTTTAAGAAAAACATATTTGATGGCTTCTATTTTGATTTGGCTTAAGGGTCCTTCTTGAGATGTATTTTACTACACATAAATTATTCATATAACTTGGCATCTACAACAAATCATGTCCTTTGAAAATTCAAAATTAAAAGTCCTTGAATTTATAATCGTTAGCTTACGAATAATCCAAAATGCAAAAATACGGAATGTAACAATTAGAGGCTTGTTTCATTGATTTGGGAGTGAAGAAGTTAGAAGAAAAAAGGTAAGAATTAATTTTTTTTTATTATGTTATGAAGGTTGTTTATGTTGTAGTATGTAGAGATGTGTAGAATTTATGAAAATATGGAAGTTTGCATGGTGGGTTTTACATATGTATAAATCCATGTATATGAAGATTGTGGGGGAAGATGAATTAAATTTTTGTGTAGTAATTTAGTAGTAGTTATGGAGTAGTAGTTATGGTAAAAAATTTATGTTGGAATTGGAAGTTGAATGAATTTATTTGAAGTTGGAAATATGGGTTAGGTGATGAAATGGAAAAAAAATAAGTTTGTATAGTTGTTAGTTGTTGTTATGATTCTTGGAATATAAGTGAAGCTTAAATGGGTTAAGTTGGTATTGAAATGGATTGTAGGGAATTATGTCCTTATAGTATGATTTTATAATATTATGGAAATAAAGTTGTTAAAGTGTGGATTGTTGTTGTTGATTATGAAATTGGAAGAAGAAAATGAATTATAATAGTTTTGTTGCATTTATGGAATTTTTGGGTGAAATATGGAATTGATGAATATTGGATAGCTTACTTGGAATATTTTTCACTTATGTTGGAATGAGTTGAAATTAATTATGAACATGAAATATTCATATTTATTTGGAAATGCAAAGTTGGATTGAAAGTTGTTGCACTATTTGGAAAAGAAACCAATTTATGTTATGATGCGTTTTAAATTGATTGTTGATGGTATTGGTGTTGTTGTTGGCATGCTTGTTGATATTGTGGCCGAGTTGAAATCTCGGAGTTGTCATATATATAGGGGAGATGCTGCCGAAATTTTTGTAGGCAAATATTGGTTAAGATTGGATTCTTAAAGTTTTATGAATAGTAATTGGTAAATGTGACCAATGTAGATTTTGGAGAAAACGGGAATTGAATTTGGACAACCGTAAAAGGCCAATAAGGTATGTAAAGCTTTACCTTTTCTTCTCTTGGCATGTCTTAGGTGTAATAGGTTTGGATACGAACCTCGGGGATGACTCTACTCTTTGGAATCGACACCTAAATTTGACCCTTTCCTATTTAGTAGAATTGAATTAAGTATTTATGAATATTTTTAAAAAATTATCTAAACTTTTAGAATTTGCAAAAATAGGACCCAACTACCTTGAAACTCTTATAAATAACGTTATGATATTTAACGCGCATAATTTAGATACGCCACCTCATTTGACCGAGGTGAGCCCCACTATTCCAAATTTTTCTTTGTTATTCTGTTTGGCTCATGTTAGGTAGAATTTGAAAGAAACTCTTTGCTACTCTTCCAAATATCATATGATTAATTATTCCGTTCAGTTCCATAATATATTCTGAAATATGGAAACAATTTCAGAAAATTATTTTGACATAGACTATCGGGACATTGAAAAGACTTACACTATTATTATTATTCAAGTATTTTTATATATGATTTGTTATCGAAATTATGCTATCGAGTCTGTATAAATATTTTGTATTTTAAATTACATTTAGTCTCTCACTACTCTACTCGTGCATACTATAACCACTCTTTCACTGAGCCTGGGCCAGGATATGTTATCAAGCGTACTTCTCTGCATTTTTCGCCGTGCCCCAACGTGAGGGGGCAGGTATGACATGTACATGAGTTGTGGTGTATGTTATGCCACGGAGTTATGCTGTGCCATGTACATATATGATATGATATGATTTGATATGGCCATCTGATATGATATGATCTGTTACGGAGATATTCCCTACTGTGGTGTTATGATGTGCTGTGGCACCAATGACAGGAGGGCGACCACATTTTGTTCACCGAGTCCCATGACATGGGGCCGGATATGGCATATGTCTTTGCATATATGATTTGTGATTATGATAAGTATTTTGAAGTTTTGAACAATTATTTCATTTTCTGCACCTACTATTCAGATTATGGTTTTACTTATTACAGTTCATGCTTTACATATTCGGTATATTTTTTGTACTGACCCCCTTTCTTCGGGGGCTGCGTTACATGCCCGCAGGTACCGAAGTTCGATTTGCTGATCCATCTGTTTAGGATATTTGCTGCGTCGTTGACAGTGCTCCCTTGTTCGGAGCTTGTATTTTGGTACTGACTTTATCTCTGTATATTTGGATATTTTGGTCAGGGGTACGACGGGGCCCTGTCCTGTCATATGACTATGCTATCATCTGTAGAGGTCTGTAGACAGAGTTATGCTGTGGGTTTTGTATATATGTTTTGGGTTGAGTGTGTTTCGTGATGGCCTATTGGCCCTCGTGCCTACATCTATTTTTGTGATCTATTTAGCAATCTTTCCTAATCACTACCTATGTTTATTCGATTAAAACTGTTAATTTGGGATAAGGGTACGTTTGGGTGCCCAACTTGGGGCACCAGTCACGACCTACGGGGTTGGGTCGTGACAATCCCCCCTTGGGAAAAGACCCCTACCTTATTTTCCTTCACCAACTTCTTTAATTCAACAAACGTCGGGTCAAGATATTGAGTTGACTTAACATCCACCACCAAAGAGGATTTGGACCCGTTTTGAACAACCATGCCACCATTATTGGTACCACACAACTTCACCCCTAATCTAGCCAACCGGTGAACATCTTTTACCAACTCCCTCTTCCCTTCATCAATATGGGACACACTCCCCATAGACACTCTACGAAGTGCATCGGCAACCACATTGGCTTTACCCGGATGATAATGCACACTTGAGGAGTTCTAGGCACCTCCTTTGTCTTAAATTAAGGTCCTTTTGGGTGAACACGTATTGAAGACTTTTATGATCGGTATACACATCCACATGCACCCCATAGAGGTAATGCCGCCAAATCTTCAAAGCAAAAACAACGGCCACCAATTCAAGATCATGGGTAGGGTAGTTACGCTCATGCACCTTCAATTGCCTAGAAGCATAAACTATGACCTTTCTATTTTGCATTAAGACACAACCCAAACCAATTTTTGAAGCATCACAATAAACTACAAACCCTTTTAATCCTATTGGTAGAGTCAAAATAGGAGCGGAGGTAAGTCGATCTTTCAAGGTTTGGAAACTCTTTTCACACTCATTCGTCCATATGAATTTCACTTTCTTTTGGGTCAGTTTCATCATAGGAGATGAGATGGAAGAAAACCCTTCGACGAACCTTCTATAGTACCCGGTTAGACCCAAGAAGCTCCTAATATCCGAAGGAGACAATGGTCTAGGCCAATTCTTCACAACCTCCATTTTCTTAGAATCAACCTTGATTCTGTCACCGAACACTACGTGACCAAGAAATGCCACCTTCTTCAACCAAAATTCACACTTACTAAATTTTGCAAACAATTGTCTATCTCTCAACGTTTGAAGTACAACCCTCAAGTGATTCTTATGTTCTCCTTTACCTCGAGAGTAAATCAAAATATCGTCAATGAAGACTACAACAAAAGTATCAAGGTAGGGCTTGAACATTAGGTCCATAAAAATCGATGGCATATTTGTCAACCCAAAACTTATCACTATAAACTCGAAGTGACCATACCTTGTTCAAAAGGCCGTTTTGGGAATGTCATACTCTATCACATTTAGTTGGTGATAGTCGGACCAAAGGTCGATCTTAGAGAAGTGACTTGCCCCTTGCAATTGATCGAACAAGTCATCTATTCTAGGAATTGGGTACTTGTTCTTAATAGTTACCTTATTCAATTGCCGGTAGTCTATGCACATTCGAAGCGACCCATCTTTATTCCTTACAAATAGCATAGGAGCACCCCACAGTGAAATACTGGGCCTTATGAACCCCTTTTCTAACAAGTCCTTTAATTGTTCCTTCAACTCTTTCAATTCTGCCGGGGCCATCCGATAAGGAGGAATAGAAATAGATTGGGTATCGGGGAGGAGATCAATACCAAAATCAACTTCCCTTTTGGGAGGGACACCGGGAAAGTCATTGGGAAAGACATCGGGGAACTCATTGAATATGGGAACCGACTCAAGAGGAGGACTTTCAGAGTTGACATCCCTCACCCTCATAATATGGTAAATACAACCCTTAGAAATCATTTTTCGGGCCTTAAGATAAGAAATGAACCTACCCTTCACCACCGAATCACGACCCTCTCATTCAATAACGGACTCCTTGGGAAATTAGAACTTGACTCGACGAGTCCTACAATCTATGGAAGCATAAGATGTATGTAACCAATCTATCCCAAGAATGACATCAAAATCTATCATATCAAGCTCAATGAGATCACAAGGAATAACTTTATGAAAAATAGACACGGAACAACCCTTATAGACCTTCCTAGAAATAATCGATTCACCCATGGGGGTAGACACCAAATAAGGCTCTAATAACATTTCGGGTGACACATCAAACCCATTTGCTAAGAATGGGGTAACAAATGACAAGTTTGCACCGGGATCCAACAATGCATATATATTAAAAGTAAAGACCTTTAACATACCGGTAATGATATTTGGTGCTTCCTCAACTTCTTGCCTCCCATTCAATGCATAGAAACGGTTGGTTTATTGGCCACCTCCTTGAACTGGTTGGCCATGAGCAACTTGGCCTTGAGTCCTACCACCACCACCACTTCTACAATCCAGAGCATGATAACCCGGCTTGCCGCATTTGAAGCACGCGTTTGATCCCACCAAGCACTCTCCTTTGTGGGTCTTCCCACACTTCCCACATGAGGGAAAAGCTTGGGTACCAATGTTATCTCTTGGGATCATTAATTTAGCACCCTTGTCTTTGTTGAATTTAGGAGTGGGGGCATTTGTAGAACCTTGCCCTAAGAATCGTTGACTGCCTTGGCCCTTGATAATGCCACCATGACTGGACCTTTGAGGGTTGAACCCTCCATCATCCACTCTAATCTTTTTGAACCCTCTAGACCTTTCCCTCAACTTCTCTTTTTCGATTTGTTTGGCATAAGTTATTAACCGGGAGATGTCCATCTCTTTGACCAACATGGCCATCTTGCACTCTTTGGATACCAAGCTTGAGACACCGGAAACAAACTTATTCATCCTTGCCCGGGAGTCGGAGACCATGAAGGGAGCATACTTGGACAACCTTGTAAATTTGAGGGCATATTCCCTCACACTCATGCTTCCTTGTTGGAGGTTGATGAACTCTTGGACCTTGGCCTCCCTCAACTCCAATGGAAAGAAATGGTCTAAGAAAGCACCTTTGAACTCTTCCCATTCAATCGGCCCAACTTCCTCACCCCTCTCCACAACCCATTGCTCATGTCATACTCGAGCCACACTTTTGAGTTGATAGGCTGCTAGTTCGGCCTTTTTATTTGATGGGATACCCAAGATTTCCACAATCCGATACACTTCCTCAATGAACTTCATAGGGTCCTCATCTATTTTAGAAATATCAAAATCCAGTGGATTCATCCTTTGAAACTCCCGAATCCTAGTGGCCGAATTTTGCACTTGGGGAGGGGGAACACTTTGACGCCCTTGGTTGGCCACAACTTGAGCCAATAAGGTGATGACATTTCAGAACTCGGCATGGGATACCCCTTCCTCATAATGTGGGATATCCAGAACCGGAGGAGGTTGGTCCTCATCATCAACCCTTGCCCTTCGGGGTGGTACCCTTGCCCTTCGAGGTGGTCTTCCACGAGGCATTATCTAAAGAAACATGAAACATGTTATTAGTTATAGAAAGGCTTAGGACACTCTGAGGCACAACATGGATTTGAAAGAAGTGAAAAACTTTCCTAAACGCCTCATAGCCTCCTATTTATAATTGTGACGCGTTTCACAACTATGAACAAGACCCTATTTGACGTGGTATGTTGGACTCCGAGGACCATTTCACAACCTCATGCTCTGATACCAAGTTTGTCACGATCCAAGCCTAGGGCCTAGACGTGACATGGCGAATGAGACACCCGAAGGTACCTCACCCAAGCCTACTAGCATTCATTAAGTATTTCATTGGTAATGGTAAACAATAATAAGTGGAAATAAAAACATTTTTCCATTTATGTCCAAACATACCTCTACAATAGACTTGGCGGGGGCTAAGTCATGTCCCTAGCTCACCCTCAATATAAGTGTCACGAAATGCTTTAATAAAAGTTTTACTATTCTACATAACAAAAGTTTAGAATAAAAAAGATGTTGTTCCAGAAACATGGGAACTCACCACAAGCAATCTTCAAACTAATACGAGTTAGCCACGTGGAGGAGATCGAGGAGCGACGTCGATTCCTACATGGTGATATCATGTAGGCAAAAGTATGCATTAGTAATTTGAATGTACTAAGTATGCGAGTATGCTTTGAAATGAAGAACATAAGAAAGACATGAGTAAGCATTATGTATAAGTGAATGTGTGCATTAGGCATCATCATATGAAACTTTAAAATATTCATTTTTGTGGGGAAGTGACCTTAACCGACATTTAAGACCATAAGAGCTATTACATGGAATCCAACATAACCCCCTACGTTGGCATGGGGAGTCTACTTGCCGGGTAGGACTTTGTCAACTTTAACGTTCTATAACTTTAACTTTATTGTCTAATTGTGGATCCACTAGCCTAAATAGCCTACAAGGGCTCCTATGTTAGCGCATAGTTAATGCATCATGAGACTTTACTTAAGAACCCCTTAGGTCGAGTCCCCATCTACATGCAACATTTGGTGCTAGGTCAATCCCACGGAATAACATTTAAATATCATAATAACATAAGCATTGTATAACTTTAGACATCAAATCATTTTCGGTGGAATAGCTCATTAAATATTTCATTTGATTCAACTATGTGTGAATTATCCTTTCACGTTGAATCCCTTCTTTGGCTAAAAGCTCTTTCATCATCATTCAATTATTTCTCAAGACTCCCTTAATCATGATTATTTGCTTCATAAACTTTCAATTCAACTTCATTTCACTTTACTTTAATCATGGGGAAAACTAGATGGATTTTCTTCATAAAACCTTTAAATGTATTTTGAAGAATTATTGCAAGTAAGAGAGTGATGAAATGCATCAATTTAAAACATCTCAAAATAATCCACCATTCATAGTTAAAACCCTCATTCAAGCCTTCATAAAGGCACATTAGCAAATCATTCAATTCATTCAATTGAGAGTCAAAATACATCAATATAGGTAAATAAACTCAAAATACATCATAATCTATGCATTTAAAGTCATCATATAAGAGCCCATGAAGATTCACCCTTAAAATTTTAATATAAATTTTGAAAAGAACTTTTGGACTCCATGGGTGGAAGGACCCATGGATGGAAGCTCACATACCTTGAGGAGTCAACTCTTGAGTGAAAAACTTGAAAGGAAATGGAGACTTGATCTTCTTGGAGATGGAGGAAGAAGGAGACTTTGAGAACACTTGGGAGGTTAGGGCTTTTTGTTCTTAGAGTGTGAGTGAGAGTGAAAAGAGTGAAGGAGACGTAGAGGCCTCTTTAATAGGTGAAATACACCAACAAAATGACCTCACTTTTGGTTGTAACACAAGAGAAGACTAAAATGCCCTTAAAATCAGGAAAATGGGCTAAAACTCTGTTGGCGCTATAGTGGCGCGTCGCGCCACTGCAGCGCCAAGCAAAAATGGGCTTAAAAACCCTACAACCTAATAGTGGTGCGTCGCGCTAGAGACCAAACTAATAGTGGCGCGTCGCGCCACTGGAGCGCCAGGCCTAAAATCCTGCAGTGGTCGCCCAAGCCTGAAATCCCTGTAGTACTAGTATGTAGTAAAATGGTCATAACTTTTGACTCTAAACTCCAAAAATTACAATTTTAGTGGCATTAGAAAGAAGACTCAAAGACCTTTAATTTGGTAGGTTATAGTACCCCTAATTAGTCATATGTTAGGAGATATAGTCGTTTGAAGTTGACCCTTATACGAACTCATTCAGAAACTTAGTCGATGGGAATTCTTTGAACTTGGCTTGGTGTTAGAGATCCCTTATGACCCCTAAAAACATCAAGCACACTTTAAATACTTAGTAATTGATCCTAACTCATATATGAAATTAGAAGTTATCGGGTTCAAGCCTATATGCCTATGAAGAATGGTTCAGGTCTTGACATGAAAATTTTTAAGGCGCTACAATGAGGTTCTAGCATGGTCCATTGTATCATCTTATTGTATAATGATATATGGCATTGCATTCTCACATACTTAGTACATTCAAATTACTAACGCATACTTTTGTCTACATAGTATCACCATGTAGGAACCGACGTTTTTCCTCGACCTCCTCCACGTGGCTAGCTCGGATTAGTTTTGAAGATTGCTTGTGGTGAGTTCCCATGGTTTGATAACAACATCCCTTTTATTCTAAGCTTATGTTATGTAGAACATTAAGATTTTTATTAAGACATTTCTTGACACTTATTTTGAGGGTGAGCTAGGAACATATCTTAGCCCCTGCCAAGTCTTTAATGTAGAAGGTATGGTTGGATATAGAAAAATGTGTTATGTTGTCTTTGACTTTTATTAAATGTGAAGCCCCTTAGTCCCTACATTCCTTTTTCGCTTGATTTGTTTATTATTACCAATGAAATGCTTAGTGAATGCTAAGAGGCTTGGGTGAGGTACCTCCGGGTGTCTCATTCGCCGTGTCACGTTTAGGCCCTAGTCTTGGGTTGTGACACTGACACTCCTACAACATCAGCTTCACCATCTTCTGCTGCTAGACTAGAGGTAGCACATGATGTGTCGGGGTTAGATCTTGGGCAAAGGAACAAACTTGGGAGAGTCATGATTGAGCCTAATGGATCCTTATAAGTTTAATATTTTTTTTGCTACATTAATAAATTATTCATGAACTAGTTACATGTTTATTATGTGTCTTGCAGGTGGTATCCTTCGAATGAGGCTGCTAGGGATCTTCAGGAGAGTGTTAGGAGGCTATATACTGAGCCCTATCATGCTTAGCAAGAGATTCCAAATAGTATCCGTCGGCGATGTTTAATGAATTCATGGTATATATATGTTTAAATCTATTTTTTTAAGTTAAGTTTAATATTTTTACTACACTTTATTTAACTAATTATTTAACGCTATTCATTGTTTTTCAGACTTTATGTACTTGGGAGCCAAGGTACAATATGGTCATTGTGATCACTTTTGAAAGAAAAGCGAGAGCCAGATTGTCTAGCTGACTAAAGAAGATGTTGCCTCATATATTTGAAGAATTAAGTCGGTATTGAAATATCGAAGAATTCAAGACTTTGTCCGATCAAGGGAAAAAAGCTAGATCCAGCCTAAAGGGTGGCTCGTTGCACACCGCAGTTGTAAAGAGTATTGGTAAAATTTAGAGGGAGATGGTAAGATTTCTATATTTTAAGTTTAAATTCATTTTCTTAAATAAATTATTTGACAAAACATTATTTTATTAATTGTATTTTTATTTATAGAAAAAAGAATTGGGATGCATTTCCTATCGTCATGAAGTCTTTAAAAAGACTCATGTGAAGAAAAAGACTAATGCGTCAGATCCAGATGAGTGGGTGGCGGAAAGGACCAAGCGAGCCTATGTAAGTTATTTAACATAATATATAATATATTTTGATTCTAACTTTTATTTTTAATATATATATATATATATATATTGATTGTAACTTTTATTTTTTAATATGCAGTAAGATTATGAACGGCACATACGTGAGATGAGAGATTCAGTCCAGCTAACGCCTGAACAATCCACTCAAATTTGGACAGAAAAAGTGGTTGGAGGGAGCCACAAGGGCCAAATATATGGAATTGGCTCTAGGAATGACGTACGATGACTCCAATCAGGTTTAGAAGGTATTGGATCTTCACGTCAAGCCGAGACCGTTGACGGGATTCAAATAGCTACTATATCTCAGCAACTTGCAGAACTTACACGCGCATTGGCAGAATCTGAGGCAAAAAGGATTGAGGAGCAAAAAATTATAAATGAACAAGTTGAGCAAATCAAAGAAGAAGTGTTCAACCTCGTCCGTCAGCCATCGCCCATTCATTCAAGAGGGTCCACTCTGAATGACTCCGACGATAATGATAAATACATAAAAAATAGTCCTTAAGTTTCCTATGTTAGTTTATAAACATTTTAACTTTTTTTGTTAACTTTGAAAGACTTTAAATCGTTCTAAATTATGACTTTATTCTTTTAAGTGTTTAATTATGTTTGTTATTATGTATTTTACGTATTTTGTTTGTTGTTAGTTGTGTTGGAATGGGTTGAATTGCTATTAAGTGAATTGAATTTTGATTGCAGGGTAGGTTTCTGCTGTAAAAAATATTGCAGAAAAGCGACGGACAGGGTCCTTTAGTACATCGATTTTCTACAAAAAAAAATTAAATTTTTTCCAGAAAAGCAATGGACAGTGACCATTTATCCGTCGCTTTTCTGAATTTTTTTAAAAAAAATTTAAAAACAAAACATCACAGTCCGTCGCTTTGTATTAAATAATTTTTTTTAAAAAATAAAATGACGGAGTCCGTCGTTTTTTAATTTATTTTTTTAATTAAGAAAATATTAGGGGCGACGCAGTCCGTCTCTTTTGCGACCCTACCATTACTTTTTTAAAAGCGTCGAGCAAAAAAGTGATGAAAGTAACTGCGTCGCTTTTCTGTCAAGTTTGACCAAAAAACGTCATTTTTTCACTATTTTTTAGTAGTGATACTCCCATATTTTTTTCTAAAACTTAAAGCAAGAAGCAAAAGGATCAACCTAGGATTTCAAACATCCAAGCGAGGTTTTTTCAAGAACTTTGTTCTCCTAGGTATGTAAGGTTATCCTAGTGAGTGAATATGTTCTTCCTCTCACTCTACTACTGAAGTTCAGTTAGTAAGATTTAAACCTAGGATTTTTACCCAAGTTTCATGAATTTCGAATTTGCCCTTATTTCTTATCATTGAATTCTGATTCTATCATTGAGATTGTAGTTCTTCATTTATTTCTAATCCTTGATTGTTGTTGATGCATATTTTATCACATGAACCCTAGTTAAAAAGTATTATTTGAAAGTCTTTGCATCTTTATTTTTATGCATTGTTTTCATACTCAAAGTGAGTTCAAGAAATAAGCTGCCATTGAAGAAGAAGTTTTAAGGGAACTTGAATCTTTTCAAAAGCATTATTTTCACAATGAGAGCATTATTAGTTTTAAATAAAGCATAAACAGTTTTAAAAAGAAATTTCAATCAGTTAAAAGAAAGTTCAGTATGATTTAAAGAAGTACTTTTGAGTATTAACTCAACACAGAGATTAATGTAAGCATTATTATATGTTTTGGGAATAGTATTGAACACCGATTTGAGTATGGTTTAGATGAACCAGATTTCATAAACTGCGCCACTAGAGTAGGATATGATCATGTCGTTGGTTCGGGCGACTCCTCACACAACCCCTGATAAGGGCTTAGGTATGGATTCATAAGTTCAATTCATCCTTTACCCTGGCAAAATATTGGATGACTCTAACAACCAGGCAAGATGTTGTACCATCACGAGACTCATAGTGATGGTTGTCAATTAGAGAAACCCCGCAAGAAAAGTAAAGTATACTATTTTAGTATTTAATATTATTGCATGTCTCAGTTGTAAAACTTTACTGTTTTTATTACATTTTCATGCTTTACTTTTTAGTTGAGTAACCTTCGGTTCCTTTCAGTATGCATATTCAGTTTAGCCATTGTTTCATTCAACTGTATTGTATATCGTATATTGAATGTACTGACGTCATTCGATGCTGCATTATTTTATGATGCAAATACATATGTTCAGGATTGACAGCAGGCGCTTCGTTGAGATCTTGTCTTCATCAACTTATGTTTGATGAGACCTTCTTGTTTTTGGAGGGCTCCGTTTCATTTATATCTTTCAATTTTAGTACACATTTAATTCTTTATTAAGGTAAACGTGGGTCTTGTTCCGACACCTATCTTCAGTTAGTAGAGACTTCATAGAAAAGTTAGTGAGTCAATTCACTCTTATTAATATGATGTTTTAAACACACTATTTTTATTCAAAGCTATTTTCAAACTTTTGCTTAGGGATTGATTTTGAGATATTTTGAGTTTGGTTAACAATTTTAAATGCTCATCCCCTTTAAAAGCTTCTGCGCGTATGATTAGACTTCCACTAAGTAGTCAGCTAGACTAAGGTTTGTTTGAGACCAACAATGATTTTCGAGTGCCGATCACGCCTAGGGTGTAGAGTTGGGGTGTGACAATTATACTGAATCAGTGTAAGATTATACCGCAGTGGACTTGAATCTTCTTGAAGAGAGCGATATATTTTGCATTCATTTATTCAATTTTGTTATTTTATTTTTCAGTTGTAATTTACTATAATTTTGTGGGTAAATTTATTAAAAATATATATATTCAAAAAATAGAAAACTTAGAATTACACTTCCAATTCTCCACGCATACTCAACTCTTGATGTTTTTGGTATTCATTATCACCATAGATTATTTTTCATGAAGAAGCACACACAAGTCCAACATTACAATAAAAAAGTTAGAGAAATGTACAAAGTTCCCTTTGATTTTATTAGCAACTAAAAAGGAAAGAGGGAAGCAAATGGCCATATCAGTGGCAACACCATTTTCACCAAATCATCAACCTTTTTCTTTTCCTTCTTCATCAACCCAATATCTGAAAATCCACCATTTTCATAATCAAAGGTGTATTCCCAGAATACCCTTTTCGTCTTTCAGAAATAACAACCCTTTACCGGAAACTGAGTGCCCAGTTCCACTAGACCAGCAGCCTGTTAACGAATTCAAAGCCCTTTCTGATTCTTTCCCCTTTTCATGGGCTTCTGGTGACTTGGTTGAGTACTGTTCCCGTCTATTTGCTACTGGACTTGCTTTTGCCCTCTTTGTGGGCCTGCCCGTTAACTTATTCGGGTCGGCTGGACCCATACCCGAACCCCTTAAACCGTTCTTGGGTTCTGTTTCTGGTGGCCTTATTGTTGTCACTTTGGCTGTTGTGAGGATGTATCTTGGTTGGGCTTATGTTGGTAACAGATTGCTCAGTGCCACTGTTGAATGTACTGATTTTTCTTTTCTTTTTGTTTTTTGTTGGATTGAAGTTTTATGTCAATTAATCACTTCCTTTTTTGGGTTGGCATGGTGGTAGATGAAGAAACAGGATGGTATGATGGCCAGGTACTAATTCTTATGTTTTCTTCAATTTATGCCATTTGATTTTGTCATTTATTTGGAAACTTAGTACCTTTAGCTAATGGGGTTGGGCTCCACGAATTAACTCTCTAATCCAATGTTACTTGGCTTTTTGCCAGCACTTTTTGGCTTCAGAGAGTATTTTACCTTTTTCTTTTGTGGAAAATTCTGATATTTATTAGGATTAGTGTTAGAGAGTGAGCTATGAAGCCCAAAACTCCATCAATGGAGGATTTGAACAGAGAAGAAGAAAGCAGAAACTGAAAGATTGTGTATCGAAAATATCTTCACTCAGCTACAACTGTACATCACCTCCTCTATATATAGAAGTGTGTGATTGATACAAAAACATATCTAATCCACTAAGCTATCAGCTAACTGCAACAGGTACACTAACTGTTATCCTAACAAACTAACAACCAATCAGTCACAACATTAGTAACTAACTAGCCACGTGGATAGTCTTCATAACTAGATAAGCCACATTGATAATCAGTTATATCGTTACATTTCAATACTTCCCCTCAAGTTGGAGGGTGCAAAATGTTGAGCACTCCCAGCTTGCCTAGAAGATGTAGATGTTGAACTTGCAACCCTTTGGTCTACAAGGCTACTTGATGTTGAGTAGGAGCATACACAGTGCGAATCATGCTGGATTTGATCTTGTCTCGAATGAAGTGACAATCTATTTGTATGTGTTTGGTGCCCTCATGGAAAATTGGATTAGCTACAATTTGTATAGCAGACTTACTATCACTTAAAATGGAGACAAACAGCTTGAGAAACACCTCCAATTCTTTAAACAGGCCAAGTAGCCAAGTAACTCCAGCTATAACTGAGGCCATACTTCTGTATTCAGCCTCAACAAAACTCCTTGAAACAGTGTGTTGCTTTTTTGATTTCCAGGAAATCAGGGACTCCCCAAACTTGACCACATAACCTGTAACTGACCTCATTGTATTAGGGTATGCCCAATCTGAATCACACCAACATGTTAACTCATCCACAACCTTATCTTGGAACCAAACCCCTTGCCCTATGGTGCCTTTAAGATACCTGACCACCCTACTTGCAGCTTCCCAGTGAGTGCTTTGGTGACTGCATAAATTGACTTAGAGTCTGAACTGCATAACTAATGTCAGGTCTAGTACAGGTAGCATACATAAGTTTGCTTATACGCCTTTGATAAGAACTAATCACTTAGAAGATCATTTCCAGTGAGACCAGTAGCTTGATCATAATCCAAGGTGGTTAACTTCAAGTTGGACTCCAAGGGAGTGGCCACTGATTTTGCACCGTTGAGCCCCATATCAGAAACCAGCTCCAAGAGATACTTTCTTTGATTCAGAATGACCCTAGACTTAGATCTTAAGACTTCAATACACAAGAAAAACTTAAGTTCCCCTAAGTCCTTTAATCTAAATTGCTTGTGCAGCACTTGCTTAGACTAGAATGATTCTCAGCACTTGCTCCCTGTGATGAGTAAATCATCCACATAGACTAGAATGATAACCATCCTTTCCTTCCTTTTCAAGGTGAATAAGGAATAGTCATGTACACTCTGAGACAAACGAGCTTCCAACAGGGCAGTGGTGAGTTTAATATTCCACTGACTAGAGGCTTGCTTGAGGCCATACAAGGACTTAAGCAATCTACAGACTCTCTGCTCCCCTTGCTTCTCAAAACCTTCAGGCATCTTCATATATACCTCTTCACAGAGGTCACCTTGCAAGAAGGCATTATATACATCCATTTGGTACAAAAACTAACCTCTAGATACTGCTAGGGCAATGACACATCTCATAGTAACCATCTTGGCCACTGGGGAGAAAGTCTCATGGTAATCAAACCCTTTCCTGTTGACTATAACCTTTGGCCACTAACCTGGCTTTGAACCTCTCCACATCACCATTTGCTTGATACTTAGCCTTATAACCCACTTAGAACCAACAACATTCTTTCCTGGTGGTAGATCAACTATATCCCAAGTGTGGTTGTCTTCAAGCAGTGTTTTGAGAAGCGAGAAGCGGGAAGCGGAAAAAACGACGGGGGCTCGCTTCACAGAAGCGAGAAGCGTGAAGCAAAGTGCATGCTTTTTTCAGAAAAAGCGTTATTTAGTATAAAAATATAAAATATAAAATATGCATAGATAAATAATCAAGAACTCAAAAGAATTAGAGTAAAAAGTAACTAGATAGTCAATAATCCTCATAAGTAACAACATATAAAGCAAATGCATAACCAAATCACAAAGAGAGCAAAATCCTATTCTTCAACAAGATCCTCAAACTCTTGAAGTGCCATCAACAAGGGTTCTACTTCTACTTGGTCCTCATCTTCTTCCTCATCGGAGGACTCATCAACAAGAGTTCTACTTCTATTTGAACATGAACTTGAGAACCTGTAGCTACTCTTTTTTCCTTGCCCCTTAAAGTACTCCCCCTAAAACCATAAATATTCTCCTCCACACCACTAGCCGTAGCAACATCACCATAAGTGAGACCTTCTCCTTCATATACTTCTTCATCTTCATGATTTTGGGGTGCTCTAGTTAACCATTCATTTGCATTATCAATATTATCCAACAAAATTGGATCAATGGTATTGCGAGCATTGTAGCGACGCACCAATGTTCTATTATATTTGATGAACACTAGATCATTCAGGCGTTTTAACTCAAGCCTGTTTCTCTTTTTAGTATGAATCTGCATAGAATTCGTAGAAAGTAATTAATGGGAGGACTTTGGACAATTAAGATATCATTTAATTTAGTAATAACGTAATATCGTAATATAGGTTCTCACATGTTCATACACGCTCCAATTTCTCTCGCAACCGGATGAGCTACAAGTTAAACTTTGCACTCTAGCAAATTGTTGCAAGTTTGGGACATTATGACCATATTGCATCCACCATTCAACTGTAGAAGAATTATTTTAAAAGTTAATATGTAATAACTTAAAAGTTAAAGCTCAAACAGTTAAATGTTGAAATGCTCACTTGGTGACCTTAAGGTTCTAGCTCTAATGGCCGACTCAATTCCAAGTAGCCCATCAGCTTTCATGTACACACCAAGCTCATCCCCTACTTTGTCTTGCAAAGTTTTATCTAGGATCATCCTCTCAACACATGCATGATATCCCAACCACACTTCTTCAGTTAAAGTCTTCATCTCATTATTTTTATAATAGAGCCCCGGGTTCAAAATATGTCCTGCTGCATGTAAAGGTTGATGAAGTTGATCCGTCCACCTTGCATCAATGATTTTGAAAACATTCATATATTTCCTTTCATCATAATTGAATGCCTTTTCAATACTTTCTTTTGCCCTATCCATGGCTTCATAAATGTAGCCCATTGGTGGTTTTTTCTCCCCATCCACCATACGAAGTACATTAACTAAAGGACCACCAACTTTAAGTGCTTGAACAGTGTCATTCCAAAAATATGGACTAATGATGTGTCTCGCAACTTCTTTCCCAAGAGTTTCCTTTGCATAGACACTTTCATTCCATTCAGTGGACATAAACAAGGTTCTTAGATTTTTCTTTTGCATATAAAAACTATGCAATGTCAAAAAAATTGTTGCGAATCTTGTCTTAGTAGGTTTTACCAAGTTTCTTTGCTTTGTGTATCTCCTCATCATATTCAACAACAGTGCCCTTTGACTGATATAAGAATGTATCTTAACAGCCTTACCAAAAACTATTCAAAAAAATTTAATAGTTAATAAGTAAGAAAACTAACATGAAGATTAAAAAAGAATATTAAATATCAAGACTCAAGTTCACCTGTAGAATATGGGGCCTCTTTGAAAATGTCACCAAACATCAAGTTGATACAGTGAGCAGCATAAGGAGTCCAGAAAATATGTGGGAACACTCCCTTCAACATGTCACCCGCTTTTTTGTTCTCACTTGCATTATCAGTCACAATTTGTACCACATTTTTCTTGCCTATTTTCAAGATAGTCTTCTCAAACAAGTTAAACATCTTATTAGAGTCAGTAGAAGAGTCACTAGCATCATGAGATTCAAGGAACACACTTCCTTTTGGAGAATTCACCAAAACATTGATGATCATTTTTCCATTCCTTGCTGTCCATTTATCCATCATAATGGAACAACCATACGTTTTCCATTGAACCTTATGATCTTCTACAATTTTATTTGTCTTTTCCACCTCTTTTTTTAAACAAGGAACTCTTACCTCATGAAAGGTGGGGGGCTTCATTCCAGGGCCATATTGGCCTACTGCCTCAATGAATTCACCAAAACTTTCGGTGTAGTTAACACAATTGAAAGGCAAACCTGCATCATACATCCACCTAGCAAAAGCAGATACAGCACGATCCCGTAAAATCTTGCTAGAAGCCTCTAGATCAATAGGTCCACCTTTTCTCTTTTAATTTGGTTTTTGCGAGAAATAGAGATTAAGAGGACCTTTGACATTGCTAGCGGTGGATGACCCACTTTCACTTGTTGAAGGTTTCTTTTTTGTTTTTGAGGGAGGCCCCATTGGCATATTCACTTCAACTTCATCATCCATTTCATCATCATCAACAAGATTCACCATGGATGCTTCAGGATTCATTTGAGTTTTAAATTCATTTTGTTTCGTAAAATACTCTTTTATTTCTTCCTTCACACTATTCGGGACCCTTGGACACACTTTAACATCTTTATAACCACTAATAAGATGCTTCTTGTGACGAAATATTCCGCCATTATATGTTATATCACAAAAAACACATTTGATTTTTGTGTTACTTCCCATGGCAATTCCATATGCCCAAGCTGGATCCCTTTTTTGTGCCATTAAGAAAATACAACTTACTACAAAGAAAAAATAGAATAATAATTCAGTCACACAAGTCAAATTGTCAAAACAATAACAGAGCAGTTGCAGTAAAATTAAAAGAGCAGCTGCAGCAAAATTTTAAAAAAATAATAAAGCAACCACTTTGGAAAAAAAACAGAGCATATGCTTTATCTTAAAAAAAAAGGCCAAACTGCTGAATAAAAGTTGAAAAAAATAATTCTTTCGCAGACAGCAATTGCGCAGAAATAGAAAAAGAAGAAGAGAAGAAGAGAAGAAGAGAAGAAGAGAAAAAGAGAAGAAGAAAAGAAGAGAAGAAGATCGCAGCAGTTGAGAGCAGTGCTGCGCTGAATGAAAATAAAAATAGAAATTGAAAGAGAAGAACAGAAGAACAGAAGAAGAGAATAAGAGAAGAAGAGAAGAAGAAAAACTAACCTGGTTGACGTTGAAATGTCGAAGTTGGACTGTCGAATTGAAGAAGTCACACTGAAAGAGCAGCTTGGAGAAGTCACAGAAGTTATACAGTTTTTTTTAAAAAAAAAAACCTAGCGCCGCTTTTTTCCAAAAAGCTCGCTTTTTTCTCGCTTTTAGATGAAGCGCGCTTCTCGCTTCTCCCGTGAAGCGCTCGCTTTTCCGAAATCGCTTCGCTTCACGATGTTGAAGCGCTAGTACCTCGCCTCGCTTCGCTTCACGCTTAAAGCGAGCGCTTCAGCGCTTTTTCACAACACTGTCTTCAAGGGCTTGGATCTCTTGTTTCATAGTGTGAATTCATTTTTCATCCTTGGCTGCCTCTCTAAAGCTTCTAGTATCCACTAGGTTGGAAAATTTAGCTAGATAACTATGATAGGTAGAAGTGATATTATCATAAGAAAGATGATTGGCAATAGGATATCTACTAGGTTGTTTCCTAGTAGGAGCTGCATAATCCTTCATCCAAATAGGCTGCATAGTAGGCCTAGTGGTGTGTTTGATTGGGTGGATGGGGGGATCAATAGGGATATCATCAGGTTGAAGAAGTGGACTGTCCTCAGAAGGAAGATCCCCAGATGTAATAACAGGAGATAAATCAGGCGGCATATCAACAGTATAGATGATGCTATCAGCTGGCAAGTCTATAGTACCACAATTATCAACACATTCTTCAAACAAGTCATAATCAAGTAACACTGGATGTGGTGAGGTAGGATTCTGAACCACCTCCTGTGAAGTAGCAAAAGGTTAGATATGTTCTTTAAACACCACATCTCTACTAACAAAAAATAGCTTGGTGTTAAGATTCATCAACAAGTAGCCTTTTTGAGTTTCAGAATATCCCATTAAAACTGCTGACTTTGCCCTCTCTGCAAATTTGTCACCTTTAGGCATAGATGAAGCATAGCACAGGCAATCAATCACCGCGATGGAGACCTAGAATATAACATCTCATATGGGGTCTTCCCATTGATAGCTGAAGGGGGCAATCTATTCAACAAATAAACCGCAATACTTGATAGGCATGCTAGATTCAAATCTGGTTGCTTTAGCCACATTAAGTATATGTATTCCTCTCTACTGTTCCAATTTGTTGTGGTGTGTGGACACAACTACTTTGGTGTACTATGGCTAGGTGCTTGAACAAATCTGTGCATTAAGAATTAAATTTTTTTGTACCATTGTTGACCTAACCAACTTGATATGTGCTTCAAACTGAGTCTGTAGCATTACCAGAAAATTCTTAATTGCCACAACTGTTTCAGATTTAAGTTGCAACAAATGAATCCAAGTAAACCTGCTACAATCATCCACCACATTTAGAAAATATTGTTTCTTATCAAAAGTAGGAGTTCTATAAGGACCTCATAGATCCATATGCACATATAAAAAGGTAAACTAGCTCTAGAGGTATTAGTTGGAAAAGACAATTTAGTTTGCTTAGTTAAAGGGAAAACTGAACAATTATTTAGAAACTCACCATCTTTATTACTCTGTAGTAGATTCAGGCACTTCATGACTCGAGGAGACGGATGCCCAAGCCTTTTATGCCACAAACTGCAATCCTGGATAGGCATAGTAGCTGCTAGCCTTTGTTTATTCTTTGGTACATTCTTCTTAGGCACTCCGTTGTCACTTCTGAAGATGTATAAACCGCCATCCTCCTTACCAATCCCCTTCACCCTGCTACTGTAAAGGTCTGAAAGATACATAAATCAGGGTAAAAAGAGACAAAGCAAGATAATTCCCTGGTGATTTTGGACACTGATAGCAGGTTAAACTTGAAATATGGTACAAATAACATTCTTCACCATTTCATTGTCAAATATGGGAGCATCCCCAATATGTGAGAATCAGCTGTAGCTCTTGTGGGCAAATTCACCTTATCTCTCCTTGTTGTGGTACTATGACTGTCATTAGGTGTCTATTTGCTGCTATATGGTGAGAAGCACCAGAATCCACTATTCAATCTCCTGAAAAAAGACTAGACATGAAACAGGTAGCAATACCTGTCATGTTGCCATGAGTCTCCTGTGTGTCTTTATTCAGCATCTTAATATCTGCTTGTATTCATCCTCAGTGAATCCATGTCCCTTTGATACAAATGCATTGTTGACTTCATGACTAGAGGAGGCAACTTGACCTTGATCATCATGTTTCCCAGAGACATTGTTTACTGAAGAAAAGGATTGTTGACCACTACTGGTAGCCTGGGCCTCCATGTCCTCCAGTGTTGCCATAGATTGGTGATCTGCCTACTCTATAACTTCCACCACCATAGTCATTCTTCATCTTCTTTTGTTTCCAGTCACTAGAATAACCAATCAATTTGTAACAGTTATCCTTAGTATGGTCAGTGGACTGGCAATACTCACACTGCAGGAAAGGCTTTCTTCCTCTAAAATTCTGATTTCCTTGATTATAATTCTGATATCGACTAGTTTGCATGATCATTGGATCAGTTTTCTCATTTACAATGGTTACGCAAGCAGAGTGTTGAATCTCATCTTCAATTATCATAGCATAATCCTGATTTATGGATGGAGTCGCACTTTTCAATAGAGTTTGTCTATGAGCCTGATCATATGAATCATTTAATCCACTAAAAAACTGTATCAACCTCAACTGATACAGATGATCTACATAATCCTTCAACTTAAGACATTCACAACTTGGCGAGGGTACTACAGCATCATACTCACTCAGAGACCTTTCAATTTGCTAAGATAAGCTGAGACAGAATCAGTACCTTGTGAGAGAGTCCTAATCTCTCTATGTAGTTGATAGATCCTGATTCGATTGACCTTGTCAAATCGTTCCTTCAAGTCTTCCCATACCTTGTGGGCACTCATAGCATATATGATTCCTCCGAGAAGCTCCTCAACAACTGTGTTCATCAACCACGATAGTACAATGGCATTGCATGTCTCCCACTGCTCCTTCCATTCCTCTTTGTACGATTACTTCGAATATGCACCTGTTACGAATCCATATTTCCTTTTACCCAGAAGTGCAACCCTCATTGATCTGCTTCATATCCTGTAATTATGAGATCCAGTGAGCTTGATAGGAATTATCACAGAATCTGATATATCTGAGGGACCTATGAACAACGGATGACTGTAATCGATCTTCATTGTCGCCATTTATAAATTCTCAACAATTTGATGTGCAAATCAAAAATCTAAACGTAATTCTTGCACAACCAATGTCGACTGCTCTAATACCATGTTAGAAAGTGAGCTATGAAGCTCAAAACTCCATCAATGGAGGATTTGAACAGAGAGAAACAGAGAAGAAGAAAGCAGAAACTAAAAGATTATGTATTGAAAATATCTTCACTCAGCTACAACTATACATCATCTCCTTATATATAGAGGGGTGTGATTGATACAAAAAAATATCTAATCCACTAAGCTATCAGCTAACTACAACAGGTACACTAACTGTTATCCTTACAAACTAAAAAACATTCACATCATTGGTAACTAACTAGCCATGTGGATAGTCTTCATAACTAACTAAGCCACATGGATAGTCAGTTATATTGTTACATTTCAATAATTAGTTATACTAAATGTGTCTGGTGCATGAAAAATCCCATGTTCACCCAGGCTTCAGGGAAGGGATGCATTCCAAGAGGGTGTGATATAGGCAGCCACCTTGACCCAAGCATCAATGGCTGATTCCATAGCCCAAATTCATGACCTGGTCACATGGAAACAACTTTACTGTTGCTCCAAGGCTCCCCTTCACAAATAGTTGTGCTAGTCGAAATAAAATATTCCCAAGTGGAGCGAAATGGATGTAGAAGGTTACTGGAAAAACTGCTTCAATGTCTAATGAATTTCTATTTGCTGACATATCGAGTAGGACCTCTAAAATTAATTATAGTATAGTTTTGTTATCCTTCTAAGAAATATGCAACATTGCAGGATTAAATCGTGAATCAAAAGCATTAACGACTCTTGATTCCTATAATTTAATCCAAATAGGATTGGAAAGATGTTATGAAGCTGTGAAAGGTTGTGTACCCTTCAACTTTACTTCTTAACTGTTACCTTTTAACCAAGCAAAGAAGATGCCCCAGACATAATTTAGGTCCAATCTATTCTGGGAGTGGTAATGGCTGTCTTGCCTTTGATACATTCAGCTGCACCTTAGCTAACTAGTTCGTGGTCTGAGTGTTGCCCTAAAACACATGTTTAACGTAGAGGCTAGAACTGCAAGTCTTGTTTCTGACCAAAAATTGTTTTGCTTTTCTGATATTGCAATCATTGATCTTGTTCGTGGTCTGAGTGTTGCCCTAAAACACATGTTTAACATAGAGGCTAGAACTGCAAGTCTTGTTTCTGGTCAAAAATTGTTTTGCTTTTCTGATATTGCAATCATTGACCTTGTTCTTTCCCTGAACAATAACCTGATCTATGGTTACAGAATTGTCATTTATTTACTGAAATGTGATATCTACATGAATATGTCCATTCGAACAAGTTTGTACATCTTGAATGTTGCACAGAAAGCCAAACCATAAACATCTGAACTTCAAGAGTTGCACAAGGCTCTCTTTTCCTTCAAAACATACCGAGTTGTAGATAAACTCGTCTCCGAAAAGCATAATGCTTTTGTATGAGAAAAGGCAGATTTTGGATGCAACCCTTACAGCTGACGAGTTAGTCAATTCAATTCCTTAGATACGGATGTTGGAGATCCTATGTTGAGAATTGGATTTGGATTGAAGTGGAGATATTGGATCTTGTATATCTCTTAGAATTAGGGATATTTTTATAATGATTATTAGGGAGCCGCTTAGTTTCTTTGGAAGTAATAGGGGGCCCCTCTTCCCTCTGCTATTTATTCTAGTTATGAAAGCCCTCAGTAGGATGTTGACACGTAAAGGCAGGAGATTATATGCAAGGCTTTCAGGTAAATGGTTACATTGGAGAATGTAAAACTGTGTGCCTCACCTCCTGTTCTCAAATCATACTCTATTCCTTGGTTATCTGTATATGTCGAAGATCCGGTATCTATTCAGAACTTAAGAATGAGTTGAACAATTTTTAGGCCTGGAAATCAACTTAAGGAAGTCAGAATTGATTCCAGTGGGACTCCTCCAGAATTCTCAGCATTTTCCGTGGCAGTGAGGTTGTGGGGTGGTCGCACTACCCACAGAATATTTGGGATTTCCAGTTGAAGGGAAGTTTAAAGATGTAGATCTCTAGAGGCTTGTAATTGAAAGATGAGAGAAAAGGTTTGGAAGGTGGAAATGCATTTTTTGTTAAGGGATGCAATATAATTATCCTTTCTAATTTTCCACATATTATATGCCATTGTCCTGAATTACTTCTCTGTTACTGTGAGATTGAAGAAGTTGATGAAAGATGTCCTATTGGAAGGAATAGAGTGGAGAAGACTTAGTTGTCATTGTCCTGAATTACTTCTCTGTTGCTGTGAGATTGAAGAGGTTCATGAAAGATGTCCTATCGGAAGGAATAGAGTGGAGAAGACTTAGTTGAATGGAAAGCGAAAGAAGGTCTAATAGAAATAGGTGGATTTGGAATTCATTGGTTATCTTCTTTAGTCTTTCAAACAAGCACTCTTGGGAAAATGGAAAAAAATGGATGTGTGGAAGTTGTCTACGAGTAAAATGGAGTCTGTTGATTCTGGGCGAGGAAAGACTGCAAGAAACAGTTACGTTGAATTGAATGGGAGAATATAGCTTAGGCTAAATGCTGATTACATCATAGAATTTGCCTGTGTTAAGATTATTTTGGATGAGAAATTTTCCACATCCTTTGGTACTTGAAGGAGATTTTTCCTTGAAGATATGGGTGAAGGAATATAGCTTTTAGGCTAACTGCTGATTTCATGCATGTGATTTGCTAGTATTAATAATCTAGTCTTTAGCTAATATCTGATGAGAATATTTTCCGTGTCCTTTGGTAGTGAAGGTAGTTTTTCATTGCAGATATGGGTGAAGACTCCTGAAGTTTTGGCACGGGACCGCCTTTTGGGTTCTTTCTCTGTAAGTAATTCAAACTTGGTCAAGTTATCGGATAAACTATTTTGGTGTGCAACAACGTTATGGTACAATTTCTTTGCTAAATAAAAGATATTCTTATTCTTGAGTAAATTGATCTAGCGCTTTTATTTACTGATCAGGGTTATTGCTTGAAATATGATGCTGCATTAGCTATGTAGGAATAGCTTTTCGGGCAGATTTTTCTAATGGATTTAGATTATTGCATCTTCTAGTAAGGATGGCAAATCTTAGTAATTGAATCAGCAGATCTTGTTCCATGCATTCTCAAGTCCATACTATGGAATTCTCATACCTTATTCGATTCATCACAACTCAATACAAAAGACTCAAATTACTCATAATTCCTGGAATTAAGGGACGCTAAACCTTTAAATGAAAGAAAGATGCTTCTAAGTTGACAACGATTGAATTTGTTCCAGTGGGACAGAAATCTTGCTGAGTGCAAACTGATTGTATTGTGAAGTGACTACTCTTTCTGGCCTACCATGCAGGTGAAGCCTGTCCTGAGTAGATTAAAGAACACCTTAGTGGTTCTTGCAACATCATTGCTTGTGTGTGTTGTCGTTTTTGTCAATATTGAGAATGTCCAAAAGGATAGTTACATACCATCAGAAGAAGCTGGTGGTAGATCTGTACCAGGAGTCTACGATGATGAGTCTGCAAGATCATTTGAACCTGATGCATTTTGTGGTGGTGAACCTGCTGATCCTTAATTCTTAATGCACTTCTGTATATAGTACCATGTAACCATATGTGTACAGTAATAGAGTTAAATGTATATTCTTCCTTTCCTCCATTCTCCTGTTTCTGGAAATGCATAAATATAGTTCATGTTATTTCTCTTTTAAGGTGTGTTCGTATGAACTAAATATTTTATGAAAACTTGTTTTCTTGATTAAACAATTTTCTCAATGTTTGGTTACCTTGAACTTGAAATATTGACAATAATCTTTCCGAAAAAGGGGAAATGATTTCCTTCGCTTATAGAAATTCATATATGTTGTTTACTTTTTAATATTTCGTAGATTTTGTGCTTTACTTGAAAGAAGTGTGTGCTTCACTTTTCGCTTTTGATACAAGCTCGGATAGAGATATCTTTTTTTTTCTTCTTCTTTTTAAGTATATTGAGAGGATGATTGTGGTAGGTGACCATCTATATAAAATTAGTTAATTTATGATTCTTGTAATATCTGTAGCTTGCTCGAGATTAATGCTAAGTTGCTATTTATGTGGTTTACATCCTCCCATCTCTGGCCACTCTGCTTTATTTGACAAAACACCTTTAAATACTAAAAAAAAAGGAGATTAAAGTGTCTTCATCAAGCATATAAAGATAGATAGATGACCACAACCACAAACAAAATGATGTGTCTTTGTAGGGGACAGGGGGGTTGATATATATATTAATAGTTTTAGTGTGCGTATCTCGGACATATAGCTTAGTGATTATTATATATTTGAAAATAATAACTAATCAATATTCTATAAGATTTAAATATATTTGACATATTTGGTGTAATAGATAAATGGAGATAGTTTTGTTATAAATTTTTAGTACTTCTTAATCTCTTATTTTGTTATAAAGTTTGGATAATTTATTCCATAATTAATAATTAGTACTGAGATAAGTTATTTTTACCTCTAAGTGGAATAATAATCTTGGAATAACTTTTCCCAAGGTAAAATGACAAAACTACCCCTTCAAACCCTTTTAATACCTCACCTTTTACATCTTTTTATATTTATTGAAGGTATTTTTATAAACAAACAACTTATTCTTAGAAATTATGTAATGCATATTATTACAACAAACCAAACATTCACTAAAAATAATATCAAATAAGTAATCTCAACGTAATTAGTCTCAACGTAAATAATCTATCTTCAAAACAAACGACCCCCTTTTCTCTCTTCTCCATGCTCTTGGCGTAAAGTAGTTATCGTACGTCGGTGCGGTCATGGCCAGAAGATTAGGTCAAGGACGAGGACGTCCGCGAAAACAATCACTAGTTACCTGGGAAAATTAGGTAAAAGGGATGTTTGAGAGTTGAATAAAGAATAAGGGATTTGTATTTTTTTTCTTTTTTTTTGTTATAAATATTTAATTAGGGATTAATTATTAAGAATTGGGGTTGATTTGAAATATTTATAAATTTAGGATAAAAAATTAAAATATCAAAACTTATAATAAAAACCCTAAATCTATTCATTTCCTTCCTTCATTTGTTCTGTTTCCTCCTCTTCTTCTCTTCTCTTCTCTTTTCTTTTTTCGAATTCGTTCTCCTTTATTCGAATTTCTTTGTTCTCCTCTCCTCTCTTCTCTTTTCTTTTCCCAATTCTTTCTCCTTTATTCAAAAATCAAAGTAGATCAACATTATTTTGTCAGCCTTCAAGTTCACCTTGAAGACAATTTTAATTTTAAGGTAATCTCATTTTTTTCCTCTTCATGTGTTTTCTCCTTTTGAATCAGTGAAATATTGTATTATGTGATGTCATAGTTGTATATGGAATTAATTTTGTGGCTGCTATTGTTTTAGAATTTCTTCTATGGGTAAACAATCGATGGTTGTTTAAACAACTTGTGTTTATTTTATAACTTCAAGAAGTTTATTTATTTGGTCTATTGTTGATAATTTTATGATAATTTATGTATGTAGATAAAATGGCTAGCTCAACTGAAGAGGAATCTGCTTCTACTGGAGAAGCGGATAGATTTCCACAAGCTCAAGAAACAGAAGAATTGACCTCATCAGCTCGTGGTTCAGTTAGAGAAGATGAAAATGTAGAAGATGAGGAATCAATAGATCAGGAAGATAAAAATGAAAGTGGAAAAGAAAGCGTAGAAGATGAGGAATCAACGCATCTGGAAGGACAAAATGAAAGTGGAGAAGAAAATCCAGAAGATGAGAAATCAACGGATCAACAAGAAGAAAATGAAAGCGGAGAAGAAAGGGAAGAAGAAACAAATCATGTACTTTTCGAACAAAGAAAAAAAGTATTACATGATGAGAATGCTACCCTTCAAAATCAAATGTGAGTGTTTTTTTAAATTGTTATTAGTGAAAACAAAGAGTAGGCATTTTTCTTGAGCTTGTGGGAACCTGCAGTTGTTTAAACAACATGCAGTTGTTTATAAACAACTGCATGTTGTTTAGTTGTTTATAAACAACGTGTAGTTGCTTATTAACAATATAGAAGAACATAATGTTTAATTTAGGAAACGATAAAGAAGTTAAATTATTACCTTAAATCACTAAGATGAAATGTTTATCCCCTTTGAAGCAAATTCCCAAACTATGTATTAACAAATTACTATCAAGAACACAGAAGTAACACAATTCAATAAACAACATTCAATACACTACATGTTTCAATTGATCATGTTTCAAACAAACAATTGTTATTTAAGCATCAACTAGTTGTTTAAACTACCACCAGTTCAAACAATATATGTTTGTGGATTTTTTATACTTTCTTTTAATTAATCAATTTTATAATCATGTACAGTTTGCTGATGACTCTGATACTGAGATTCCTGAATGCATCAAGTCCATTGATCTTACTAAATATAGCTTCAAGACACATTATTTCACGCACGGTGATATTTCGGGAAAGATTTTTGTAAAGTCACCTCTAGGAGGAAAAACATTTCTTGAATTTAGAGGACTTCTAGTAGAACAAGGTATTTTAGAGGTGTTCAAAAAAAGTTGTTTTGGGCATTTTATAGATATTCCGATGCAACGGATAAATTTTGGATCGATGATAGTTCATGATCTTCTACTCCGACGCATCATTTGTCAGAAAAAGTTAGAGCTATGGTTTGAATATGAAAATATGCCTGTGTGTTTTGAATTAAGGGAATTTGCCTTGATAACGGGACTACGGTGTCACCCTTTTCCTTCTGAAAAGGCATTGGCTAGTCGGGTAAAGAAGGGTGAACCATTATGGGAATTTGTTTGCAAGGAAGAAAAAACTGTTAGTGCTAACCTCCTCCTTGAAAAGATCAAATCACCTGAAACACCAAAAAATTATAAGTTTTCACTTGCCTTGGTTTGGTTCTACCACTGCATCTTATGTGCAAGAGATATATCATCAAGTGTTGATGCCGACATGACCAAGCTAGCTTGCAAGCCCTCGGTCTTCAACGAATATCCATGGGGCCTCAAAAGCTAACTTTTGACTGTTGAGTATCTTGCAAAACCAATAAAATCTAAATACAACCTCTACGGCTTTCTGTGGGCATTCCTGGTAAGTAAATATTTTTTTAATATTATTTTCTTTTAATATTTATATTGATTGTAATTTATTGTTACGTAATTTAGGCTTGGGCTTTTGAAGCTATTTTGAAACTTCAACGAAATGCTAAGAATGCTCCCCCTGAGAGTACATTGCCACGTATGTTAAGGTGGATGTCGTATGGAGGCCTAAAAAAATCTATGGATCCATTCGGTACCACTGAAGAAAACGTAAGTCTCTAAACCTGTTAAACAACCTGAGACTTGATTAAACAACTTGAAGTTGTTTGAACTAAACAATTTTCAGTTGTTTAATATACATGATGTTGTTTATAAAGGAAGATCATAACATTAAATTTTTTATTTTTTCTATGCAGGTAGTGCATCCTTTCTTGTTTCCTACAAATGTAGAAAAAAAGGAAAAATACATGAAGGACCTTGAGCCATTTTTCAGTGAGGAAGCTGATGAAAAAATTGATATGTTAAAAGCATAATTGATTGGGGTGACAACAATCACAACGGGTGAAGTAGGAGCTAGGGAAGTTGGTGGTGAGGACAAGATCCCAGTAAGGAGTGGGGCAGAGGAAAGGAGCCCGCACAGTCCTTTAGTGAATTCTGGTGACAAATTTGTTGGTAGTCCAGCCAACTTTGATTTTGGTGGTTAGTATAGTGAAGCAAGAGTTGGTGCAGGATCTTTTGGTGTTTGTCCTTCAAATGCAAAGTGCTCTTGTGAATGTCTCACTTGTGCAGAGAAACAAAGATAATTGAAACTGAAAATTTCTAAAATAGAGGAGGAGTTCAAAGAAATGGGAAAGTCTGTCAAACAACTTGTAGAAGAATTATCCACTTTGAATAAAAAGCTCGAGCCTAGGAGGATGTTAAGGAATTCCAAATACATAAGAACTCCATTTACAGCTGGTGCACGTAAAACGAAGAAGAGAATAAGTGTGACAAATCTACTACCTGATATTTACAAGACTCTTGACATTGATAAGAGCAAGGAAAGAGTGGAACCATAAACTAGGAATGTGTTTGTTGGATAATTTTTGTTGATAAATTTGTGGTGGATCTTTTTGTTAGACTATTTGTTGATGTGAAAATATAATAAACTATTTATGGATAATTTGTAGAAGATGCTATGAGTCTTTTTGTGATGTTGATATATGGTTGCTTAAACATTCATAGTAGATGTTTATAGATGGTTGTTTACTAAAACAACATGATGTTGTTTAACAACTTCAGTGGTTACTTAAACATTAATAGTAGTTGTTTATGCTATTCATAAAAAGTAGGCTTGTTAACAGTTTAAAGTTTTTCCCTTAAAAAGTAGGTAAACAACTAGTGGTTGCTTAAACAGACACTAGTTTCAGAAAATATATAATTATTTATACTGAAAAATTATTGTTCATAAAAATATTGTTAAACAAGTAGTGATTTCTTAAACAAATAATTGTTGCTTAGAATAAACAACAAGAAGTTGTTCAAACAACTCTTGATTGCTTATACAAGAATTTCATATCTCGCAAAAAGTAGGTAAACAACTAGGGGTTGCTTAAACAACTATGGATTGCTTACAATAAACAACTAGTGGTTGCTTAAACAACTATGGATTGTTTACAATAAACAACTAGTGGTTGCTTAAACAACTATGGATTGTTTACAATAAACAACTAATGGCTGCTTAAACAACTATGGATTGTTTACTTTAAAATCCATCAAATGACTCGTTTAATGTTGAATTGTTGTCAAGTCAATAAGTTGATGTTCAAATATTCATATAATCAAACAACATATCACTTGATCAATAAGTTATAGTTATACTATTAGTAGAGTCAATCAGTTGATGATCAAATTATCAAGTTGGATTTAATTACTAATTGAACGACTCATTTGATGTTGAATTATTGTCAAGCCAATAAGTTGATGTTCAAATATTCATATAAATGTCCAATTAAAATTCTTGTATAAGTAATAAAAAGTTGTTTGAACAACTTCTTGTTGTTTATTGTAAGCAATCAATATTTGTTTAAGCAGCCACTAGTTATTTATTATAAACAATCCATAGTTGTTTAAGCAACCCCTAGTTGTTTACCTACTTTTTACGAGATATGAAGTTATTATATAAGTAATAAAAAGTTGTTTGAACAACTTCTTGTTGTTTATTGTAAGCAATCAATATTTGTTTAAGCAGCCACTAGTTGTTTATTGTAAACAATCCATAGTTGTTTAAGCAACCCCTAGTTGTTTACCTACTTTTTACGAGATATGAAGTTATTGTATAAGCAATCAGGAGCTGCTTAAATAACTTCTTGTTGTTTATTGTAAGCAATCAATATTTGTTTAAGCAACCACTAGTTATTTATTGTAAACAATCCATAGTTGTTTAAGCAACCCCTAGTTGTTTACCTACTTTTTACGAGATATGAAGTTATTGTATAAGCAATCAGGAGCTGCTTAAACAACTTCTTGTTCTTTATTGTAAGCAATCAATATTTGTTTAAGCAGCCACTAGTTGTTTATTGTAAACAATTCATAGTTGTTTAAGCAGCCACTAGTTGTTTACCTACTTTTTACTAGATATAAAGTTATTGTATAAGCAATCAAAAGTTGTTTAAACAACTTCTTGTTGTTTATTCTAAGCAACAATTATTTGTTTAAGCAATCACTACTTGTTTAACAATATTTTTATGAACAATAATTTTTCAGTATAATAATTATATATTTTCTGAAACAACTAGTGTCTGTTTAAGCAACCACTAGTTGTTTACCTACTTTTTAAGGGAAAAACTTTAAGCTGTTAACAAACAATATCCACTTGTAAAATCCAATAAAAAAAACAGCCAACTTAGTACATTGATTCAGTTTCAAGCACAAAATAGATAATTCGATTACAAGTACGAATTTAAGAAGCTACACTACTGCTTGTTCCTTCATTTTGTCTCACTCTGAGACTACACGTAGTTCTTTTGTGACCAACTCTTTTGCATATGGAGCATTTATTTTTCTTCTTCTTTGAACCCCGCTCCAAGACTGAAGGTGCACATTTTCTCTTCTTTTGGCCCAATTTGCGCACCACATATGGACAAGGTATTTTACTCTCCAAAAGCTCTGGAGGAAGCTCCCAAAATTCTTCAGATAACACTGGATGAATTAATTTTTCATATGCATGTTTGTATGACCATACTGAATAATATGGAGAAACAAAATCATAAATTCTTAATCCATAATCATCCCCGAACTGGATTCTTATCGCTGCAATAGCATGTGGACAATGTATTTTGTTCAAATCAAACTCTCTACAAGAACATGTTCTATTGTTTAGATCAACCATAGCCACTGAACCATGACCAATGATGCTAAAAGTGTGGAAGCTTATTTGATGGGCCAATAGTGTATTGCCTATAGTTACATTTTCTCTTATTTTTCTTTCAACAGAAGGGGCACATATGGTTGATGTGTTGGCCAACATCATACGCCTCTCATGAAATTTTTGAGCAAACCTCCTATTTATAGAATTGAATAGAGCAGTGATTGGGAATTCTCTTTCTGCCAAGAACATCGAATTAATTGACTCAGCAATGTTGGTGGTCATTACATCATACCTAAAACATCAACAAATAAATACATATTAACTAAGAATCTATAATATTGTTTAGTGTAAGCAAATATAATTTGTTTAAGTAATCAATGGTTGTTTATAACGTACCTGTTGCCAGGGAAGTGTGCTCTACTCCATCTGTGGAAACCAACATCCTCAAGATATTTGGCGACACTAATATCCAAATTTTTGATTTGTTGAAAATGATCATTAAACTCGTCCCTCTGATATGCTTTCGCTGCATCATAAAAATGGTGCATCCAATCTCCACAGTGAAAATTTTTGCGGATGCTTTCACCAAGATACCTCACACAAACTCCATAATGAGCTTTAGTATAAATCTTTGAAACCATTTTCTTTATAGATGGATGTCTATCAGAAATTATGCACAACTCATTAGTGTTGGGGACGATCTCGAGCAATTATTCAAAAAAGTACTGATATGAGGCATTACCCTTCGAATTTACAATACAAAATGCCAAGGGAAATATGTGATTTTCGGTATCCAACGCCACAGCAGACAACAACACTCCGCCATACTTTCCAAACAAATGTGTTCCATCAACAGCTAGGACTTTTCTTGTATAAGCAAATCCATTTATCCAAGCTCCATAGAATACAAAAAAATACAAGAACCTGCCATAAGAATCAACCTTCAAATCTGTCTTGCTTCCTTCATTTG
Organism: Solanum dulcamara; assembly: GCF_947179165.1. Taxonomy (NCBI): domain Eukaryota; kingdom Viridiplantae; phylum Streptophyta; class Magnoliopsida; order Solanales; family Solanaceae; genus Solanum; species Solanum dulcamara. The sequence continues at coordinate 56,942,542 of NC_077241.1, forward strand.
TAACATGAATCATATGACGGTACTTATCTATAACTTCATATCCATATTCTGGTGTTCCTCTTGTCAAAGATTTTGCAATATAACTACCCGCCAAACATTTTCAATAACTAATCTTGCATCCCAATTCTACACGAATTGTTTCCTTAATTTCTCTTGTAGATAGACTGTTTCCCTCGATAAATTTATTTTCAATGTGTTTAGCAACGACTTCAGCTGTTGCGTGTCGATGATGGCTTGTAAGATGTTGTACTCCACATGTGTGCATATTATGGTATGTGGTAATACGAAATCTATCGGTACCCTTAAACTTCATAGCTCGCAGTCGCCACTTGCAATTCTTATCTACACATTTGACATTGTAGATTTTTTTTGTGTTCTTTACCTTCTCAAAACTAAAATTATTCTTCACAGCAGCAAGGTTCAATAGGATTTTCAATTCTTGTTTCTTCTTGAAAGTTAGGCCCGAGAAAAATCCTGTGTTGTCTTCACGACTGTGGCTACATTGTGTTGAGACCTCAACCACATGTGTACTAGACAGATTAATAAAAGTATATGTATTTTCTTCTGCCCTTTCTTCCCCTTCGGTATTGTAATCAAAATCTGGAAATTCTAAAGTAGCTTCAACTCTCGCTGTATTGTAATCAAATTCAGAAAAATTTTCAGCTTCTTCTTGCCCTACTGTATTACTAGCAAGTCCAGAGAATACTCCAATTGCTTCTCCAGATTGTGAAACTTCTGTCGGCCCAATTTCAACTATATTTACCCTTAGAATGGGCCAACGACGATCATCTTTGTCAACATCAGCTAAATAAGTGAGCAAATCATCATCATCCTTTATTTTAGAAAAATGTGCTTTTTCCGTTGCAACAATACTGAGCATGTAAATGATTGAGAGATTCTTTGGCTCACAACATAACTTACACCTAGTAATGATGATATCAACAAACTCATCATACGCAACATCCCTCCTCACTAGTATCGGTACTGTAAGACCACCCTTTGACTTCCAACTATAACGCTCATCGGTCTCTATCCATTCACCATGTAGATCAACTGCTAATAGTATTGTGTCCCCCATTAATTGTCACAACACCTACGAATATTATATAGATACATATTATAATTTGTGACAGTATTACAGTTAGTACAATATTTAAACATAGATAATTTATTTGCAGGTTTCCAGTGCAAATAACTTTTGGTTGTTTAAATAAAATTTGGTTGTTTACATGGAGCATGCATGTGCAGTGCAAACTCTTAGCATAAGTACCATGCTGTGCAATGCAGGTCATTTGTGTAAACATAATGCAGTTGTTTAAACAACATGCAGTTGTTTATAAACAACTGCATGTTGTTTAGTTGTTTATAAACAACGTGTAGTTGTTTATTAACAATATAGAAGAACATAATGTTTAATTTAGGAAACGATCAAGAAGTTAAATTATTACCTTAAATCACTGAGATGAAATGTTTATCCCCTTTGAAGCAAATTTCCAAACTATGTATTAACAAATTACTATCAAGAACACAGAAGTAACATAAATTAAAAAATCTTTGGTTTAGTGATGAAGAAGAAGACAAATGCAGATTTTATTTTTGTTCAATGAAGATAAATCTAACCCTAGTTTGAAGAGAGCAAGGAGTTTGGAAGGCTGAAATGTGTTGAGATTGAAAAAAACGAAAAGAAGAAGAAGATATGGAAGAAGAGGAAGATAATGTGGCTGCTGCTGCTCCCGCTAAAAAAAACGAGCTTTGTTGGAAATTGATTGCTGCTCTTTTGGCTAAACCTCTTATATATTAGATCTATTTGTAAATAGCAAAACTTTGGAGTGTATAAAAATAACTTTTTTTAAATTAGCATAAACCATTAATCTCTAATTATAATAGAATCTCTTATACCTAATTCTTATAACTTGTGTCCTAAATCTTCAAATACATAACTCAAAGTTCCCTTTTAATTCTATCCCCTAGTTACCTTTGGTAGCTCAGTGGGAGCTCGAGTTTCAGCAACAGAGCTGACTCTGGAGCCAGATCTAACTAACACTCTAGAGGGAATTGGCACAACCATTACCCCTGAGGTAGGAAAGTCAACAAATGGAATTGGAGCAATGAGGAAATTGCAGATGAGCACCCCCATGTGGAGGACAAGGGTACTAGTGTGACGACCCCAGAACAATTCAATGGAGCAGTAAAGGTGGTTGAAAAAGGCGATGGAGATGTAAAATAGGAAGCGGAGTCCTGGGTTAATATGTTCAAGAAGAATAGAGCTGCTGAAAATGGTATGTCTCTAGACTACATTACACCTCAATATATAGATGGCGAGATAGTAGTCCAACTTGAAAAGGAGGAGGTTGAAAGAGAAACAGAAAAGTGGAAATGTGCCCTAATTGTTTATGCTATTGAAGATTGTCCTGGATATAATGCAATGACCATATTTGTGGCTCAAATCTGGAATGTAGCTGAACCATGTATCTATTTGCATGAACAAGGGTACTTTATTGTGAAGTTCCAATCAATGGAGGATATGCAAGAAATACTGCTGGCTGGACTTTATTCTATCAAATATAGACCTTTGATTCTGAAACAATGGTCTGTTGAGTTTGACTTTAGCAAGGAATTTCCAACAGATATCCCTCTATGGGTGAAACTCCCACACTTACCATCGAACTGTTTGGGTCCAAATACTCTGAGTCGAATTTCTAGCACTATAGGCACTCCTATGTTTGCTGATGAGTGTACCACCAAACAAACAAGAGTGTCCTTCGCGAGAATGCTAATAGAAGTCAATGTGACAAAACCCCTACCTAATAAAATCACTGTGAAGGATCCCAATGACATAATATTTACCCAATCTGTCATCTATGAATGAAAGCCAATCTTTTGTGAAGTGTTCCAAACCATAGGATATAAATGTGATCCTAATCACCATCCAAGAGAGCAAGTCCAAGCAAAAAGAAGAGGTGGCCAAGTAGGCCAGAAAAAGATAAGAGAAAAAATGGATATATAAAGGCCCTATCCTACCAGTGCCTAAGGAACCACAACAACAAAATTCCACAACCCAGAGTTTACTCCTGAGGACTTCCTTGTATTCTTCTTAGTGCCTCTCAAGAATAGATTTAGTGCAGTCAATGTAAGTGGGATAACAAGTCCTAAACCCCCTGACAAAGGGGAGACCAAACCAAACCATATGAATTGGTTATTCTAGAATGTGAGGGGGGTGAATATGAGATACAAGCAGAAAGAGGTGAAGAAACTCCTCCACAATAAACAAATTAAGCTTGCAGGCTTAATTGAAACTAGAGTAAAATACCACAACGTAGATAGGATTCTGAATAATCTTGCTCCAGGGTGGGGTCATCTGCATAACTATCAATCAGCTAGTAATGGGAGAATATGGATCATATGGAAAAAATAGTCCTACATAGTCACCCATGTCAAAGAGGCTGATCAACTAATACATTGTTTGGTTAAAGGTATTGTGAAAGATGTGGAATGCAACTTAACTGTTATCTATGGGTTCAACATCATTGAACAAAGGAAATCACTGTGGAACCATCTCCAAGACATATCTCAAAGAACAATTAGCCCTTGGATACTATGTGGGGACTTCAATGCGATGCTATATCATTAGGATAGATTATCTAGCAACCCTGTTCAATATGCTGACATTAAGGACTTTGCGAACTGTATGCACTCAACTCTTCTAAATAAACTCTCTTGGAAAAATGATTACTATACATGGAATGATAAGCAACAAGGCATTAACAAGGTATGTAGTAGACTAGATAGGGCACTTAGGAACAGTGAATGGATGATGAAGTGGGGATATGTGGTGCTTGAATATGAGCTTCCAAGTATATTTGATCATTCCCCTATGATTTTAAAAGTTGTTGAATGTCAAAATAAAATCAAAGTACCATTTAGATTCTTTAATGTTTGGACAGATCACAACCAATTCCTCTCTATTGTACAAGAGATATGGCAAGAGATATGGCATGGTAGAAAGGCTAGTCACAGTATGCAAAATGTGTGGTGTAATCTGAAGGCTCTCAAGCAAGTTTTTAGAAAGATGAACAATGAGGAGTTTACATGCACTGTGCAGAGAGTGGAGAAAGCTAGAAGTGATTTGGCTAGTGTGCAGCAACAACTTAGAATCCAATACGGTGACAGCTTACAAACACAGAAAGCAAATTTTTTGAAGGAGCTTGAAAAATGGTCTATGGTGCAGTAGAATATTATGAAACAAAAATCCAGAGCTAAATGGATACAACTAGGGGATTCAAATACCAAGTACTTTAGTGTTGTGATGAAGGAGAGAAACCAAAAATAGCAGATTATCCAACTTACTTCTCTCAAAGGAATTCAATTGTCTGACCAAGGAGCAATCAGAGAAGAAGTAATCAGTTTCTACAAATCCTTAATGGGTTCTTCCACACAAAATCTCCCTGTAATTAGTAGCTCAATAATGAAGAAAGGACCAGTATTGTCACAAGCTCAAAGAATACAACTATGTAGCTCTGTCACTGAAGCTGAAATTGTAGCCTGCCTGGAATCTATTGGTGATGATAAGACTTGAGGAGCTGATGGATATAATGCTATGTTCTTCAATTAGTATTGGAAAATCATCAACATGAGGTCATTGAAGCAATTATAATTTTTTTCAGTTCAGGTACACTCTACAGGCCTATTAATTATACCACTATAACTCTTGTGCCTAACAATTCTACTCCTACTAACATCAAAGAGTACAGACCTATAGCTTGTTATTCAGTCAGGTACAAACTTATTTCAAAGATTTTAGCTTTTAGGCTACAGAAGGTAATGACTACCATGATTAGTGAAGCACAGGCAGGATTCATCTTAGGAAGGAAAATAGGAGACAATATTATTCTTTCTCATGAGCTAGTGAAGGGATACGACAGAAAACATATCTCTCCCAGGTGTATGATCAAAATAGACCTACATAAGACTTGTGACTCTTTGGAATGGATTTTTCTTGATCAAGTGCTAAATGAACTTGGATTCCCAACAAGATTCACCAGTTGGGTGATGGAATGTGTTAAGACAGTAAGTTATACTGTACTAATCAATAATGAAACACCTTCTCCTTTTGAAGTTGCTAAAGGTTTAACTTTTAAGGCAAGGTGACCCTATATCACCTTTTCTTTTTGCAATTGCCATGGAATGTTTGAGTCGATTATTGCACAACCTCAAAGAAAATAGAGAGTTTAAATTTTATCAAAGATGTGGTAAGCAGGGAATAAGCCACATATGTTTTGCAAATGATCTTCTCCTGTTCTCAAGAGGGTATTTAATATCAGTCACTATGATTCAACATTGCTTTAATGACTTCTCCAAGGCATATGGACTACTTGCTAACCAAGGGAAAAGTTATGTATATTTTTGGGCTGTATCACAAGTTGAGCAAGTGAAAATCCTCTCAAGCTTGGGATTCACCATTGGTGAGTTCCCATTCAAATACCTTGGGATCCCCATCTGCACTCAGAAAATACCACTTATTCAATGTCAACCTCTTATCATAAAGATTACTAATAGAATCTCTTCTTGGACTGCTAGGAAAATATCATATGCTAGCTGAGCCCAACTTATCCAGTCTGTATTCTTTGGTATCCAAGCTTATTGGGTACAACTCTTTATGATACCGTCAAAGGTGATAAAAATGATTGAATCATACTGTAGAAGCTATTTCTGGTTAGGCAGTAACACTATCACACTATCACTAAGAAAGCCTTAGTTGCTTAGGAAACTCTATGCTCTCCCAAGTGTATGGATGGACTGAATCTTACGAACCCGAGTCTTTGGAATAAGGATACTATAGCAAAGAACTATTGGGATGTGGAGCATAAAGTAGACAAACTATGGATCAGGTGGATACATACTACATAAAGGGGGAGCAAGGTAATAACAACCAAGTGCCACAGCAAGCCTGTTGGATGATCATGAAAATATTGGAGGCAAGAAGTTTAATTTCTCAAATCCCCCTATTAATCTTACAAGAGCTTGATCAGACACAAATATAATTACATGCTACATGATAAACCTAGAGTACCTTGAAAATGCCTAATGTTTATGAATGCTGCCAAACCAAAATCCAAATTCACAACTTGGCTATAATTGCATGGAAAGATGTTGATAACTGATAGACTGAGCAACTGGGGAATAGATGTGGAGAAAACATGTTGCTTATGCCAACAACAAGATGAATCATGGGAGCATCTCTTTGTACAATGCACATATGTGAGAAGATTGTGGGACATGATATTGCTATGGATGCATTATCTAAAATACAATGCCAATACATGGGACCAACACATACAATGGACAATTAGTAATTCAAAAGAAAAATCAAAGAAAGCTCAGGTGTTCAAGATGATGTACGCAAAAATCACTAATAAGATATGGAAAGAAGGAAATCTGAGAATATTTTAGAAATGAAATCAACCTTGGGAAGCTATAGCTAGAGAAATTATATATGTTAGTTGTGTCAGAGCTCCTCCTAGAATAAGTTTGTTAGTTCACAATTTAATTTTCTAAGATAGCTTTATGGTATTTTTTTTATTTGAGATAGCGGTGCTGAGATGTAGCATTCTAGTTACCAAAAAAACATAACAAATGACCCCTTATAGTATAAATATTATTTATATTGTCCGGATATATATATATATAAAATCAAATTCTTTATATTGTTAGAGTATTATTTAGATGCTAAATCCTAGTGGATGATCCACTGTTGGGTGGAAACTCATAATCTGACATCACTAAAAACTCTTAAACACATAATTATAATTCAAGATTCTAATCAATAAAGAAAATATGTTTGTACATTTTGCTTCGACAATATACTAAATTTATAAAAACGTGTGTTTTTATATGTCACACTTGGAAAGTTCTTAAATAAGAGTTCAAAGGTTTTAATGCTCTGTTAAAAATTCTTCCTTGAAAATATATGCATGCATGCACACGTATATCAACACTAAACCAGTTTCTTAACACTCTAAATATTAGAACTTTTTATATAGTTTAGATAAGAAAAAAATTAATAATTAAAATTTTAGTTTTTTTATACAAACTACCAACTCCTCAATAGACAATAATTATCTATCTATACTATATTAAAAGCACGAAAGTCCTTAATAATGTTGTTTGAACTTTTTGTCCTTTATTAAAAGACTCATTTTTAGACAAAATCATTTTTTCACCATTTTTCTTCAATTATTATACTGTTATTTTAATGATATTAAATATTAACTATAATAAACATAATAAAAATTAAATGAAAAAGATTTTTAAATTCATAAAAATCTTTTTCCAACTAAAATAGACTTGATTCACAAAGAAAATAGTCAGAAAAATTCAAAATAATAAGCCAAAAAAGTTTTTAAACCCGTCCAAAAATATAGGCAAAAAACTTTCAAAAAATAAACAAATGAAGTCCAACCCCCCCCCCCCCCTTCCCAAAAAAAAAACTCCTAAAGGAATCTTTAAAACCCTCAAAAAATAGGCAAAAAAAACTTCCAAAAAATAATTTTAAAAAGTAAAAAAAAAACTTCTAAAAAACCCCGAAAAAAGCAAGAGTTTTTACTAACAATTTACCTATTTAAGATTGAAACAAAACAATTTCTATTGTGTAATACCCCTGTTCTTGAGAAAATCTTTTTATGTGAGAAATGATCATTTTGTCCTTTTTCGTAGCCTTTTCATACTTTATTTGTATATGGAAATGGTTGGCACGGTTTCTGATGCGATCAGATGTGATTTTGGGATTTGAGGCCTTGAGTGGAAAAATTCATCGAAAGGGTTGAGTTTGATCAACATTTCGAGATTCAAGTGTCGAATGAGAATTTCGTCAGCTTCGTTGAGTCTGGAACATCGAGTTTGGTCTAGTTGAGTGTTGACTTAGAGTTCCGAGACCTTAGTTTTTATTTTGCAAAAATAGGCTAAAGGTTGAGTTTTAGGCCTAAAAGGGGTCCGTGAGGTATTTTCATCAAAATGATTTTTTCCAAAAATTTGATGATTCCATTTAGTTCGGAATGTCGAATCCAATATGGTAGCATATCCGCTTTATTTTGTCAGACCCCAAACGATTTTTGAGGGTCTAATCAGAGATATTTTTGAGTTATGTTTCAGATGTTGTGTCTGATTTTTGGTGCAACCTAATTTACTCATCTTAATCGCGACCTGAGGTCACGTGATTGCGATGTGTTAAGTCATTGTGCTCCATGATTGCCATAGGTTCCCTGGTTTAGTGTTTTTCGCGATCGCGAGGTGGATGTGTGTGATCGCAATGTATAGATTTCTAATGCTTCGCGATATCGAGAGTTAGTGGCTCACGATCTCGATGCACAAATCTTGCCCGAACAGTGTTATGTCAGGAAAACTTCATTTTGCTCTTATTTCCACCATTGTTTTTCGTTTGGAGATTTGAGGGAGGCAATTTTGAGTCAAACTCTTGAAGAATCTTGTGTGGATAAGTCCCCTTTTCAATCTTGAATCATTTACTTACAAATTCCTCTTTCAAAATCATTTAAAAATCAAGGTTTCAAATAGGATTTTGGGGGTTTTACTCCTAAACTTTAAATTCGAATTTCTTTGATTTCTAGTTGATTTCTTTAGAAATTTTAATGAGGTTTTCAACCACAAACTCCTCTTGATAGGTAGAACATATTTAAAAAATAAAATTCTAGAATTGCCGTTCTCGTTTTTGTACCAGTTTTTGGACAATTTTGACCTCGAGTTTTAAACCTAGCTATATGGGTATCATTAGATCCTTTTGATGAATTCTTTTCATTCTTGATAATGAGTAATCATTTCGGAGTTGAAATTCATAAGTTGATCTCTGATTAGAGCGTTCATGCAAAGTTTCGGTATTCGAGGTAGGTTTGACTATCATTCTTTGAGACTGAGATTGGGTAATTAGTCATCCGTATGCTATAGACTTTGGGATGAGATTGTAGAATAATTTAGGACTATTAATTTCATTGTGATGCCTGTGTGGGGGCTTATTTGTGTCGTGTAGCCTGTGTGGGGGCCTTAATTGCTATCTTATTTGCTTTGAGAGCATGTAATTCATGATTTGCTTGTGACAGAAGCTTGAGCAGACTAGTTGACTTATAATGCCCTCCTGAGGGATTGAGTTGACAGGCTTTTGACCATACTTGAGTATTGAAACACTTTCGAAAAAGGGTCAACACTTATTTCAATGTATTTTCTTTTCATTACTATCTTTGAGGGTGAAAATCATGTTTAGGTTGAGTTTTTGAGAACTTTGAACCTTGTGTTACATGTTGAGGTAAATATTGCCTCCATGCCATATGTGTTGTGATGCATTCATCCTCACTCATCATGTCATTGATCTTGAGAAGTTGAGAATTGTGGAAATTCTTTTTGAGAAAGAAAATGTGGCACCTTTTTATATATCCTTGACTACGAGTTAGGTTGCAAGTTGATGAGATATTGAAATTGTGATTTGGTATATGGATTATGAGTCCCCCATGGTTCCTTGACTGGAAGCCTTAGTTGGACAGGTGTATACAACAGGTTGTGCAACAGCCTTGATTCCACCGTATCACCACATCATTGCATTACAGTGCATTGCTATGATGTGGTGGTATGGTGGAATTAAGCCTGTCACACAACCTGTCATATACACCTGTCGAGTAAGGCTACAAAATAAGGACCCATAAGGGACTCACAGTCCATATATCAGATCACAATCTCAATATCTCATCAACTTGTCACTTAGCTCGTGGTCAAGGATATGAAAAGGTGCCACATTTTCTTTCTCAAAAAGAATTTCACAGTTCTCAACTTTTCAAGATCAATGATATAATGAATGAGGATGAATGAATCACAACACATATGGCATGGATGCAATATTCAACTCAACATGTAACACAAGGTTCAAAGTTCTCAAAACTCAACCTAAATATGATACTCACCCTTAATAGATAGTTATGGGAAGGAATTACGTTGAAATAAGTATTCACCCTTTTTTCAAAATGTGTCAATACTCAATTATGCTCAAAACCCCCCAACTCTGCCCCTCAGACGGGCATTACAGGTCAAATAATCTTCTCAAGCCTCTCTCACAGGCAAATCATGGATCACATACTCTCAAAGCAAATAAGATAGCAAATAACCCCCACACAGGCTACATATCACATATAAGCCCCCACACAGCCATCACAATATAAATAAGTCCCTACACTGGCATCATAATAAAATTAACAGTCCCAAATCAAGCTACAAATTCATCCCAAAGTCTATAATATACTAACGACTAATTACCCAATCCAGTCTCAAAAAAGATAGCCAAACCTACCTTGAATGTCAAAACTTCGCACGAACGCTCTAACCGGAGCTCAACTCGTGAATACCGACTCTGAAATGATTACCACTATTAAGAATGACAAGATTTTATAAAAAGGAGTCTAATGATATCCATACTGCTAGATTTTAGAATCGGGGTCAAAAACGTTCAAAAACTGCTTTGAAATCAAAAAGGGCGAATCTGGAATTTTATTTTAAAAACATATTCTACACATCAATGAGAGTTTGTGGTTGAAAACCCATAAAAATTAGTCAAGAAACAAGTTAGAAATCAATGAAATCATTCCTTTTGAAATTGGAAAGAAAAATCCCCAAACCCATTTAAAATCTTAATTTTTCAATGATTTAGGAAGATAAAATTGTTAGGAAAAGAATAGGAATGAAAAATAGAACTTACCCACTAAATATTCCTAAAACAATTGGCTCAAAATCACCTCCCCCAAAGCTACAAATGAGTGAAAATGGAAAAAAATGAGTTATTTTCCAAAATTGGACACTGTTCAGGCAATTTTAACATGTCGCAATCGCGAGTCATTAAATCTCGCGATCGCAAAAAACTAATGCAAGTTTATCGCGCTCGCGGAGCCCACCATCATGATCACAAAAAACACAGGAAAAGAAGACTCATTGCAATTGCAGAGCCCATCCTCACGATTGCGACAAACATAGACCAATTGCATCGCAATCGCGTAACCTAGGCTCGCGATCGCGATGAAGAAAATGCACTGCATCAGAAACCAGATAACAACAAATTTGCTAAATCCAAAATGCTTCTGATTGGACCCTCAAAAATTATTTGGGGTCTGATAAAAATAAATCAGATATGATAGTACACTGAATTCAACATTTCAGACTCAATAAAATCGTCGGATTTCCAAAAAATGATCGGTATGACGATATTACCCTCCCAGACTCTTTTTAGGCCTAAAACTCAACTTTTAGCCTATTTTTCCAAAATAAAAACTTGGGTCCCGAGGCTTTAATTCAATACTCAGTTAGACCAAACTCAATATTCCGGATGTAGGAGAACTGACAAAATTCTCATCTGATGCTTGGATCTCAATATGTTGACCATAGTCAACCCTATCAATGAAACTTCCCACTCTAGGTCTCAAATCGCCAAAATCCCACCCGATTGCATTAGAAACCATACCAATCATCCCTATATCACAAATAAAGTATGAAAACACTACGGAGAAGGACAAAATGGTCATTTTTCACCAAAAAGTAATTTCTCAAGAATTGGGACATTACATCATACACCAATAAAATACACATTCATCCTCGAACGAAAAGTAGAGTAAAGTACCTATAGAGGCGAAAAGCTGAAGATATCTACGATGCATGTCGGACTCTATCTACCATATAACCTCCATAATAGGTCAGTGTCTCCGCTATATATTTGCTGAATCAATATGCTTTGATCTCAACTGTCTAGTCTGCCAATCTAAGATAGCAACAAGCTCCTCGTCAAACGACAAGTCCTGATCCAAAGCAACCGAGTCCCACTGAATACCACTTAAGCATCGATACATGAAACACATGATGAATAGCTGAAAGGTTTGGGGGCAAAGACAATCTAAGGCCATCTCCCCATACTTCTCTAATACCTAAAAAGGGCCAATAAACCTCGGACTTAGCTTCCCTTTCCTCACAAATCTCATCACACCCTTAGTGGGTGACACCTTGAGCAACACTCGCTCACTAATAAAAAATGACACATCAGGAACACTCTTATCCGCATAACTCTTCTGCCTACCTTGGGCAGTCACAAGGCGCTGCTGGATCAACTTTACCCTATCCATGGCATCTCTTAACAAATCGGTATTCCAAGGTCGTACCCTAAAGGAATCAAAACATCCCACGAGATATCTATACCTCCTCCCATATAAGGCTTAAACGGTGCCATCTGAATGCTGGAATGGTAGCTGTTGTTATATGCAAACTCCACAAGAGGAAGAGACTGATCCCAATGACTACCAAAGTCCATAACACAAGCTCGGAGCATGTCCTCAAGCATTTGAATAGTCTACTCCGACTGACTATCGGTCTGAGGATGAAAAGTTATGCTCAACTCAAGCTTGGTGCCCACATATATTCCCATGTATACGCTCTAAAAATCCAAGAGATTCGATGCCAACCTTCAGGGTTGATGGTCTGGCAATTGCCTTGATAATAAGCAACACATAAAAATTCATCATTCGTAAGAATCTTCAGATTCTTTAATGAATGTCCAGTTGAATTTTCAAGAATTTGTCTCATCATTATTGATCCAAGATGATCTATTTGATCATGCCATAGTACAAATGTATTTAGATCAGTAAACTTCTGGTTTACGATCAAATGTTCTTCAATTGCATTAATTTCTGCATAATATAGGCCAGACGATAAAGTTGGTAATTTTTTCAAAATATATTTCTGCCCTGTGACACTCTTGGTTATACCAAGAAATTCAATATTCATTTCATTTAGTGTCTCAACATGATATCTATTTCTGAGAATATCTTTAAAACTTAACAAGTTTCTTGGGGATTTAGAAGAGAACAGTGCATCTTCTATAACAATATTTGTCTCCTTAGGCAGAAATATAGTAGCTCTTCCGGAGCCTTCAATCATTTTTGAATTACCAGAAATTGTAATAACATTTGTTTTTCTTCTAAACAAGTAGAAAAAATATTTCTCGTCTTTAAAAATGGCATGAGTCATTCCACTATCAATTACACAAATATCTTCGTAATTGATCATTGATTCAAACAAAATTTTAGGCATATCCATATTTTTTTCAAAAATAAATAAAGTAAACATTATAATAAAAGCATGACTCATTATACAAATTTTATTTATTTACATGAATTAGAAAAATATAAATATATTATTTAGTACAGACAAATGAAAAAAAATTATTTAAATATTATCAGGCTTATCAATATTCATATTTTCTTCTGAAAAATTGAAGAAATCAGCTACATCTAGATGCATAGGCTCAATATTGTCTTTCGAGATAAAGTTTTTCTCTAGATTATTTTCTACTCTCTTCAAGGATGCCTGATATAGCTGAACCAGATGTTTTGATGTCCGGCAGGTCCGTGACCAGTGCCTCATACCTCCACATCTATGACATATACTCTCTGGATTTATTTTTTGTATAACTTCTTGCTTTTCACTCTATTTTTATTGCTAATCATTTTAGGTGCTAGACGAGCATCATGATTATAATTTTTTTTTTGACCACAACTGCTACTAGGGCTGTGATCTCTTTTTCGTTGGTTATAGTTTGGCCGACTATCATAATTTTTTATTAATAGTTCGTTATGTCGTTTAGCAATAAGAAGGTGAGAAAGTAATTCAGAATATTTTTTAAAATCTTTTTCGCGATATTGTTGTTACATGAGCATATTCTCGAGTGAAAATATGAAGTATATTTTTTCAAGTTTGTCTTGCTCATTGATTTTTTTTCCGCATAACTTTAACTTTGCTATAATAATAAACAAGGCAAAATTATATTCAGTTATATTATTAAAATTCATTAATCTCAAATTGAGCCAATCATGACGTGTCTGTGGAAGGATGACCAACTTCAGGTGGTCATATCTCTCTTTTAGATTCTTCCACAGTTTAAGAGGGTCTTTTAATGTGAGGTACTTTAATTTTAACCCCTCGTCAAGATGGTGGCGGAGAAATATCATGGCTTTGGCATGGTCTTGACTAGATGCCTTATTGTCATCTTTGATGGTGTCTACCAGATCCATCGATTCTAGGTGTATTTCGACATCTAGTGTCCATGACGAGTAACCTTTTTCAGATATATCAAGAGCAACAAATTCAAGTTTAGTGATATTAGACATTTTAAATAAATTAAATTCTTACCCTTTTGTTATCTTTTTAAAATAGCTCAAAGTGATGGAGGCTTGTGCTGATAACGTGTTATAAAACAAACTAACTTAGCAAATTAATAAGAAAGAGAGATAATAAGAGAAAGAGAGAGAGTTGAGAAAATTGAGTATCTGTGTGTTTAATTGCATAATAGAAATGACTATTTATAGCCGCTGCAAAGGAAGAAAACGTGAAAAGTTGGGGGACAAAGTCTAGGAAAAAAGTTGGGTGGAAAAAAAAAGTGGATATGGCCATCCACTTATTGTTGTACAAGAAATAACTATTTTTTTCATTATTCTTGAGCACGATAGTACCACGCTGAAAGGGAAGTCCCGAAGGCGCATCTCTTCTGATACTCTTGTTGAGTAAGATGTTCATCTTGCCTTTAGCACAACAGTTAGTCATCTTTATTTATGTCATTATCCAATCCACTGAATCGTGTTGGTACCTACTCTAACACCTAGGTAGAAGATCTGTGAGGATTTGGTTCTTGATATTTCTTTTCTTCATTATTTAACATGTAGATTAACACTTACATACAATTTTTCAATGATCAAAACATTACATGATCTTGATTGTAAATTCAGAAACCATCGTGCTTTAACAAAAAAGAATACTTATATTTATCTATAATATTCTATAATCTTTCGGATTAGAGTCCACCTTGTCGAATTTCACATTCATGGCAGAATGACAAATTAAATTCCTACAATGAAGAACGTTCGATCTATAATTATAATTTTCATCAATCGTAAAACTAAAAAGACTTAATAAAAATATTTCAATATAATGTAATCAACAAAGAAATTAGTAAAGAATAATACTTAAAGTCAACACATTTGACTTTTTTGTCAATCATATAATAGTTACATGGAAAGGTACTAACAAAAGAAATAAAGAAAACACGAAAAAAAATCATAACAACTGCAAAAAAAGGCTTTAAATCACAATCAAAATAAAAAAAAGTAGAGAAGAAACGACATATTAAATTTAAAATCATCTAAACTTGTAGGATTTTCTATGTGAAAAAAGAGTGGTTTGATAATTAAAATATATTACTTAAATACAAGTTTAATGATGATTAAATTACAAAATAGGTTTCATTTCTAATATGTTATTTTATAATTGTATTCTAGATTTGAGCAAGGACAATGAGATGGGACTCTTTAAACAATGCCAAAATTCAAAAATAAAATAAAATGGTAAATATGACTCCTTATTCTTGTTGTTATAACTCTTTGTGCGTCTCCCTTCCCCTAAATTTATCACGACAAGATTCACTCAATCTGAACACATTAAAATAAATTAAATTAACAAAAATATATACATTATAATAAACATACACTATGTAATTATTATGCACAGTTATAGTTTCAACAAATAACAATTCGTAGCTATAATTTTAATTTTTAAAAGCTATTTTAATGTGGGGCCCCATGTTTTAAATATAATCAAACCTAGAGTACATTATCGGTTTCTTCTTTCCTTTTATATACCAAATCAATTTGCTCTCATCTCTTCAATCTCTAATTCATGTGTCAATGACTCAACCTATTTTAAATTATGCGGCCTTTCTTTGAAAACAAAGATTCCAATAATATTGTATAAAGATACTATTATTTGCACAATTCAATTGAAAAGGAGATACATCAAAAGAAATCAAACAAAAAATATTTTATCTAAGTTCTTTTTCACTCATGATCTTCAATAAAATAGTGAGATAGGTGTTCAACAAATTTATTTGAATAATAACATTGTAAATTTATTCATTAAGATATTATCGACATCAATATTTGAGAAGCTAAGACATAAGATTGAAATGCGTCGTCTTCGAGATATCAAATAAATTTTTCATCAAAGGAAGTAAAATACACATTGTACTATTTTTTTTTTAACCAAGGTTTTGTTCTAATTTTTTTGATAAGATTTTTAATAAGGTAACACGCAAGGTATATTACCAAATGTGTGCACTTTTTCCTTTCCTAAGCTTTTTTCCACTGAATTTTTTCTTGTAAGATTTTAATGAGACACATTATCTATAAACATTCAAAGGAGATTGTTATGAATTCTAATTGTGGAAGTTTCTTTAATTGAACTCCTTAATACATACATATGATGTATTTAATTAATGTATTTCTTAAGGTTTGTAACCAACAAATAATTTGTATTTTCTACAAAAGGGTATTTTTCACCTTTATGAAAACATACTTAACGATATTTAAATAAGACGGTCACTTCATTCTACTCTCCATATCATTAATCTACTAGCTTAGTATACGTGTTTTGCACGTGTGTACCACATCGATAAAAAAATATTATAGTTAGAGATATGTTAATACTTAAAATAAGAATTTATTTTATTTGCATTTCATATAATATTTTTATAGATAATGTTCTTGGTGTATGATGTGTTTCGCAAGCATATTTTAATTTAATGAGTACACAATTTTAAAAATTTCATAAATAGTATTATATTCGTCTTATTTTATTTGTCTGATTTTGACTTGACACGAAGTTTACAAAAATAAAAATAATAATTGATTCTTATTAGTATGTTGTTTGAATTATTGAATCGTAAAGTGATATTGATTCTAGAATCTTAACATGTTGTACTTTTTTTTTAAAATCCAACTACAATGTAGATTAGTTGCTGAAGCATAAACCTAAAGTGACAATTTGGAGTAGGTTTTTTAAATATGTGTTTTTTGTTATTATAATTAAATTTATGTTTGTGTTCGTATTTTATGATATTTTTTTGTGTATTTCGTAATTGATCAAATTTTAATTTTATGAATACTTTAAATTGGATTGGTCTATATCTTCTTTTGTGTATAATTTGTACAGAACATTGAAAAAGAGGTATAGTTATATATTTTTATTCTTCTCTTTAGATGTTGTTGTTTCAAGTCATTGCTGATATTTGTTTTGACATCCATTGTTAGATATTTTGCAAAGATACATTTCACCGCTACTCAATTTACATTCATCCACCAATCACAATTATCAATATCATCAATCACCACCACCTACCATCCACAACTATCATCCTCAGCCCAACCACACCCATCACTACCTATTTGTTGACACCACATAGCCTACAGGGATGCATTCTTTGAATAAGTAAAAAGTTCGAATTTTTTCGGTAATATTTTAGTAAATTATTAGGTCTCTCTCTACCAAATTTAATAAGGAATGATTTTAATAATAAAAATTTAAGTTGATTTCTATTTTTTAAATATTCAGAAAATAGTAAATGACAATTTTGTCTATTGTAGAGTTAAAGAACAAAAAGTTCAATCAACATTTTCTAAGGACCTCCATGCTTTTAATATAATATAGATATATCTTGTT
Source organism: Solanum dulcamara (assembly GCF_947179165.1). Lineage (NCBI taxonomy): Eukaryota > Viridiplantae > Streptophyta > Magnoliopsida > Solanales > Solanaceae > Solanum > Solanum dulcamara. The sequence continues at coordinate 56,960,116 of NC_077241.1, forward strand.
ATATATTGCTTATGTTTTATAATAGCTTTGTGCTTACATAATTGCATTAAATTACTTGGGTGAGTGCTTTTTAATAAATAATTACTAATTTTAGCGATACTTTTTATTTATTACCATTTATAATAGTATATAACAATACTATGATTAATCTGTTATGTATTACAAATAAATTATGCATGCAATATAAATGTATTATAAGTGTTTTAAAATATATTATAATTGTTTAGTAAAAAATTGACACAATGTATTATAAGTGTATTAAAGTGTGCAATAAATGTATTATTATCCATAAATAAAATTTGTATTATATGTGTTTTATAAATTATTCTCGATAATATGTATTAAAACTGTATTATAAATGTCTAATAAAAAAAAATATTGTTACTATAAATAGTAAATATTTTTTTAATATAACATATCTATGTAAGTTTCCCGTTTTTAATTTTGTTTTTGTTTTTGTATCAAATGGATGCTTTTGGAGAGAAGTCTTAGACTAACAACCATGTATTATGTTTTTATTCTATTTTTTGTTTTCCGTTTTCTCATATATTTTTGTTTTTGATAAATTTATCATTGTTATGTCTATAAACGTGTTAGTTTTATTTTTTGTGTATTTATATTGTTAAAAGAAATCAGTGAATTTTTTTAAAAAAAACTATATATAGGAAATAATGTGTATAAATTTATTTTATTGATTGATTGATAATTTTCTTTGATTTTTATAATTATAAAATAAATATATTTCTCAATCGAGGAAAACATGAACATATTCAGGAGCAAATTAGGATCAAAAGAATACTTGCCTTTTGCGTTTATTTTATATTGGCATTTGAATAATAGGTATAAAAGCATGGTCTTTTAAAATATTGGGGTAAATACATAGAATTTCATACTAGAGTAAGCTAGGATAATAAATAATCCATCCAGATGGAGTATTTAGTTTTATTTAAAAACAGATAAAGTGGGGACCACAGGTGTCTAGAGGGGCCCTCGGTTCATGCATCTAACCCAAATTCAGTCTTTCCCCATTTCCAAAAGAAAAAGATATTAATCAATAATAATAATAATAATAATAATGTTGAATATAACCAAAAATGTGAAAAAGTAAATATTTTTATATGTTTGTTCCACACTTTCCCATTGTTTTCTTGTGTGCTTCATTCATCAATCTCCACCAACTGCTAAAGAAGAGGGCAAAGGAAAAAGCTGTTTTCATTACTTTGATTTCTTGGTACAATTTTTCCTCTTCTTCATTTATTCTTGAAATTTAGTTACTCTGTTTAGAATCCATCAAGATTTTCTTTGGCTGCCATTTTTTATAGTAAGTAAGACAAAGGGGTTTTAAGTTTCTGATAATTAATTGCCATATACAAACTTGTGAGCCCTTTAGATTTTTGAATTAATGTAGTTGATGTTACTAGATTCTCAAAACTTAGAAGCAATAGAAAATCTTTCCTTTTTTATTTTTTTGGTTTTTTTCAGATTAACCTATAGCTAGATAGGGTTATGTGCAACATATTAACTATGTTTCTGTCTATTCGAAATTCAAAAACAGCTTTGATTTCATCTTGGATAATGTTTTGTGTTGCCTTGATAGAGGAAGATTACAAATCGCTGTATTGACCAAATAAACCTATTCAATTCTCTAACTCAATTGTTGATCAACTTTAAATGAATTTGGTAAAAAAAAAAATGTTATTTAGTAAGATACGTGTAGTTAGATTGTAGTATTAGTTGGTTGTAGTTCAACTGTTTTGCTATTATTTGTTGTTTTGTTATCACTGATTATCTCTTGTACTTTCATTACGTCTTTTTCTAGTCTATTTTTGTCTTTGGCCGAGAGTCTATCGGAAATAGCCTCTCGACCTCACCTCTGAGGTAGAGGTAAGGTCTTCGTACACTCTACAGTTTACCCTCCCCAAACCTCACTTTGTAGGAATACATTGGGTACGTTGTTGATATTATTTAGTCAGATAGCCTGCAAATGTGAGTGAGTTTTTGGGAGGGAATGCAGTGCAAGTCTTAACCACTATGAAGTTTATGACTCTCTTATCAATTGCTACTTGAATTGGGGGTTGTCCTAATACATTTTTATCAGGTCCTAGTTAGCAGCTTGTCAAAGTGTCCAACAAGAAGCTATAAGGAAGTTACATTAGTGCAGAATCTTTCAAAGATACAATGCACAACATCTTTTTGGGGGTAGGGGAAGCGGAAATGGGGGAGGGGATTATAAGGTGGGGAATCAAACCCTCACCAACAAGATGAAAGTTCAGAGAGCCAACCAAGTGAGCTACCAAGATTCTCCCAATGCAGAACATCTTATTACTTGCACTTCTATTTTTTTTTCTTTTGATAAAGCAATAATCTTATTAATGTGGCTAAACTTCTGTGTACAAGTAATTCATCAAAAAGTAGAGAAACCTACAAACTGTCAGAGATCTAATGGATGAAGATTAACCAAAAACAGGAGGTTATTCCTCAAATCTAGAAAGTTATCATCAACTATTCCATGTTTTCCTTCCAAAGGAACCATATAAGGGCTAAAGGGGCTATTTCCCATGTCCTATGCCCTCTTTCCTTCTTCTAAGGTCCATCTGTGTAACAGGTCCTTTACTGTGCCCAACATTATCCACTGTACGTGCTCAGGACCAGCTTCCATTCACCACAACCGGGTAACGCATGAAAATGCCATAGTAGTTCGTCCAGATATTTGCGCATCTATACATAAAGCACCATCCCATAGCATTAGTATCATTCCTGTATTTTCGTGTTCTTAGATTTATTTGTTAGTACCAGCTGTTTCTTTAGCCTTGATCATTGTATTGCTTTTTGTTATTTTGGTTTGTTGCTACTGCCTTCTTTTGCATCTTTATTTGAGCCAAGGGTCTCTACCTTCAAGGAGGTAGGGATAAGGTCTGCGTATACACTACCCTCTCCAGATCCCACCTGTGGGATTACACTGGGTTTTTTGTTGTTGTATACATAAAGCACCAACTAACATGCATGATCTTCCTTTTTTCCTCCAGTTCTTAGCGGCCAAGATGACCCCTTTTATTGCCAACCATGCAAAGAACACACACATTCCTTTGTGCCCTAGGGAGTCCAGCCAATAGGTATTGGAAGCCCAACTATCTATCACCAGTAGTTTTGTAACTATTCAGGCACTTTCTGGATGCTGTGTTAGTAATACAATTACATTTTGACTATCAGTGAAGAAATAATAATGTGAAATCATCCAATCTGATCGAAATACAAAACATACGTTTTAGCACTTCTTGTAATTTGTTTGTTGTTATTCAAGGCTATAGGCAGATCCAAGTGCTTCTTTAGTTGCCTAATTCTAGAGAGCATCTTTTTCCATCAGAAAATGAAACCTAGAAGTGCAGGTTTAGAATCACCAAAGAAATACTTTGGTCATTGATGTTGTGAAACAACTCAGAGAGTTCCAGAAAATCTTAATCATTCACAAGAATCACCAAAATACAACATATGAGAGCAAAGAAATAATATGGAAAAAACACAACTGACATAAAACTTATGTCACACTAGAGATGTAGAACAGATCATTATGAAGATATAATCATTGTTGACACTCCATGTTAAGTTGGGACATTCTAATCATGCATTCAAAACTATAGAAAGAGAGTTAAATATTCTAAACTGTGATCAGTTACCACCTGTTTATATGGATATCCAAGAGAACTTTTGCATTTATGGAATTGTTGAATTTGAGTTGCATCTAATGAAATGTCCTATTATTTTTGTAATGGCTAAACTCAATTTTCAAACTTCTCTAACCAGCAATAGTCATGGATATTTGCTACATCTGTGGATCGATTAGTGCAGTTGTATAACATAGTGCAATTGGCACCTAATGTTTCTTTATAGTTGCTTCCGCTGATTTTTCACTCCTGTTCTTTTCACAGAAACCTTTTTTCATGACTGCAAAATTGTATGCCTCCATATGCTATCAGGAGGACTTTCTTTAATGGATATTGAACCTGCCTACAAAATGGAGAGCATAAGAACAGTCCAAGATATTCAGCATGAATTTTGGCCTCTTGATGAAATAAATCCAGAGAATGCTAAGTTCCCCTGTTGTTTAGTTTGGACTCCTCTACCAGTAGTCTCATGGTTGGCACCTTTCATTGGACATGTAGGAATATGCACAGAGGACGGTTCTGCCGTGGCCTTTTCTGGTTCCAACTTTATTAATGTTGATGATTTTGCGTTTGGTTCTGTGGCCAAATACCTTCAATTAGACAGAAAAAAGGTACAATTTATTGTGGCATGCTCTTAGCCTTTCAATTGTTAGTTGTAGCATTATGTCTCTCAGTAACCTCTCCCCCCCATCTTCCTTAATGCATCTCCCCTAGTATTTTTTTGATAATGTCATGCATAACTTCCAACGCTTCCACCTGAAACACTATGCTTAGTTACTCCAGATAAAGAAATAGGTATACTGTTATGCTCTTACCAAACAAAATATTGACAAGAATTTCTGAATGCTGAATATTGGACAGTGCTGCTTTCCGCGAAACCTTGCTGCGCACACATGCAAGCATTGCTATAAACACACAGAGTTTGGGTCTGCAATTACTTGGGATGATGCCATCCAATCAAGTGTTCGTCATTTTGAGCACAAATCGTACAATTTATTCACGTGCAACAGCTATTCTTTTCTTGCGAATTGCCTGAACAGGCTCTGCTATGGTGGATCAATGGATTGGAACATGATCAATGTTGGGGCTCTTTTATTGTTCAAAGGACATTGGGTCGACAACATCTCAATCTTGAGATCATTTTCACCTTTTATGCTAGTTGTATGCTTTGGCATTTTCATGGTGGGATGGCCTTTTTTGGTAGCATTATTGGCTTTCTCCCTTCTTCTTTTAGCATGGTTTATTTTTGCTACTTACTGTCTCAAAAATGTGTTGGATTCCTAGGCTTCTTGTATTACACAGCTACAACATTAAAATTTATTGATCCTTAATATGCTTAGAGTTCCATGTAGAACCGCATAGTGTTTAATATCTCTGCACCGTCAGTGTAGAAGAATTTGTACGATATCAAGTTACCTAAAAGAAACTCCCTTCAATTTATATGATACGATATCTTTTTAATCAATCTAAAAATTATGATACATTTCCTTATTTTGACAAATATTTAATGACATTATCAACATTAATTTTGGAATATTATAAAATCTTTTCATATTTCTTAAACTTTGTGTCCTATGAAATTATCACATAAAACAAAGAGAGTAGTTATAAATTGTCGTCAATGATAATTGGGATTAGTATAATCTTGAAAATAAAACGATTACCTGTTACAACAAATTAAAATTTGGCTAGATTCAGTCTTGTCTTCTTGAAGACCGAGTGACATGAACAATTCAGAGGCCAAGAAGGACGACTCAACCTACAACGTTGCAACCAATAATTATGCCATTCTCTCAGATATGGAGTTATATGCTTCTTCTCAGTCAAATTATAGCCTCTTTGATGCTATACCATTTTTATTGAGGAACACGAACAAACAACTAATCTCAAACTATTTGTGGTTACTTAGGGTGGCAAATGTGCAGCTGGGAGCTGAATCCGAGCACATTAAAATAAGGGCAAACAACACAACTCTCACTAGTTTAGTAGTTAATTATCTCCTTTTTCGTGAGTTTGCGATATTATGAATCCTATCATAATTCGCACCTCGAATACATGTTAGTCAAATACATATAACTAAGTGTATCTAAATAAGGAACGTACTGAAAGACATAAATTATGAAAGAAATTATGAGTGTAACAATTTTGGAGTATCTATTGCATCACAACTCCTAAAAAAAATTCGAAATCTTTTCAATTTTTTTCAAGATTGAGCGAACTTTACATTTCATCTTTCTCGGAATTATTCTCCAATAATTTTGAGCATTTTTGGTTCAACAATAGTCAATTCACTGTGTTGTTGAGACATTAAGGAACGTGTATTTCTGAAAATATTTATCAGATACAACTCATACATATGAGGTCCAGAAACAAGAATCATGAATTTGGGATGTATTGACAGATACATATACATGTCCAGATACTCATGTACTTGAGGGATACAACTTAGATACACACATTAAGTTGCTGATTGCCATATTCATAAACTTTTACTCAGATGCATGTGTATAATTGGTAGATACATGAAGACTTACTCCAAATAATAAAAAAATATACGTTTAGTCTTAACTCATATACATTGCTACTATAAATAATGTACGAGTATTTATCATTTACATACGTTGTTGTTCAAAAATACCCTAGATACATGAATCAAATATCATATAATCTTAAGTAACATTGCTACTTATTAGATACACATGTATCTGATAATAAATTTTTTGTCAAGCAAAAATTAGATACAAGAAATGAAAAATAACATCATCAGATATATGTCATTAAAAATGATACAAAACAAGATTCAAAACCTTTGAAATTGTAAGATACGCAACATTACTTTTATTTACATATAGAAGATTTTCACAATCGCGTTTAATTCATCTAATACTCAAAACAAAATACAACAGAATGATGAACGTGTATTGTTAATTATGCATAAATATTGCATTTTTACATGAATGTTTGAATCACCATCTTGCTGGCTTGTGTATTTAGATTTTGGGTTGTATCTATTTTAGTACGTAGATCTTTGCATAGTTGTTACATTTTTATTGGATCATTGTGATGTTTGGATCTATTTTCCGTTATAATGTCAATAGATGGATTAAAAGAAATAACCGCATAAGAGAACCCTGCAATAGATTGTTCTCGAGTGAAATCTAAAATCGATGAATGTCTATTTTTGGTAGATTCATGGTGGTGTGTTTGTATCTTTATTAACAATCTTCTTGTTTGAAGAATCATTAGCCATACATTAATAGAACTCTAAATCAATGAAGTTTCAATAATTTGGTATAACTATAAAGCATAGAAGAAAATATCAATTGAAAGCTATAAGAAATCAGAAACATAACTTAAATAATGATTAAATAGGTTACAAACCTTAACAATCAGATTGTATTTCTATGTTTTCGATTCAATTTTTGATGGTTTAGTGAAGAAGACATGTAAGTGTCATGATCCAAAAACTCGGTATGATCACACTTGTTCTATCCCACCAAGACATGTCAGCCTAAACAACCCTACGTTCAGGGTAGATGTGAAAGTTAAGAAAATAAAATAAGAGTTAAATATAACTTAAATATTTCGAAAATCATAATATACCCAATCTTCCTCAAATCATGGTATCACATGTACATGCCACTAATTAATACAATAGATTCAAAGGAAATACAAGTCTGAATATCTACACTACTGAAATAGTTGAAAGACATAATCAAGAGCTTGTGACGTCTGGGAATAACGAGTAGCTATCTAATAAGACTCCAAGTAAGCATCGGATGGAGATGCGGCGCGGGGGTGGTGGTGGTGGTGGTGATCAAGATGATCCGGGCTCATAACCTCTACAAGTGTAGTAAAGCAAGGAAGTAGGTACCAAAATCACAACGGTACTCATCAAGCGTCCCTAGCTAACCCTAAGTAAAGTAATGACGAACACAAGCACCCTGGCACACCATACGCCCCTCTACATACTACAACCTGCACATAATTCAAAATCCAGCCTAGCACAACAATACTACAATGACAATAAATATAGCACAATAAAGTATTTGCGAAGAATAACATCAACAGACTTTCAAAAAGATCACTTTAAGTTCTCAATCAACAATCACGATAAGAACACATAACTCATACATATCAACCAACAATGATGAGATGCAACACGATGCAAATGACTCATAGAGTGATGCATGTCTGTCGTATCAATACACACCTGCTGACTTGTAGCCCGAGACCCATGGGGAACATATCATTCCATGTACCTAGCTCGACGTGGGCCACGTTCCTCAAATATAATATCATCCCTAGTATGGGGAGCGTCCCTCAAACATAGTGTCAACCACGCAGCGTGGCACATCCCTCGAAAATGGTTCATCATCTTGGTTCTCTTTTTTTTTATCATTTTCTCAAAATACTCATGAAAATAGTGTCTCGGAACCAATGAAAATAGATACAGTCAATGCAAAATAAGAGGATGATAACTTCCACATCAATAACTAATCACACATAATCTTGACACATCACACATTATCAAATCAATGGATTCATTTTACTCCCACAAGATTATTACCATTATTTCGACAACATTTGATAACAAGTAAAAATAATACGAAGACCCTCACCATTTTTCATTACTCCTAAACACACAACAAGGCATACAAGGTTGAATCACACTTTACAGAAGGTCAAAGAGGTCTACTTGCCTTCAAAAAGAGTAAAATCAACTCGGGATTTGAGCATTCCCCTTAAGTCAATTTTCCGAATCCATAAAATATAATCACATGAGGAGTCTCCGTAAGAAATCATGAATAATGACACTCATTTTATTATTTATGAAAATTGTGTACAAATTGGTCAAAAAAGTCAAAATCGAGGGTTGAGGAAAAATCTGAATGGTTTTTGAAAAATCGTGATACCCAAAGATTTTGGAACTCATATGTGATAACCATAGCAAAAAACGAGTTGAAATCAAGCTTAAATTTCCATTTTACTAAAAAGTAAGATTCTTAAAAAGTTTTTAAAGTTTGAGCTTGAAATCAATGATTTGATGATAAAATTGTAAAATAATAATTGGGTAATGAAGGAATGAGATCAAAATTGCTTACCCTATTGATAAATCTCGATTTGTTTTAAAAATCGCTAATCCCAAGCTCTTGGGGTCCAAAAATGGTGACATGGGAAAGAAACCAATTTTGAGAATTAAAAGTCTACCCAGGCATCATACTTCATGATCGCGGCACCCTTCCATGAGATCACGAAGAGCAAACAAAATTCATCTTATTTTTGACTTGTGCAATTGTGGCATAGTGCATGTGATCGCGATACCTAGGGAACTTAGACCTACGCCATCACGGTAGGCCTCACGTGATCGTGGAGTACAACAAGAAACACCTATGCAATGGAGGAAGAAGTCCCCGCAATCGCGATGAACAAATTATCATACATCAGATACAACAACAATACCAAAGCAACGTCTACAAACTATCAAAAGGGCCCTTAAGATTTGTTCGGAATCGCGTGCATACAAACCAAATATTCTACCCTACTACATCCGATATTCTAGACTCAATTAAACCATCAAAATATTGATTCTAGGTTTCCTTGACTCGACACCCATTAAAGCCACTATTAGCTAGCTTTCACCTAAAAAAACCAAAATGCCCTCGAAATTTCTGAAAAAATAAACCAAAGCTCTACCTAGGGCTAAAATCACCTCTTGAATCCAATAGAATCAACGGAAATCCAATCTGAGCGTCCGAACTTCAAATATTGACTAAAGTCAAAACTTGGCCTAACTTCAACTCAAAACACAACTCAAGGGTCCAAATCACCATAAAACCTTGGAACTAAAAAAGATAACTTTTCAAGACCGAATTCCGCATTTCGAAGCTGATGAAATTAACAGAATTCCATTTCGAGACTCAAAGCTTTGGATGACATCAAAACTCACTTTTTAAAAATTTAAAGCTTTCAAAATTCTAAAACTTTCAAAAATCTCAACTTTTCGATCCATTTCAAATTTTATCCTCAAACACTGATCAAACATGACTCAAAAAAACTATGGCGAGGGATAAAATAATATTTTTTTAAAGAATTTTTAAAAATGACCTTCAGGGTTATTAAATTATCCACCACTAAAAGTCATATTTATTCTCGAACATAAAGCAAAACAAAGTACCTGAAGCCTCCAAGAGTTGTGGATATCTGGCAAACATATCAGAATAAGATATACGGTCTCCCAAGTAACCTCCACAATCAGAATGATACTTCCACTAGACCTCTATAGAAGATATCTCCTTGGTCCTTAGATTTTAAACTTGCGTATCAAAAATAACTATAGGCTTCTCCTCAAATACCAAGTCTGGATCCATACCCACATAATCAATCAAAATCAAATGGGACTCATCAGACACATTCTTCTGAAGCATGAAAATATGGAAAATAGGATGAACGATGGGCAAGCTAAGTGGCAAGGACAACTTATAGGACACCTCTCCAACTCGCTCTAAGATCTCAAATGAGCCAATGAATCTATGGCTAAGCTTGCCTTTCTTCTCAAACCTCATCACACCCTTCATGGGTGACACCTTAACCATATATGATCTCCATCCATGAAATCCAAAGCTCAACTCTCCTATTGGTATAGTTTTTCTATCGACTCTGGGCTGTCAACAATCTACTCTAAATCAAATGAACTTGCTCCATGGAATCTCTAATCAAATTTGTATCCAAGGTGCTCAATTTCACGGTATTGAGCCACCCAATGGGAGATCTACACCTCTACTATAAAAAACCTCAAATAGAACCATCTGAATGCTAAAATGATAGTTGTTGTAGGCAAATTCTGCTAAAGGCAAATATTAATCCCAAAGAGAATCAAAATCAATCAGACATGCTCAAAAAATATCCTCCAATACTTGAATCCTCCGCTTAGACTGCCCATCAATATGGGGAAAAGATGTACTCATTTACAACTAAGTAACCATGCCATGCTGTAATGCCCTCCAAAAGTTCAAAGTAAAGAGAGAACCTCGATCGGATATAATAGAAACAGGTACCCCATTCAATCGAACTATCTGACAATGGTAGAACTGAGCCAACTTCTCAACTGTTTACTTCACCTTAACCGAAATGAAATGGATGGAATTGATCAATCTATCAAGAATCATCCAAATCAAATCATAACCACCCACAGTAGTAGGCAAACCTATAACGAAATCCATAGTGATACGCTCCCACTTCCAAGTAGGAATGAGAATCTTCTGAGACACACCACTAGGTCACTGATGCTCACACTTGACCTGCTGACAAGTCAAACACTTGGCCATAAACTCAACTATGTCCTTTTTTATACTGCACCACCAATAATGCTGACTTAAATCATTGTACAACTTAACTGCTCCAGGTGAATAGAGTATCTTGAACAACGTGCCTCCTCTAACATTAACCTAGTCAAATTACCTACCATTGGCACATAAATCCTACCTCCACTACTCAATACACCCTCAGAATCAAGTGACACTTCCTTAGCTTCACCCCTCAATAATTTGTCTCGAATGATGCATAACTTTTTATCCTCAAATTGTCTCTCCTTAATTTGCTCAACCAAGGAATAATGTGCCTCCAAAAGGCAAGAACACCATCATTCTCTAAAATCTGCAACCGAAAAAGGCTATTAGCTAGCCTCTGAATATCTTTAGCCAATGGTCATTCCTTAACTCAAATCACGGCAAGACTTTCCATACTAGAAGTCTTCCTACTCAAAGTGCCAACCACTACATTCGCCTTACCAGGATGATACAAAATAGTCATGTCATAGTCTTTCAACAACTCCAGCCACTTATGCTGCCTCAAATTTAGATCTCTCTGACTGAATATGTACTAAAGTCTCCTATGATCAGTGAAAACCTCATAATGCACCCCATAGAAATAGTGACGCCATAACTTCAACACAAAAATAACAACTGCCAACTCCAGATCATGAGTGGAGTAGTTCTTTTCATGAGCCTTGAAATGTCTAGAAGTATATGCAATTATCTTCCACTTCTACATTAATACGCCACCCAAGATAACTCCTAAAGCATCACAATACAATGTGAAACCTACACCCTCCTCAGGTAAGGTTAAAACTAGAGTCATAGTCAACAAGGTCTTGAGCTTAAAGTTCACCCCATACTCATCGAACTGCTAAAATACCACCTCTTTCTAAATCAACCTAGTCAATAGGGCTACAATAGAAGAGAAACCCTGTACAAACCTCCTATAGTAACCAACAAACCCAACAAAGCATAACACTATGTCACTAGGCTGAGGTTTCAAATGCAGTTATCACATGTATCATCTTGGTTTGTCATTGTTGCTCTTTCCACCTAGAAAGTGAGGTAGATCTATCTTTTTGAACTTCTTCTAATGACGCTTCTCCTTATCGGATAACACTATCAAAGGTGTACCCATGGCTCTAACTCTCGATAAAGGTTCACTATCAAATCTAGAGCCCTCGTGTGGCTGTCCTACCGGACCATGAATAATTGGGACCTAAGGCTAATCTAGGGTCTGAGCCCCTTCTCTAACTATGTAGTGTGGCTATCCCACCCCCACTCTGAGTAAAACCCTCAAGTACACCCAAAACCCTCAGCAAGTGCCTTGAAGCAATGGTGTAGCAACATACTCTAAGGAAACCTGATACCCTCTAACATCTATCTCCGGCTAGAGATAGATATATCTAACCTAGCCTTTAGTTGGTGCCACTCCTCGAGCACAACCTATTTCTATTGCATGCCTCTAATTTTATCCCTAGCTGAGGTCTTAATGACATGCTCGGGGAAAACCTCCATTTTTCTACCAATCACAGTAGCTCTCGTACTAGCCATCTGATAAAAGAACATATGATAACTCAGCTATAGAAAAAATAATCACATACAAAGAGAATGAATGAACAAAAAAGAAAGTATCCTAACAGTCTCCATAGCCTCTCGAAGATAAGCAACAAACGTCTCCTCACCGATCCTCGAGACTCTACAAGGCTTGGTTTGTACACATGTGAGACCTACAAACCTAAGCTCTGATACTAATTTGTCATAATTCAAAAATCGAGTGTGATGCAGTTGTCCCATCCCACTAAAATAGGTCAGCCTATTCAACCCTCGACCAGGGTAGATGCAAAAGTAAAGAAAATAAAATAAGAGTTAATCATCACTTAAATATTTTAGAAATCATAATATAACTAATCTTCCCAAAACCTTGTGTCACGTGTACAAGCCACTAACTAATACAATATATTCAAAGAAAATACAAGTCTAAATGTCTACACTATAGGAATAGTAGAAACACATAATCAAGAGCATGTGACGTTTGTCGAAATGATGAGGATCTATCTCAGAAGACTCCAAGTAAGCCTCAAACAGAAAAGCGAGAGGGATGATCAAGATAATTCATTCTTAACCTACACAAGTGTAGAAAAGCAAGGGAGTGAGTACCAAAGCCACAATGGTACTCAACAAGCATCCCTATCTAACCTTAAGTAAAGTAATGATGAAAACAAGCACCCTGACACACTATCCGACCCTCCACATAGTACAACCTGCATAAAATTCAGAATCCATCCTAGCACAACAATACTACAATGACAATAGACATAACACAATAGAACTATTTTTGTCAAATAACATTAACAGACTCTCAACAAGATCACTTTAAATTCTCAATCAACAATCACGACAATAAAACTTCACTCATACGCATCAACCGACAATGATGAGTTGTTATGTGATGCAAATGACACATAGAGTGGTGTATGTCTGTCTTATCAATACACATCTATTGACTAGCAACCCGGGACCCATGGAGACATATATGTCCATATACCTAACCCAATGCGGGGCACATCCCTCGAATATCTTATCATCCATGGTGCAGGGCATATCCCTGAAATATACTATCAACCATGAAGAGTAGCACGTCCCTAGAAAATGGTTTATTCTCTTTTTCATAATTTTCTTAAAATACTTAACATAATAGTGTCTCAAAACCAATCACACATAATCTCCCAATCACACATAATCTTGGTACATCATGATCTTGGGTGCATTTATGCATCCAATAACCAAAATAACTCATGTTTATAGTAGAGTTTGAGATCAAATTCCTATAGTTTTAATTATTTTTTAGAATATATGCGTGTGATTATATCTAACCAACATGATTAGACACTTTCAGGGCTTAATGAGAAAGAATAGACCTATAAAAGATGTTCGGATTGAAAGTAGAGCTTAAATATAAAGTTGGAAACAAAAGTGAAGAAAATATACTGTATGGGAGTGTGTCCACGTCGTGCATTTGGCTTCAAGAATTTAATTATAGGGTTTGAAATTTATTTTGCTCAACAGGAGAGTACGCGCCAGGTTCACGATGCAAACTTGGTTGAGGATAGAAGGAATTTCGCCTGATGAACGAAATGCCAAATTACACTATGCAGAAACATCTCTGCATCTCGGACTTCAATACGGTAATGGAAACTTCACATTTTTCAAGGCTATAAATAGCATACTTATGTTTTTTATTAAACCATTCAGTTTTTATTTCAAGTTTTGATGAAGGAAGACGAAAGGAGAACTTTCCTAGGGTTTTATTTCTTCTTCTTTTTCATTTGTAAGTAAGTTTTCATGCCATTAACTATGTCTTGGATTATGTTTGACATTATGAGTGGCTAAAATCCTTGTTTTAGGGTTGTAGCCATAAGATGAAGGTTTTAATATAATTTTCTTTGGTTAAAAATGCTGTCTTTCATAAAATTACTCCTATATTTTCATTTATACTAGTTTAATGCCCGATGAACATTAGAGTAGATTAGTTGTCTAGTCAAAACTCGAGAGACAAAAAGGAGATATAGCACTAGAATATAGGGAGCATGTTTGTTCTAGAATTTCCTAGGATAATTGATGTATAGGATGCCCATGACACATACCTAAACACTATGCTTGGTTACTAGACAGGGTGAAAGGATTAATACATCTGTGTTGGTTCATGCCTATCCTCGCTCAACAATATCGATAGGCTGTCAATATAGGTAGGCAATTAGAGGTTGAGAGACTATGATTGTAAAATCAACCCTGTAAATTAGTAATTGAGAGACCTATTAGATGCCAAAGTAAAGTATGTTAGACCTGAAATCTACAAATGCTACAACCCTAGAATTCTTTATTAATTTGATTACAACTTACTAAAAATTTTGAGTCATTTCTTAATAGTGATTTCTATAATTTAATCGTAGATATAATTGAACTCAACTCTTGGAAACACGCACGAATAATTTTGTTTATTGAAAATTTTACCCAAGCCTAATTAAAGTCCTTTGGGTTCGACAATTCAGTTTTGAAAAGACCCACTGTATTACTTGTGAGACCGTGTACACTTACGTATGCTTTGGTAGCAATAAGTTTTTGGCGCCGATGTCGGGCACTTTAAATTTGGAAATTGTTTATTTTTAAAGTTTCTTAGTTGTTTGTGTTAGTTCTTAGCTGTGTTTTCTTCCAGGTATCTTTAAAAGGTACTCTGGGAAGAAGTAAGAATATTATAGAGCCGCTAGCTAAGCTTGAGAAATTCTTACATCAACAGAGGAGGAGAGCAACTGCTCTATTTCCAGTACCACAGGTCAATCTGAAGAATAGAAATGAAGTGCCGATAGAAGATACTGCAAATATGGCAGCTAGAACAGTACGTAATATGGCAGTCCCACTCATAACGAATGTAACTTCCAGCATTCAGAAACCGCCAGCTAGAGAAAGATTTGAATTGAGGCAAAATATGGTGCAACTACTACACACTAATGGGCACTTTACTAGTTTACCTCTTGAAGATCCCCAAGTCCACATCCAAAACTTTTTGGAGATTAGTGAAATTTACACGCCAACTAGGGTGTCTTATGATTATGTGAGGCTAACATTATTCCCTTTTTCTTTATTGGGGGAAGCTAGAAGTTGGTTAAAGTCGGAACCACCAAAATCCATTACTTCGTGGAATGGTTTGGCTCGAAATTTTCTAATCAGGTTCTTTCCTTCGGGGAAGACAACAAAGTTGAGAGTTGAAAATTTGAGATTTAAGTAGAAATTTGTCAAAAATTTGTACCAAAATTGGGATAGGTTAAAATCTCTACTCATTAGTTGTCCTCACCATCATCAAGCTAACAAGGTGTTGGTCCATACTTTCATTAAAAGATTGGAACCCAACACCAAAATTCTTCTTGACTCTGCTGTATGTGGACAAGCATTGGACAAAATATATGATGAGCTCTATACATTGCTAAACCACAGATCTCAGGGGAATCCTGAGTGGAACAGAGGAAACTCTAGGCTTGTCATCCAAAAACAGGCAGGAATGCTTAAAGTTGATGCTGTGATAGCCTTAACAACACAGATTGCAACAATGTAAAATATGATGTCTACACACTTCTACAACTTGGCATTAGGAAAGCAAGAGGCTCTAGTAAATGTGGTTCAACAACAACAAATATGTGTGAAGTGTGTGGTAGCTATGAAAATATGTCAGAATATTATGGTACAAATCCAAAATCGATAAATTTTATAGGGAACGCATAAAGGGGTGGAGGCCAGCAAAATTATGAAAACACTTATAACCCAGTTGGAGGAACCATCTAAACTTTTCTTGGGGTGGAAACTACAAAATCAGCACTAAGTCCAAGGTCAATATAGACAGCAAAAAGGAGGACAACACTACAATCAACAAGGCCAGAGTAGCCAACAAACAGATAGTGTAGAAAATATGAGTGTGGAAGACATTCTTAAGAAACTCATGGATGACCAAGCTAAGCTGGCTGTGGATGTTCGCCAATACCATATCACTATTCAAAATTTAGAGAAGCAGTGAGGTCAGTTAGCCAGTGCTCAAAATTCTCGCCCGTAAGGTGGTTTGCTAGGTAACACTGATCCAAACCCCAAGCAGGTAAATATTGTGAGTACCTGAAGTGGATCCCCACTATCTGAGTTAGTTCCACACAACAAAGTTAGTGAAGGTACATGTAAAGAAGTAGATGTTAAAGCTGGTAAACCTAGCTTACTTAGGAGGGACCAGGAACCAAAGACAAAACCACCTCCTTATTCCCACAAAAATTCAAAAAGAAGAAGGAGGAGGAGTGTTTTGAAAAATTTATAGATATGCTTAAACAGGTACAAATTAACTTGCCTTTAATTGATTTGTTGCAGGGTATTCCAAAATATGCCAAGTTTGTCAAAGATATTGTGACCAATAAGAGCAAGTTAGCTGAGTTTGAGATAGTAGAACATACTGAAGGTATAGTTGAAGAATCTTGAAAAAATAAAGCTATCAACTAAGCAAAATGATCCATGTAGTTTCATAGTAAAAGTAACCATTAGTAAGTGCAACAAAGCAAGAGGTCTCTATGATATAGGTGCAAGTATAAACTTGACGCCTAGATCTATGCTTAAGAAATTAGGCTTGGGAGAACCTAAACCAACTACCATTTTTTTACAATTAGCTGATCATTCTATAGCTAGGTCTGATGGTATTATTGAGGATGTGTTAGTTCAAGTGGTATCCCTTATCTTTCTTATTGATTTTGTTGTATTAGATTTTGAGCTTGATCCAGAGGTTCCGTTCATCTTAAAATGTCTATTCCAAGCAACAATGGGTGCATTTATTGATGTAGCTGCAGGTAGATTAACTAAGAGAGACACAACAAAGTAAAAGTGTTTGATGTATATCAAGCATTGAATTTGCCTATGGTTTATGAAGAGTTGTCTACTATAATTGTCTTTGATGAGGAAGTGGCATACCAGTGTATACTAGCAAAGGACCCTTTAGAGAGAGTATTAGTGGGTTAAGATATTGAGGGTGAAATGGAAGCCAAAGAGCTAGCTAGCATGCTCGATATTCCAAATGTCAGTATGTGGAAAACGAATGTGGAGCCCTAAAATAGGGAATTGGGCCCTTCACCCAAACCAGCTCTAATAGAAGCTTCTAACTTGGAGTTGAAACCTCTTATAACCATCTTAGGTATGCTTTCTTAGTGCAAATAATACTTTACCGATAATCCTTACATTGTCTTTGTCCGATATACAGGTCACAAAAGCACTTAAGGTGTTAAAAAGGCACAAAAAGGCAATCGGATGGCAAATGGCTGATCTCTATGGTATCAGCCTAGTTTTGTGCATTCATATG
Organism: Solanum dulcamara; assembly: GCF_947179165.1. NCBI lineage: Eukaryota > Viridiplantae > Streptophyta > Magnoliopsida > Solanales > Solanaceae > Solanum > Solanum dulcamara. The sequence continues at coordinate 56,977,971 of NC_077241.1, forward strand.
AGCTTCATGGAAGAAGAAAATAAGGCGAGTACACATCCACAATGAAGGTTGAATCCTATCATGAAAGAGGTAGTGAAAAAAGAGATAATTAAGTGGTTAGATGCTGGCATAATATACCCAATCTCAAATAGTAAGTGGGTAAGCCTAGTTTAGTGTGTGCCTAAGAAAGGGGGAATGACTGTAGTGATCAATAAAAAAATGAGTTAATCCCCACTAGAATAGTGACTAGATGGTGTATATGCATGGATCACAAAAATTAAATGATGCCACGATGAAAGATCACTACCAGTGCCATTTATTGATCAAATGCTAGACAGATTGGTAGGCCAAGAGTACTATTGCTTCCTGGATGGATACTCAGGCTATAACCATATCACCATTGTACCAGAGGATTAGGAAAAGACAACTTTTACATGCCCGTATGAGACATATGCATTCAAGCATATGCCTTTTCAGCTATGCAATGCTCTTGCCACTTTTCAGAGATGCATGGTTGCTATCTTCCATAATATGGTTGAAGACTTTGTAGAAATTTTTATGAATGACTATTCAGTATTTGGAGAATCTTTTGATCTGTGTTTGAAAAATTTAGAGAAGGTACTGGCAAGATGCGAGGAAACAAATCTCATTCTAAATTGGGGAAAATATCATTTCTTGGTAAAATAGGGGATTATGTTATATCAAAAAGTGTCTAAAGATGGATTAGAAATAGATAAAACTAAAATCAAAGTGATTGAAAAGCTACACCCCTATCCCAGTAAAAGATGTTCATAGTTTTCTATTGCATCCTGGGTTTTATCGATGGTTCATCAAAGATTTTTCAAAGATTACTAGACCCATGTGTAGATTATTGGATAAGGAGGCAAAATTTGTTTTATTGATAAGTGTTTGTAGGCTTTTAAACTCCTAAAGAAGAGGCTGACTGAAGCCCCAATCCTATTAGCTCCTGACTGGTAGTTACCTTTTCAGCTATTGTGTGATGCGAGCAACATAGCAGTGGGAGCGACGCTAGGACAAAGGAAGGAGAAGATATTCACTCTATCTACTATGCCAACAAGACTCTTGATTCAGCTTAGGCAAATTACACTGTTACAGAAAAGGAGATGCTTATATTGGTTTCTGCTCTTACCCAGTAGGTATAAAAATGATTATTTATGTTGACCATGCAGCTCTTAGATACTTGTTAAATAAAAAGGATGCCAAACCCAAACTAATTAGATGGATTCTGCAACTCCAAGAATTTGATTTAGAGATCAAGGATAGAAAAGGATGCAAAAATTAAATAGCAGACCACCTATCGAGATTGGAGAATTCATCACATGTGAGTGCACAAAATTTAATAAAGGAAGAATTCCATATGAGCAGTTATTGGCATTAGAATTCACTTAACTCCCATGGTATGCGGATTTTGTGAAATACATAGTAAGTGGAGTGTTTCCCTCGGAAGCAAACTCCCAGCACAAGAATAGGTTGAACGCATAGCTCACAAGGTATTGCAATCTGGTTTCTTTTGACCTAATTTATTTAAAGATGTTGTAGGTTTTTTCAAGAGCTGTGACCAATGACGAAGGATGGGCACCATATATAGAAGGCATGCTATGCCTTTAAATAATATCTTGGAGGTAGAAATCTTTGATGGTATGGGGAATAGACTTTATGGGACCATTTCCACCGTCATATGAAAATCAGTACATATTGGTGGCTATAGACTATGTTTCTAAATGGGTTGAGGCCATTACCTTTCCAACCAATGACACCAAAGTGGTAAGTCGCTTTCGCAAGAAGCATATCTTTACAAGGTTCAGCACTCCAAGGGCCATCATCAGTGATGTAGGTAAGTATTTCATAAATCAAACAATAAAGAATCTGTTAGCTAAATTTGGTGTCAGGCACAAGGTCGCCATATCATATCATCCCTAGACTAGTGGGTAGGTCAAAGTATCGAATTGGGAGGTAAAGAAAATCCTTCAGAAGACCGTGAATGCTACAAGGAAAGACTTGGCCATCAAGCTAGATGAAGTGCTCTGGGCCTATCAGACTGCATACAAAACACTCATCGGTACTTCACCATACCTTATGGTGTTTGGAAAAGCATGTCACCTTCCGGTGGAGTTGGAACACCAAGCATATTGGGCCATTAGAAAGTTAAACTTAGACCCAGAGATGATAGGTAGGAAATGCATGGATCAGCTGCATGAACTGGAAGAATTTAGGCTCCACGCCTATGAGAATGCTAAATTGTATGAGAAGACGATGAAGAGATAGCATGACAAGCACATTGTCTCTCGCACATTCAAGCCAAGACATAAGGTATTACTCTTTAACTCTCATTTGCATCTCTTTCCAGTTAAGCTCAGATCTAAATAGAGTGTAACCTTTGAGGTGGTGCGAATGTTGACATATGGAGTAGTGGAATTATGGGATCGCACCAAATCAACCACGTTTTTAGTGAATGGCCAACAAGTTAGGCACTATTTCGGATAAGATATAGATCGTGAAGAGGAGGATATTGATCTCAAGAATGAGTAGAGACAAAGTCAAATCATGCCACGGCTATAAATCAGGCGCTACACGGGAGGCAACCCATGAGGTAGTGTAAAAAATTGTTAGTTGTAGGCTATACATTGATTTCTCAAGGTTGTGAAATTTTATTTTGTTTTAGTGTATAATTAAGATAGTATAATTTGTACATGAAAAACAAAATAAAAAAATAAAAGAAAATGGTAGAGACGACCACTAAGCAAAAGGGTCCGCGGTAGGTCTGTGTTGTGAACTCATTCCACCAGGTTTATTTTTGCCCAGGTATGTTTTCACAAACTCTTGATGAAACGATGCTCCAAGGCAAGTGTTCTACAGGTTCGCATCGCAGACTTGGCTAAGTCTCGTGTTATTTTAATTTCACAAATTTTGGCAGGCTTAATAGAAGAGTACGCAACGTCTCCGTGTCGCAGACTTGAGTGAATTTTTGGGGCATTTAATTAAAAGACGTGTTTTCACCCGTTTTAACTCTTTTAACCCGAAATCATTCCTTTTAGCCCTCAAAATTCCCCATGCCCCTTAGTTTTCATCCCTCTTTAAAGATGTAAACTCTCCGCACTCTCAAAGTTTTCTTTTTCTTTAGCAAATTCCGCAATGCCCTTTTAGATCGAAGCAAACTTCTTAGTAATTTTTCTTCTACAACACCACAAGGTATGTATTATTGCATTATATTTATGATGTGAGTTGATGAATTTTACATGGTTAAGTTCATGGGTTTTGAATTTTGGCTCTATAATACTGATTCTTGCTTTGTTTTTGGATTCCTCTTGTTATGGGTGTGAACATTTTATTGTGAACTTGTTTATTGTGCGTAAAATTTTATAGGTTAAAGTTTTTGAACTAAAACTCTAGTTTTTGATATTATGGGGAGTGGATGTAGTTATTTGTTAATGATCATGTGTGGTGAAGTCTTGAGAAAGCATGCATGCCAAATTTTGATACATTGGTCAAATTTTTGAGTTTATGTGTGGTTAGGTTTTATGGAAAAAATTCTTGGGTTGAAGGTGTGTTGAAATTTTGGGATATTGCATGGGGGTTATGCTTATCTAACTAGTCATGCAAATTCTTGAGTAGCATACTACCTAATTGGGTAATTTTGGTCATGTTTTTACATATCGTGAGCTATGAGTTGATACTAAAAGTTAAGAGTGTTTGTATATCGAACTTGTTTAAATAAGGGAAGTCTGAGTACCTTCTTAGGAAATGTATTCTCCAATACATTTTAAGTGTGGGGTTGTTGTTTAGTGTTATAGGCCTTGTTTATAAGGAACACTTTGCAGCCACTAATATGTTGGTTTTGGGCTCAATACAGGAAGCTATGTCATCCAGCCGTAGGCAAGGCAAAGAACCAGCCATTGGATGACGAAAGAGGGAAAGAGGAGTGCTCTCCATACCACGAGGAAAGACTTGGCAATTTGGGTTCAAATCGGTACATCAAGCGAGAAAGAATTGGTATAAGAAGCATGCAAAATCTCAGTATATCTCAGATATTCCATAGGATGATGAAAGATCGAGAGAGAAATTCCCTCGAATTATGAAAAGACTGATGGAGCTCAACATGAGCTTTCTTTTTATGAACCCACAACTGTGCAACTTGTACATGGTAAGGGAGTTTTATGCGAATTTCCTACCGGATACTCGTACTCATTATGTCACAGTGAGGGGAGTGGAAGTTTCTTTATCCTCTAAGGTCATAAATGAAATATTAGGGACTGCGGAGTTTCCTTCTGCCACTTTGATGGAGCTGAACATTCGCCCACCCTACTAGGATATTCATCACACTTTATGTGGGCCTAGATTGATTGCTAAGTAGATTTGCCACCGGTATAGGGGCTACCATCTCTCATATCTATATGCTCATATGACCAGAGAGGCTCGCGTTTGGGTAACGATCGTTATACACAGCCTCATCCCCAGCATACAATATACTGAGGTTATACGGGACAAAGTTTTCTTGGTATACACCCTTATGAAGGGCCTTGAGATTAATGTGGGAGTAGTTATAAATTCTCCAATGTGGTAGTCTAGAGTGCATTGGGGTAGGGGCTATGCCTTTGGAGGCCTTATCACACAGCTATGCCGACATGCTGGACTATCTAAGGAGACCCTCGATTATTTGGTCCCTCTCACCTCTGATTTCGATGATGTCACTAAGATCAAGGGGCCAGACACATCCTTTGGGCCTGTTCTAACCCCCATGGAGTGAGAAAAGTGGGATGAGTTTATCGTGGCCCATATGTATGGCCTTGAGATGCTATGACACAGAACTGGCGGCAGACTATCCATTGTGGCTGAATTAAGTAAGGTGGAAAATGAGTATCCCCTCAATGACCATGCCGAAGGAGTTCTCCGCATTGGGATTGAGTTTTGTGAGCCCTTCCATGATGATGTCCCCATTGATGAGGACAAGAGGAGGGCTATTTCAGATGTTGAGTCAGATTTCAAGGCCGAGGAGTTTCCACCCTTGACTATTGAAGATCCAGCGAATACAGAAGAAATGGATGATTAGACTAGGCAGTTTCCTACCTCACTTGTTTTGGATGTTTATATTTTGTGATACTGGGGGCAGTGTTAATTCTTTAAGTGTGGGATGGAGGATTGAGTGCTTACTTCTGTATATATTTGTTATCTTGTTGGAACTGTATTAGTTGTTTTTATCTGGGTTGAACTATTTGAGATATTTTGTTTTGGGTTTCACAACATTTATTTTTGGTTCTTTGGCCATGGATAGTCCCCTTGAAGCGTACAAAAAAATTATTATTTATATATGATTTTGTTTCTTCTTCGTCATTGTGGTACTTCTGTATGTAAGGTGTTTTGCTAGATCACAGGATTACATAAATAGCTAATGAATGGTTTGAAAAGCATGTAATTAAAGAGCACTGACTAAATTGAGACACTACAACTCTTTTGTATGACTTAGAATATGTAAGCTTAATTTTCAATTCATGTGAATGTTGGGTTGAAATTTCATAAGAGTTGTCATTCTTGAATTGATCATGTGTTAGGTGTGTGTGAGGTTTATTGTGTAGTCCTTGTTACTCTTGATTGCTAGAACTTGCCACTGTGTTTGTGTAGCAAAAACAAAGGAAGTTTAGAGTTAGAAAAAGGATCTAAGCATTTCTTTAGTAGCCTCAGTTCAAAAGTATTATTTGTAAAAACCACCGTGATGCAAAGCCATAGTGAGCTCTTTTGAGCCTTTGTCTTGATTCTTTGGTAGCCTTGTGTGAAGCCTATTCCTATTTTTTTCTTAAACCATAATTTTGATATTAAAAGCCCAAGTGCTTTAGGAAATAATAAGTGAAGAAATGGGGAGGTCACAACCTTGCGCTACTAAATGCAGAGCCATTGGTGCATGAAAAATGAAATCTTGTGTTAGAAAAATAAAGAAGAAAAGTAATTTGGGTGTGAAAATAAATCCAACTATAATGTGGTTGAATGAAAAACAAATAGGAAATAAAAGAAAAATAAGAATAGAAAGAAACTCCCTGACGCAGATAATTGGGCTGAAAAAGAAAAGGGTAAGCTTTAGAAAGAATGAAGTGGTAAGAATGAGGTTGTGAAGAACTCGCATGGAATGGATAAATGTAGTGTATTAAAAGCACTTGGGAACTTAGTCACTATGCATGTCCAAAATAGTACCTACCCGTCCCCTAGACTACATTACAACCCAAAAAGGTCCTAAGTGATTCTTAATTTTTATCTACCTTAAATGACCTGCATATTACACTAAGGGCAAGCCTATGGTTCATCTCAAGTAACTTGTGACTTTATTTGAGAGAGTGAGTGAATTTTGCGTAATACCCATTGTTATTGGTATTGAATGTAACTGTGAGAGTATATGGGTAATTCTATCTTTGTGAGGGAACTTGTTTAGTAGAAGAATGGTAATTTTGAATGAGTTTTGACTTAGAAATTCATGTGAGTTTGCATCATGACAGAGTCAACTCTTGAGGTTATGTTGTTTTGGGTCAGTTGGTTGCTTGAATAAAGTTAACATGCTATGAAAGTAAACTATTTGTGAAATCAACGTGGTTTGGTAGGACTACTTTACATACATGGTGGTTGTTATTGCGTACTTAGGATTGGGAGTTTGCTCGAGGATGAACAAAACTATAAGTGTGGGGTGGTGATCTTGGGTGCATTTATGCATCCAATAACCAAAATAACTCATATTTATAGTAGAGTTTGAGAGCGAATTCCTATAGTTTAAATCATTTTTTAGAATATATGCGTGTGATTATAGCTAACCAACATGATTAAATACTTTTAGGGCTTAATGAGGAAGAATAGACCCGTAAAAGATGTTCGAATTGAAAGAAGTGCTTGGAGATGAATTTGGGAACAAAAGTGAAGAAAATACATTGTATGGGAGTTTATCCACGTCATGCATTTGGCTTCAGGGATTTAATTGGCACTTGGAATTTATTTTGCACAACAGGAGAGTACACGCCAGCTTGCGTCATGGACCTGGTTGAGGAAAGAAGGAATTTTTCCTGATGAAGGAAATGTAAAATTACACTAGGCAGAAATGTCTAGACGTCGTGGACTTCAATACAGTGATGGAACTTTACATTTTTTGAGGCTATAAATAGCATGCTTTTATTTTTTATTAAACCATTCAGTTTTTATTTCAAGTTTTTACGAAGGAAGAAGAAAGGAGAACTTTACTAGGGTTTTATTTCTTCTTCTTTTTCATTTGTAAGTAAGTTTCCATGCCATTAATTATGTCTTGGATTATGTTCAACATTATGAGTAGCTAAAATCCCTTATTCTAGGGTTGTAGCAACAAGATGAAGGTTTTAATATAATTTGATTTGGTTAAAAATGATGTTTTTCATACAATTACTCTGATATTCTCATTTATACTATTTTAATGTCTGATCAACTTTAGAATGAATTAGTTGTCTACCCGAAACTTGAGAGACGGAAAGGAGATAGAACACTAGAATATAGAAAGCATGTTTGTTCTAGAATTGCCTAGGATAATTCGTGTATAGGATGCCTGTGACACATACCTATACACGATGTTATTTACTAGACAGGATGATAGAATTAATGCATTTGTGTTCGTTCATGCCTATCCCCGCTCAATGATGTAGTTAAGCTGTTAGCATAGATAGACAATTAGAGGTCGAGAGACCATGATTGTAAAATTAACCTTGTAAATCAGTAATTGAGAGACCCATTAGATGTCAAAGTAAAGTATGTTAGACCTGAAATATACAAATGCTACTATCCTGGAATTCTTTATTAATTTGATTATAACTTACAAAAAAATTTGAGTCATTTCTTAATAGTTCTTTCAATAATTTAATCATAGATATAATTGAACTCAACTCTTGGCAACACACACGAATAATTTATTTCATTAAAAATCTTACACAAGCCTAATTAAAGTCCTTTGGGTTCGACAATCTGGTTATGAAAAGAGACATTTTATTACTTGTGAGACCACGTACACTTGCATGTGCTTTGGTAGCAACACATCACACAATCCAATCAACAGATTCATTTAACTCCCACGTGATTATTACCACTATTTCGACAACACTTGATAACAAGTAGAAATAATACGAAGACCCTCACCGTTTCCTATTACTCTCAAACGCACAACAAGGCATACAAGGTTCAATCACACTTTACAGAAGGTCAAAGAGATCCATTTTCCTTGAAAGAGAGTAAAATCAACTTGAGACTTGAGATTTACTCTTATGTTGAGCTTCCGAATCAACCAAATCTAATCGAATTAGGAATCCGCATAAGAAATCATGAATAGTGATACCAAAATTATAATTTTTAAAAATTGGGTTCAAATTGACCCAAAAGTCAAATCCGAGTGCTAAGGGCAAATTTGATTTTTCTTTTTGGAAAATCATGATATGCAAAGATTTTGGAACACATATGTGATAACCATATCGAAAAGCGAGTTGAAATCTTCGTTAAATTCTCATTTTACTAAAAATTCAAGTTCTTGAAACAGTTCCCAAAGTTTGAGTTTGAAATTGATGATTTGATGATAAATTACAAAATAGTAATAGGGTAATGAAGGAATGGGATCAAAATCATTTACCCAATTGATAAATATCGAAAAAGTTTTTGAAAATCGTCAATCCCGAGCTCTTAAGGTTCAAAAATGGTAAAATGGAAAAGAAACTCCAATTTTGGAAATTAAAAGTCCGCACAAGCATTGTACTTTGCGATCGAGGCACCCCTCCACGTGATTGTGAAGAGAAAAAATAAGTTAACTCATTTTTGACTTGCGCAATCGCGACATAGTGCACACTATTGAGATGCCTAGGAAACCTAGACCTATGCAATCGTGGCAGGGCTCACTCGATCATAAAGCACAACAAGCAGCACCTACGTGATCTCGGAAGAAGGGCCCATAATCGCAATGAACAAATTAGCATACATCCAATGCAACGACAATAGCAAAGCAACAAGTCTAAAAACTCTTCGAAAGGACCCTCAGGATTCCTTTGGAATCCTGTGCATACAAATCAAATATGTTACCCTACTACATTCAACATTGACTCAATAGAACTATAAAAATACGAATATGAGGTCTCCTTAACCTCACAACTGTTAAAACCACTATTAACTAACTTTTACCCAAAATGACAAAATGGCCCTTAGAACCTTCAAAAATAAACCGAAGCTCTACCTAGGTGTAAAACCACCTCCTGAATCCAACAAAATCTATAGAAATTCAATCCGAGTGTCTGAACTACAAATGTTTACCAAAGTCAAACCTTGACCTAACTTCAACTCAAAACACAAGGGTCCAAATCACCATAAAAACCTTAAAACTAAAAATGACAACTTTACTACACCAAATTCCGCATTCTGAAATTGATAAAAATTGACAAAATTTTATTCTGTGACACATAAATCTGATGACGTCAAAATTCCCTTTTTAACAACATAAAGCTTTCTAAACTCTAAAATTTTCAAAAGTCTTAATTTCTTATTCGATTCCAATTTTAACCTCAAATACTGATCACATATGACTCGAACAACTATGGAGAGGGGTACAATGATAATTTTTCAAGAATTTCTAAAAATAACCTTCAGGATCATTACAGTAAAGTGGAACAAAGAGAGATAAAGGGGAGATGAGCTTGGGATGAGAGATTGAAGAGAGAGAGAGTTTGTTGGATAGATTGAAGATGTGAATTAGGAGATAGATTATACACAATTGCTTTATTATAGGCTATTTTTAGGGAGTCATATATCTCAATATATCTGTAACACCCCGTACGATTTTCCATGAAAATAAGAAACAATTTTCGAAAATGGGTCTAGGGGAGCAAGTCCACGTCACAGACTTGTACCTGTATTTTCATTCGGGTAAAATTTTGAGATAGTAGAGCACATGATGTCTCCACGTTGCGAAGAAGAAATTTTTCAAAAAAATCACATATGAGGAATAGGTCCGCAGTGTGGATTTTTGCCCGTCGAATATTTTAATGAGGGGTGTTTTGGTCTTTTCTCCACCCTTTTCCAACTTAACCCATGATGTTTTGAGACCAAAGTCTTTCCTTTATTTTTAACCTAGGGGTATTTTATCTCATCAAACACTTAAAATAATTGAGAGCAAGGATTGGAAAGGAGAAAAGGGCTAGGGTTCAATTGTTTAACCTCCATTCTTAGAGTTCAATTGTTCTTCAATTTTTAGATATGTATGGATACTCATAACATTGGATTGATTTCGTCCACATGCCCTACATTTTCATTGAGTCAAGTTAAGTGAGTTTCGAGGTTTCATGAATTGAGTTTTTGAGTGATCTATAATTTCTATTTTATTTTTATGTATAAATTTATATGTATTGATGATATCTTCGGGTTGAGTATTTGAGATATACATTCATTTTTTTTATTCACATGGACACTAATTGAGATTTCAATTTTATTTTATTCATTGATGGAATTTTTAAAACATGATTTGTGAACGTTTTTTAATAAGAATGAGTTGAGTTTTGAAGAGTCCATAACTACCATTTTGAGCATGAAAGAGTTTAGAATTAGTACATATTCTTTTAAAATATATATTTGAGAATGGGTTGAGTTTGAGAAGTTCTTTTACTTTTATTATTTTAGACATGAGTATTTTGAGTATAAATGATTGTTTGAGATAGAGTTTTGAGAAGGTATAAATGAGTTTGAAAGCATGTTTTAAATGAAAGATTTGATGATTGAGATAAAATTGAGTTTTATGAGAGTCCAATGATACTAGATGAGATGATTTGATTAAATTGATCTAATTGAGCATATGAGCATATTGAGTCTTTGGAAGTAGTATTGAGCATCGATTTGGGTAAGAGTAAATAACAACTCAAACCCCATAGACTATGTAGCCAGTGTTGGATAGAGTCTATGCTTCTCTAGTCCAAAAAAGAGGAATTTGATTGATTATGGATCCAATGAGATTGATTGTTCCTTACCCTAGCAAAGTATTGGACGATTGTCGCAACGACAGTACAAAGCGTTGTATCATCACTAGCTTATAAGAGATAGTTGTCGGTTAGAGAAAATCCCTAAAATTGAATGGTTTGATTTGGTTTGAATGGTTTTATTTGGTTGAGACTGTATATTATTGAGTCTATTTTTGAAGCACCATTTATTTTTAAACTGCATGCTTATTGAGTTGAGTCGATTTCATAGTTGTCTCCTTTGAGTTGAGTTGCATGATTTTGAGTGTTGTTGATTGTATTTCTTTCCAGCTATATCATATACTCGTATATTTCATGTACTGACACTATTTGGTTTGCATCATTGAAGATCTATTTCCTTCCTGATAATGGTGAGACATCCTTACTTTCGGAGGATTCATATTTATTTCCTTTATTTCTTATGAGTAGTTTCTTTTGGGGTAGATATGGGCTTGTTAAACACCTTCTTGATAGTTGATAGAGGCTTCATAGATATAGACTGAGTTGATTGGAGTTGATGTCCCTTTTGAGGCTATTTTTGTGTAAACTATTATTTAGGAGATTCAGTTGACTTTAAATATTGTTTATTTAAAATTATTCCTTTATTGAGTATTGATTTGTTAGCCCACTTGAGCGTCTCCTTGATATTGGATTGAGTCTTCCATAGAATGATTGAATGAATGATTGGACCAAGTGGTTTGCTTGGGCCAGCAATGGTCTCCGAGTGCCGACCACGCCTAGAGTACCCTCTCGGTGTCATGACCTGGCCTAGGGCCTACTCGTAACACATAGATTAGAATCCCAAAATACCTCAAACCAAGACTCTTAGCATAACATTCATGATCCTACATAAGGTACTTGTAATAAATAAACAAGAATCCATGATATAGAAGCATAGTCTCAATAGATCATAAGTTTCAAAAGAAATGCGGAATAAGAGACAACATAGGCTCCAATGAATATCTAACATGCCTCTATTGGTCTAGATAAGGGCGTAGGAAAATCTCCTAGCTCACCCAATAGAGAAGATAAACGAAGTCATAAACTCATAAGAATAAAATATCTCATCCTCGGAATGTGAGGACTCACCAATAGTACAAAAGTGCTAACTCTAGCCACGAGCGGGAGGAGGATGAATGTGATTGTCAGTCCCTATATTATGATATAATGTAGGAAAAAATTATGCGTTAGTACATGGAATGCACTAAGTATGTGAGAATATGCATGAACAATAAACATCATATATAATAAATATGAAGGTCATACCCATCGGTGGCCCCTTAAAGTTGACACCAAATTTCACTTAGATACCTTAGCTAGGCGATGTCACTTTAGACACCTTATGTAGGGTTTTGCTGTATCATTTTGACTCTTTTTTAACAAGCAACTAAAATTACACAGTGTTGTAACACATTTGCGAATGACTTGGCACAACGACTAATTTAAAAAGAGCACATGGCATTTGAGTGCAAAATAATATATAAAAAATACATTTATAGGAAAAAAACTAAATTTTAGCCATAAACAATAATTATAAAAATATATATTTCTAAACCCCACCACAACTACCCCATCTCTCCTTCCTCTTTTCTTCCCAAACTTTTCCAGCGCCTCCCTGAACCCCCAATTTCTTCTCTGTTTTTTTTTATTTTAGTATTTTTATTAGATTTAGATTTTCACTTTTTTTTCATGATTTGTTGGATTTAAAGAAAAGAAAGGAGAAGAAGATGATAGTGGGTGCGATTTTCAAATTTGAAAAAAATTTAAAATTAAAAAATCCTAACAATAGTGATAAAATTAATGGCGATGGCCTTTCATAACCAAAAAAAAGATAGAACGAAGGATGAATTTCTCAATTTGGCTGGAGAGGCCAGACAAGCATGACGATGGTGAGAAGAAAAGAGTGAGAAGAAGAAATAAAGAGAGAAGAAATATAAAATATGGGTCTTGATATCTATTTTTTTACGAAAAAAGTGGAGGGAGGTGATGGTAGATTTAGAAAAGCAATATAATGAAGAAAAAATGGCTTAAAAAGGATTTGAATAAAAAAATTGACCTCCGTCAAAGAATTTTAAGATTAAAAAAATAGTGGGAGATGGTGGCTTGAGAAATGGAGAAGAAGAAGAGAAAATAAAATTAAAATGGCTAAATAAAGCATTTTACGCGCTATTGTTGAGTGTATCACACTCACTTTTCCATGTCAGCAAAAAGTGTCGAAATAATACAGTAAGACCCTACATGAGGTGTCTAAAGTGAACATCACCCACTTATGATGTCCAAGTAAAACTTGGTGCCAACTTTAAGGGGTCACCGATGGGTTTGGCCAAATATGAATCATGGGATGCAAGACCAGTATCTTTAAAACATGATTAAAGTCATGAAAACATTAAAACATTTATCACATTGGTCAATGCATCAAAAGAATACTATAATCATCATAAAAACTCATACCTTAACTGGAACTGCGTGGGATATGATCTTTAATCGACATATAATATAATGCGAGCTAATACATGGAATTTGATGACTCCTGCATCGAGACAGGGGAGGCTACCTTGCCAGTGCATACTACATTAAGTAGCTCATTTAACTTTGCTATGTGGATCCACAAGCTTCACCATATTGGCATATGTAAACCTACACGGGCAACGTAGTTTGAGACTTAAAAGTTGCTACTAGGATTTCTATGGGTAACTAACTGCATTATCCGACCTAATCCCACCTAAAAGTCCTCTCAGTGCTTAGTCACTATCCCAACAGAACTCATAAAACATGATCATAAACATCAGAGGGAAAGATAATAATTAATGTCAATCCATCTTTGTAAAACACCATAAGAATAGCTCATCTAGCCTCACCATAGAAAATCATAGGATTAGCTCATCTATCATAGAACTCATCCAATATGGGCATAGGACTTCCATTATTACGTAATTTTGATCATAATTGAAACTAGCATATATCATGGGTCATTGAAATTCAACTTGAAATCACGCAATGTGATGTGAATTATGCATAATTAGACTAATAACATTAAATACATTAATTGAGAAGACCTAATGTGAATCATGAAACTAGGGATTTTAATTGAAAAAATCATAAGAAAATTAAGAAGAAATCTTTGGGATTCCATGGGTGAAAGGAGACCATAGATAAATTCCCATATACCTTGACCTTGATGAGCCCTAAATTGAAAAGAGTGAAAGCTTGACCTCAAAGGAATCTCTTGATTTGTTTGAGGAGGAAGAAGACCTTGAGAATTACTTGGGAGAGAAGATTTTATGATTTTGGAAACTATGAAGAGAATGAGAGGGTTAGAAGACTTTAGGGTATTTAATAGGTAGGAATCTAGTCCCAAAAATCGTCCACATTCATTAATGAAATATGGGATAAAGGCTAAAACAATCCTTACTTAAAACTAGAAACTGGGGCTCACGGAGGACCCACCATGGTCCGTGAACTTCACCATGGACCGTGGTGGTGATCATGGTCAGTGCCTTGAACTTGATTAAAAAGAAAATCCAGAAGGCCCCTTTCACGGAGCCCAGAACGGTCCGTGAAGGTCACCATGGCCCATAGTGAGGGTAGTGGTGAGGGACCTGAAATAAGAGTCTGCAAGATTGATCTCCATGAAACCCATCATGGTTTGTGAAGGGCAATATGTCCCGTGGTGGTTCAGTCATGGTCCTGGCCATGGAAAAGTTTTTGAGGGTCTCAGGGGAGGGGTCACCACGGAGGGCACCAAGGCTCGTAGTGAACAATAAGGCCCATGGTCCCTGTCATGGATCCTTCCTGCAGGGTTCATGCTTCTAAAACTCCACTATGATGGCACACCATGGACTGTAGTGCTTAATACAGCCAGTAGTGTTCGTGGTTATCACTTGGTGCCAAAAAGTTGTATTTTTTAGAATTTCACCTTTTGTTCTTCATTTTCCATCTTTCTAACTTTCGAGGTCTTACAATATCTCCCAATTAGGAATATTCATCCTCGAATAGGACTCAAGCTAGCATGAATGCAAAACATCTCGATAATGTATAAAACATGAAATATTTAATCTCAATCTAAAATATAACTTTAAAACTCATTTCATGAACATGAATACATATGAAACCATAAGAATAACTGAAACACATGTTTTTGGCTACTTGGATCATGAAGGAACTAAATATCTCAACTAGGCATTGAAGGAAAGAGATTAGGATATTGAGACATCATATAGGCTTTGGCTTCCTAGTTAGCACCCTCCACCTCTTGGTTCCTCCACAACACTTTGGCTGAAGCTATTTCCTTGTTTCTTAAATTTCTAACTTGTCAGTCCAAGATATCAACCGACACCAACAAACTTCTTTAACAAGGACACATGGAATATCGGATGCACCGATGCCAAATCAAAAGGCAAATCCAACTCATAAGCCACCTTGCCAATCTACCTCAAAATCTGATATGGGCCAACATAACGAGGACTTAGCTTCCCTTTCTTACCAAAATGCATCACACCCTTCATGGGTGAAATTTTTAGGTAAATTCAATCATTAATCTTGAATTTAAGATTCTTTCTCCTCACATCCGAATAGGACTTTTGTCGGCTTTGGGCTGTCTTCAATATTTTTCTAATAAGTCTAATCTTATCCATATCCTTAAACACCAACTCGGGTCCTATCAAAGCAACTTCTCTAATCTCAAACCAACTGATAGGGGATCTATACCTCCTACCACACAAAGCCTCAAATGGATTCATCTCAATGCTAGAATGATAATTTTTATTGTAAGCAAACTCTATCAATGAAAAATGATCATCCTAATTTCCTTTAAAATCAATGACACATGCTCTCAATATATCCTCTAATCTTTGAATGGTACACTCGGCCTAACCATCCGTCTAAGGGTGAAATGTTGTACTAAGTTTCACTTGAGTACCAAGACCCTTTTGGAAGAATCTCCAAAATTGAGATGTGAACTTAGTACCTCAATCCGAGATGATAGACAATGGACCACCATGAAGCTTAACCAAATCTCAAATATATAATATAGCATAGTCCTCGACTGAATATGAAGTTTAATAGGAAGGAAATAAGCCGAATTAGTCATTCGATCAACAATCACCCAAATAGAATCATATTACCTACGAGTACGAGGAAAACCTGTAACAAAGTCCATATTCAACGCTTTCCACTTCCAAGTAGGAATCTCAATGTCTTGAGCCAAACCTCTTGGTTTTTGGTGCTCAACTTTCACTTGTTGGCAATTAGGGCACTTAGCCACGAATTCTGCAATATCTCTCTCCATGCTAATTCAACAATACACTTCCCTCAAATCTCAATACATCTTTGTACAACCAGGATGAATAGAATACCGCAAACTATGAGCTTCAAAAAATATCATATCTTTCAAGCCATCAACATTCAGAACACAAAATCGACCTTAATATCTTAAAACACCATCTTCCCCTTGGGAGAAAGCCTCAATGGCTTTTTCGACATTTGCTTTCTTCAATTCAACCAAAGAGGGATCCCTATCTTTCTTTTCCTTTACATCCTCTATAATAGATAATTCGGAACTATTTTGCACAATAACACCACCATCCTCAGAATCAACCAATCAATCACCCAAATGGGCTAATCTATGCACATACCAAACTAACTCTTTCTTTTTATCCTCAATATGACCAACACTGTTCATAAGCAATCTAATAAGATCGTCGACAACCATATTTGCTATACCCGGATGGTATAGCACACTCATATCATAGTCTTTCAATAACTTAAGATATCTCATTTATCGAAGGTTCAATTTCTTTAGAGTGAACACATATTGCAAGCTCTTGTGATCGGTGAAAATATTCACATGGACAGCATAAAGATAGTGTCTCAATAACTTCAAAGCAAATACCACCTCTGCCAACTCCAAATCATAAGTCGGATAATTTTTCTCATTTGCCTTGAGTTTCCTTGAAGCATAAGCTATCACTTTACCATTTTACATTAGAATAGAACCAATACCGACTCGTGAAGCATCACAATACATAATGAATCCATCGGAACCTTCCAGTAAAGTCAATACTGGAGTGGAGGTAAGCCTATCCTTCAGCTCTTGGAAGCTTTACTCATATGCCTCAGACCATTGGAACTTCACCTTATTTTTAGTCAAAGTAGTTAAGGGAGATGCAATGGAAGAGAAACCTTTTATAAACCGTCTATAATAACCGGCTAAGCTCAAGAAAATTCAAATATTAGAAGGAGTCAGTGGTCTAGGCTAATTCTTAATTGCCTCGGTCTTCTTTGGATCAACCATAATTCCTTCTCCGAAAATAATGTGACCAAGAAAAACAACTGACCTTAACCAAAATTCATACTTACTAAATTTTGCATATAATTGATGGTCCTTGAGAATTTGCACCACAATCCTCAATGATTGGCATACTATACCTCACCCCGAGAGTAGATCAAAATATCATCAATGAAAATAATCACAAACATATCCAAGTATTTGTTTAATACCCTGTTCATCAAATCCATAAAAGCTGCAGAGGTATTTGTTAGTCCAAAAGACATAACCTAAAATACAAAGTGACCATACCAAGTTCTAAAACCCATCTCCGGAGTGTCACACTCCTTCACTCGGAGTTGATGATAGCCCGATCGAAGATCAATCTTTGAAAAATAGCTTTTTCCTTGAAGTTGATCGAACAAGTTCAATTGCCGACAATAAATACACATACAAGGAGAACCATCCTTCTTTATGACAAAGAGAACCGAAAAACTCTATAGAAAGATACTCGGTCTAATAAAACCCTTATCTAGCAAATCCTTCAACTGATCCTTTAACTCTTTCAATTCTGCCTAGGCCATATGATAAGAAGGAATAGAAACAGGATGAGTATCAGGAATAATATTGATACCTAAGTCAATTTGCCTTTATGGAGGAATACCTAGGGGATCATCGGGGAAAAATTTCGAGAACTCATTTACAACAGAAATTGACTCAAGAGTAGGAGTTTTGGAGTTAGTATCGCTAACCTAAACTAGATGATAGATGCAACTTTTGAAAATTATTTTTCGAGCTTTAAGGCATGAGATAAATTGAATCTTAAACACAGAGTTACTACCTTTCCACTCTAGCAGTGGCTCATTAGGAAACTGAAACTTAACCATAGGGGTCCTATAACATATAGAGGCATAACATGCATGAAGCCAATCAATACCAAGAATAACATGAAAAATGGTCATATCAAGCTTTGCTAGATCAACGGAGGCAACTTTATAAAAAACTGAAAATGGACAATTTCTAGATACTTTTAGCCACAATTGAATCACCAAGCGGAGTATAGACCGAAAAATGCTCTAGCAAAATCTCAGGACTAGCAATGAATCTCATACCAAGATAAGGACTAACAAATAATAGAGTAGTACCTGGATCCAATAATGCATAAACATCAAATTCAAATACTTTCAACGTACTAGTCACAATGTTTAGGGAATCCTTTAACTCCTGACGAGTCTGAATAACATAAAATCTATTTTGGTGCTGACGCCACCCGAAGTAATAGCACGCTGCTCCAGAAGGCCAGCAGTCTGAGTCTGAACCTGGGGTCTAGCCCTACTCCTACACTCTCTTGCATGATGACCGAACTTTCAAAACTTGAAACACATATTCAATCCTGCTAAGCTCTCTCCTCTATGGTTTTTCCCACACTTCTTACATGAAAGGGTAGCTTGACCACCTGAAGCTCGACCTTGTGCCTTAGGATTTGGCACTTTGTCCTTCTAAAATTTTAGTGCTGGAGAGTTTGAAGAACCTTGGCCTTGGAACTTTTGGCCTTTTTGAAAACAACCATTTCCACCACCAGATCTTTTTTGAGGAAAGCCACCTTCATACCGAGCCCTTTTGAACTCCTTTGTACTTCTCTCCTTAAGCTTTTCTCTTTCAATTTGCTCGGTATAAGTCATGAGCCTAGAGATGTCCATCTACTTGATGAGCATAAAGGTTCAGCATTCTTTCATAACCAAGTCTGACACTCTCAAAATAAACTTGCTCATTTAGGCATGAGAGTTGGCTACCAAGGATGCAGCATACTTGGATAACTTTGTGAACTTGGGGGCATACTCTCTCACACTTATGTTTCCTTGCTTGAGGTTGATAAATTCTAACACCTTCACCTCCCTTAACTCAAATGGGTAGAAGTTATCAAGAAATGCAACTTTGAACTTTTACCAACTTATGAGACCCTCTTCAACCCCTTTGGCCTTCTATTGGTTGTACCAAACTTGAGCGACACCCTTGAGTTGGTAGGCCGCCAATTTTGCCTTCTCTTTCGAGGATACTCCCATAGTCTAAACAATATTATACAACTCATCAAAGAAGTTTTGGGGATCCTCATCATCCTTGAACCCATGAAATTTAGGAGGGTTCATCCTTGTGAAATCTCTAACCCTTGAGGTTGGAGTAGATACAAATTAAGGAGCATCTACCCTTTGACTCACTTGAGTAGTCACGACTTTAGCTAGCAATTGGAAAACAGCCTAAAACTCCACATTAGTCACTTGATCATTCAAAAGAGCATTCGGAGCTTATGGCTCCTCTTAACATTTCTTTGAATGGGAGGTCTTCATGGAGGCATGATTCTGTAATCGCAAAGAGAAAGCGTTAGAGGAAGGAAACCTTAGAGTTCAACTTTATAGCACGATAAGATCATGAAATAAGTGAAGTATTTCCTAAGATGCCTTATAGCCTCCTATTTATAGATGTGGCATGCTTCATATCGATGAACAAGACTCTACTCAACGCGGCATGTTAGACACCACAGGACACTTAAACCTCATTCTCTGATACTAAGTTTGTCACGATCCAACCTAGGCCTAGTCATAACATGGTGATTAGAATCAAAAAGGATCCCAACCTAGCCTCTTAGCATAACATTCATGAGCATACATAAGGTACTTATAATAAATAAACAAGAATCCACGATATGGAAGCATAGTCTCAATAGATCAAAAGTCTCAAAAGAAATGTAGAATAAGAGACAACATCAACTCCAATGAAAATCTAACATGCCTCTATTTGTCTAGATGGGGGTGCAAGATAATCTCCTAGCTCACCCAATATAAAAGATAAAAAAAGTTATAAATTCATAAGAATAAAATGTCTCTTCCTCAGAATTTAAGGATTCACCAACAATATGAAAGTGCTAACTCTAGCCACGAGCGAGAGGAGGATGAATTTGATCATCGGTCCCTACATTATGATACAATGTAGGTAAATAGTATGCGTTAGTACTTGGAATTTACAAAGTATGTGAGAATATACATGAATAATAAATATCAAACATAATAAATATGAATTATGGGATACAAGACCAGTATCTTTAGAACATAAGTAAAGTCATGAAAATATTAAAATATATATCTCATTGGTAAATGCATCAAAAAAATATCATAATCTTCATAAGAAATCATACCTCAACTAGATCTGTGTGGGATAGGATATTTAACAAACATATAGGACTATGCGAGCTAATACATAGAATCTGATGACTCCTACATCAAGACATGGGAGGCTACCTTGCCAAAACATACTTCATTAAGTAGCTCATTTAACTTTGCTATGTGGATCCACTAGATCAACCATATTGGCATATGTAAACCTACATAGGCAATGTAGTTTGGGACTTAAGGTTGCTACTAGGATTTTCTTGGGTAACTAACTACATTACTGGATTGAACCCCACCTAAAAGTCCTCTCGGTGCTTAGTCTCTATCACAATGGAACTCATAAACATGATCATAAACATCATAGAGAAATATAATAACTAATATCAATCCATATTTTTAACACATCATAAGAATAACTCATCTAGCATCATCATAGAAAATCATAGGATTAGCTCATCTATCATAGAACTCATCCAATATGGGCGTAAGACTTCCATCATTATGTAACTTTGATCATAACTATATTTAGTGACTTAACATGCCCTATCTTTAACTTTGCTTAAAATATCTAAGAATCATCATTCATGAACTTCTTTGCATAAAGCATCTTTAATTCATAGCATAAAGCTTTCATAGAATATAACATGAAAATCATGATCATATCTCATAAATCATAATTAAAACTAGCATATATCATGGGTCATTGAAATTTAACTTGAAATCATGCAATGTGATATGAATTATGCATAATTAGACTAATAACATTAAATATATCATAATTGAGAAGACCTAATGTGAATCATGAAACTAGGGATTTTAATTGAAAAAATCATAAGCAAATTAAGAAGAAATCTTTGGGATTCCATGGATGAAAGGAGACCATAGATGAATTCACATATACCTTGACCTTGATGAGCCCTAAATTGAAAAAAGTGAAAGCTTGACCTCGAAGGAATCTCTTGAATTGCTTGAGGAGGAAGAAGACCTTGAGAATCACTTAGGAGAGAAGATTTTATGATTTTAGAAACTATGAAGAGAATGAGAGGGTTAGAAGAGTTTAGGGTAGTTAATAGATATGAATCTAGTCCCAAAAACCATCTACAATGAAATATGGAAAAAGACTAAAATATCCCCCACTTAAAATTAGAAACTGGGATTATAGAGGACCCACCATGGTACGTGAACTTCACCACGGCCCATAGTGGTGATAGTGGTCAATGCCTTGAACTTGGTTAAGAAGGAAATCTAGAGGGCCCCCTTCACAGACTATAACGGTCCGTGAAGGTCACCCGACCCATGGTGAGGGTCGTGGTAAGGGACCTAATATGAGAGTCTGTAGGAGTTATCACCACAAAATCCACCACGCTCCATGAAGGGAAATACGTCTTGTAGTGGTTTGATTATGGTCCTGGCCTTGGAAAAGTTTCTAAGGGTCTCAGGGAAAGGGTCACGGAGGACACCACAGCTTGTGGTGCTCACCCGGTCTGTGGTCCCTATAATGAACCCTTCCCTACAGGGTTCATGCATCTGAAACTCCACCACGATGGTACACCACAGATCGTGGTGCTTAATACATCCCTTGATGGCCTTCGATCATCACTTGGTGCCAAAAGGTTGCATTTTCTGGAATTTCATTTCTTGTTCCTTGTTTTCCATCTTTCCAGCTTTCGAGGTCTTCAATTAAGGTGTGATAATGTCTCACTTCAAATATGGTAAAAAATTCTTAAATAGTGCGATAATATGAAATTAATTGAAAGTATAAATATAATTAGTATATATGAAAGGGAGTGTGTCTAATTAAGTAGTTTTTTTTAATAATTGTAGTGAAACCTTGAGAGATTACTTTTTCATTTGAAATGACCTTGTTTCCCTTTTCCTTAGCATTTTCAAGGTTTTTTATGTTGTGGGAATAGTTAGTGTGGTTTCCGTTGCAATCAAGGGAGATTTTGGTGAATTTTAGCGTTAGAGTTAATTTTCTATGGGATGGTTAACTTTGATCAACATATTGAGATCCGAGTGTCACATGGAAATTTAGTCAGTTCCATTGCATCTGAAATATCGAGTTTGGTCTTGTTCAGTGTTGAGTTAGAACCCCAAGGCCTTGTGTTGATAATTGAGTTTTTAGGCTAAAAGTTGATATTTAGGATTAAAGGGAGTTTAGGAGGGTATTTTTGGTTATAACAATCTCTTTTGGAAATTCGATAATTTTATTGAGTCTGAATATCGAATCTGTGTGGTAGCATATCCAGTTTATTTTTTGGGACCCCGAACGAATCTCGGGGGTCCAATCGGAGAGATTTTAGAATTGATGTTTTATTTTTGTTCTGGTTTCTGGTGTAGGTCAATTCCTCCTTCATGATCGTGATGATTAAGCCCGCGTTCACAAAGAGTTACTCGAGTTTTCATCGCGATCACGGCTGAGGGCCCCATGATAGCAGAAGGTGTCTAACCTGTACTTCAAGTTTGTGGCCCTTTCTCCGTGTTTGCTATGGCCTTCTCCCCTGTCTTTCGTGATCACGGTGGTTAGTGGCCTGTAAACACGATGAGTAAATTAGGCCTAAATAGTGTCAACTTTGGAAATTCTTTCCATTTTCTTATTTTCACCACTTACAATCAGTTGGAGCTTAGGAGAAGAAATTTTGGAGTATATTTCTTGGGGAATCTCGTGTGGGTAAGCTTCCTTATCAACTCTAAATTATTTTCTATAATTTCATCTTTCAAAGCATTTGAAAATCAAGATTTTAAGGTGGGTTTTGGATATTTTTCTCCCAAGTTTCAAAGTTAATAATTTCATGTTTTCAAACTCATTGTTTTACTCAATTTTAATGGGTTTCTCAACCACGAACTATTCTTGATGTGTAAAATCTGAATTTCAAATAAAATTCTAGTTTTACCTTTTTCTTTTTTGAGGTAATTTTTGGACAATTTTGACCCCCGTTCTTAAACCTTGAAATATGGATATTTTTGAACTCTTTTTGATGATATATTTCCATTCTTGATAGTTGGGGATCATTTAGGAGTTAGTATTTGAGGTCAAAGCTCCGGTATAGTGTTCTGGTGAAGTTTTTGGCCTTCGAGATAGATTTGACTATCCTTCTTTGAGACTGGGATTGGGTAATTGATCATTCTTATATCATAGACTTTGGGATTGGATCCTAAAATGTGTTGGGATTTTTAAATATATTGTGACACCTGTGTAGGGGCTTAATAATATTGTGATGCCCATGTAGGAGCTTATTTGTGCAATTTAGCCCATGTGGGGGCCTTATTTGTTATTCTATATGCTTTGTGAGCATGTGATTTATGATTTTCCTATGAGAGAGGATTTTAACACTATTTGACTTGTAATGTCCAGATGAGGGGTTAAGTTGGGGTTTTGATTACAATTTGAGTAAATGAAACGCTTTCCAAAATGGTGAACACTTATTTCAAATGAATTCCTTCCCATTATTTTCTATATGAGGGTGTATATCATGATTTGATTTAGTTTTAAGAATTTTAAACCTGTTGATACACGTTGAGTTGATTGTTGCCTCCATGTCATATGTGTGTGATGTATTCATCCTCATTCATCATATAATTGTTCTTGGAAAGTTGAGAAATATGGTAATTCTTTTTGAGAAATAAAATGAGACATCTTTTTATATCCTTGACCACGAGCTATGTGGCAAGTTGATGAGATATTAAGATTGTGATTTTTTATATGGATTGCAAGTTCCCCATGGGTCCTTTTCTGGAAGCCTTAGCTCGACAGGGTATATACTACAGGTTGTGCGGCAGCCTTGATTCCACTGTACTACCTCATCATTGCATCATATCATTGCATTTTATTGATCTTTGAGCTATTTGACATGTCTGATGTTACATGATATTGTTTTGATCTTATGTGTTTACTTTACTCACGACGTTCTTTATAAATTGGCGGCATCGATGCCAGAGTGGGACTTTTCTGTATGCAGGTGGAAGCGTTTCTTAGTTTATTTTATAAGTTTAATTAATTCCTTATACTCAGTCAGTCAAACCTACTGAGTAAATGTGGATTGTACTCACCCCTACTTCTGTGTTACTTTTGATGCAGATTCTAGTCAGGGTACTCCTCCTGGCGGTTGATCACCTCTAGCAGATAGGCTTATTTCGGATCGGTGGTGACATCCTGTGTTTCAGACCACCATTAGTTCTATCTTCTATTTTAGTCTTTATTATTATTCGTAGACTTGTGATGTACCACATACTCGAAAGTTGTAATAGATGCTCTTTATACTTATGACACCAAATTTGGGGAAATTCTTTGTTGTACTTTTTTTTTTTCATTTGTGGCCTAACTTCTCCCTTTGATAGTCTTGTATGTGATTTATTGTTCGGCTTACACATCACGTTGGATTTTAGAATATGTGTCATCATGACCTTGATTTTTGGATAGTAACATGTTTGAATTAAGATGGGATAAACACTGAGATGTAAATCATCAAACCGTCCGAGGTATTTTAAAATTTTGGCATTGCATGACAAGTTGGCTTACTAAGTGGCATAAAAGAGTCAATGTTTAAAGAAAGGGAAAGTTACTTAATACGATAAACATGTGATATGTATTTATTATACATATACTATTTTATTTCACTAATGATATATAAAAAAGAGCTCACATTTTATTTTGAATGGCCAACATTCTTATCATGTAATAGTTTTGTTCTATTTTCAAATAGCACATCACGATGTTTATTTTCTTTTCCACTTTCCTCGTCACTTTCGTTTTCTTCTTCGCAAGTTTTTGAATTGATTTCTTCATCATCACTTTCCTCACTTTGTTCTTCACCATCATCTTGATTTTCTTCTTTATCTTCAGTACTCTCTCCAATTTTTCATTATTCTCGTCATTTTCTTCATCCTCGTCATTATTGTCATTTTCTTCTTCACTCTTTTTTTCTTCTCTATTATCATTGTTCTTATTTTCTTCGTCTATCTCTTTCTTAATTGTTTAATCATTTATATATAATTTTCTTCTTTATTAGTTAATTTGTTGAAAGTCTTATATTTTTAATCGGAGCAAAACTTCTTCTACGTTGTTCAAATATTTTTTAGGCCTCCTTTTATATAGTGTTTGTGATTTTTCGTTGTCATCTTTTTCATGTATAAATAATCTCAACACTATCAATAATACAATATTTATTTTTTTTGAAAGTTAAAATTATTGTATAAACAACAACATGTTGTGTAATAAAAATAATAATTATTTACGCAATAACAACAGGTTATTTAATACAAACAACAACATATTTGTAATACAAAAATTATTATTTACACAATAATAACAAGTTATTTAATACAAACAACAACATGTTGTTTTAACATGAAATATGTACAAGTTATTTTTTAATATGTAAACAATAAGATGTTCTTGTTTACTTCAGATAAACAATACATGCAATATTCTTAAAAATATGAATTACAGAAAAAACAGGGGATCCACAAATACATAACCTAGGGGTGTTCAAAAATCAAGTCGGTAAATCAATAAAATCGAAAAAACTGTTAGTAATTTATCACAATTAGGTTAATGAAATTTTAATGATTTTATAGAAACAATTTTGTGTTATCAGTTTGATTTTGATTTTTTAGTATTGAATTATTGGATAAACCGATACCCATTAAGACTATATTAAGTTAAAAGTTTACCCCTACATATATATTAATTATTAATATCAATACTTTATTGATTACTATCTTTTCTCTTTAGCCTTCGATTCACATTATTGTCCTGGTTCTATTTTATGAGCATTATGTGAAGTTACACTATTGTCCTATAGCGCCAAATTATTAGAGAAGTCATATATTTATTTTATACGTATTTTCTTATTGAATAAATCGAAAATCGAACCATTAAGGACCAGTAACCAAAATCTGATATAAATATCTTCTTGGTTTGATTATGAATTTAGCGTATTTAAAAATCAAAACCTGATAAATTAAATCGATAATACATAAAATCAAAGCGAACCAACCGATGCACACCCCTAATAAACCCCACAACGAAATTATCTCTTTTGCTGTTAACATACAATTATTTTCAAACTTGAATAATATTAAGACCCTTTCAACAATAACAAAACTAGTTTAAATTATATGATTAACAATACACAATTTAGGAATATATTTAAATACACCTAGTTAAATAATTTTTTATACTAATGGAAAAACAAAAACCTGATTAAATAAAGCATACAATCAACTAGTGAAACAAGTTCTTCAAATAAGGAAAAGGAACAAAATAAATTTACTTCAAATTTTTAAAAACTTAAAAAATATGATGAAAAGAAAAAATAAAATTAACTTCAAAAATTAGAGTAAACAGAAGAGAGATGAGGAAGAGGAAAAGATAGCCTTCTTTGCCTTGTACTTGTGAGATGGAAGAGGAATAAAGAACAAAAGAATGAAAATTGAAGAAAAAATTCGAATGAAGAAGGAAGAAGACATAAGAATGGAATGGGTTGGATGAGTTTTAGGGGTTTAGAATTTTTTTTTTTAAAATAATTACATTTTTATCCTAAATTTTTTAATATTCTTAATCAGCCCCCCTCTCTTCATAATTAAAATAGTACAACAAAAGAAATAAAACAAAGTGTTTTTTTATTCATTCAAATTCTCATGTTCTCCCTATAGCTCATTTTTCCTAGTTACTTATCCTAAATCTAACAAATTTGTCCCAAAAAGTGTTAAATATTAACTATAAGCCCATGTAATTAACAAAATTCATCATTATTTTCTTTGTTAGTTATAAGGAAAAAGTGCATAAAATCTAACACTATTTTCTCTTTTTTTTTCTAACAAAATATTATTTTACCTCCGAGGCCACTCTATATCTTTCTTCAATTCTTCTTACTTACGATATCCACTAGATTAACTAACAATTCATGGGTTTTCATTTCTTGATAGTTCTAAATCTGAATTTGCTTGCTTTTTCTTGGAGTTTAAATAATCATTTAATCATAATTTTTCATACTTAACGAGTAGACCGTGTGATCAGTGCATACTTTGAGAGTTTTATTGCTATATGTTTATTAAAAATATATAGCATCTCAATCAATAAAACTTAAGTAGATTACAATATGTAATATTCTAGATCATTTATCACATTCATATTTCTCACAATTTTGAGTTCATCATTATGTTCTGTCACAATCCAAAAATCGGGTGTGATGGCACATGTCCTATCCTACCTAGACAGATAAGCCTAAATAATCCTCAACAATGATAAATGCGAAAGTAAGACAAGAATAAGAACTAAACATGTCTTAAGTATTGCGGAATCATAATATAACAAAATCTTTCCCCAAAGATCTGGTGTCACATGTACACGGCTCTATTGTACTTCAACAAATTTAAAGAAAAACATAAGTCTAAAAGTCTACAGTACTAGAATAGTAGAAAGACATAATCAAGAATATGTGATGTCTGCCAGGATAAGTAGGAGCTACCTCACAAACTCCAAAGGTACACCTCGAATGAAGATGCAAAAAGGGTGATCAAACCGATCTGGGCTCATAACCTACACAAATGTAGAAGTAAGGGAGTGAGTACCAAACAACAATGGTACTCAACAAGCTTCCCTAGCTAACCCTAAATGAAGTAGTATTGAACACAAGTACCCTGACACACCATACAAATCTCCATATACTACAACCTGCATAGAAATCAAACCAGCCCAACCTAACAACCTTGCAAGTAACAAAGCAACACAATACAAATATTACATTGCAAATCACATATCGGAATCTATATAACTTCATCATAGCCTTTCAGAGTTTGATAGTCATGAAATATAACAAACCACTCATACAAATCAAAGATGATAATGGAATGAAAAATACAATGCAATGCGAATGTCATAAAAAATGATGCATATCTATCCTATTGATGCACACTTGCTACCTAGTAGTCGGGACACATGGGAGACATATTTGTCCATGCACCACTGCGTACACCCGCTGACTAGCAGGTCAGGACCCATGAGGGGTGTATCAGTCCATGCATCTATCAAAAATATTTTCCATCGACATAAACATCACTCCCCAAAACCATTTCCCATCGACATAAACATCATTAGCCAAAATTATTTTTAATCTGCATAAACATCAATCGCCGGAACCATTTTCCATTGACATAAACATCAAGAATACAGATCTCATGATAGTGTTACAGAACAAATGTCAAATAAGCACATTTGTATGTATAATGTGAGAAGATGAAAAAAATCACATCAGTAACCAATTCACACACACAATCATGACACATCATCAAAAGTGAATCAATATAACCATGTCATGACCTGAAATTCGAGTGTGATGACACTTATCCTTTTCAACCGAACAAGTCAGCCTAATCCACTAAATATAGAAATAAAACCAGAAATAGTTTAATAAGCAATTTAAAAGTCCAAAAGCGGAAGTCTTAATCATTAAAAAATTTATTCCATGGACTGATTGTCACATGTACAAGCCTTCTACTATATAAACTAAAATAAATACAAGTTTCAACCTTTGTATCTCAAATAGATCAAAGTAAAAGATAAAGAGGAATAGAAAAGATGTCCGGCAACAACAGCTACCTCTCGAATCTCCTCAGTAACCTGCGGATGGAAAATGAGAGAACGAGATCACTGTCCGAGCTCAGAACATACACAAGTGTATATAGCAAGGGTGAGTACCACCGATACGGTACCTATAAAGTCAACAACTAAGACTAAACTAAGATAATAAGACACACATACTCCTGTCATAGCATTAAACCCCCAGACTACAACCTGCACGGAAATCAACCCAGTCTAATAGTTCTAGCAGCACAGTACAAGTATACATATAAGTCTCCATAACAGTACAACCCAAGTATCAAATACGATCTCAACAATCAATATTACAGATCAAGGAGATAGCTGGGTAAAACAGTCTAAAATGACAAAGATGAATGATGTAATGATATACAATACAATGTCACATATAGTGATGCATGTCTGTCATAAATGATACACATGCGCTGTCTAGCAGGCCGGAATCTATGGGGGCCATACATGGACCATGTATCCGACGGAACCATTTTCATTCGGCATAACTCATTTCTCGCCCTAACCATTTCCCTTCAGCATAAATCATTTCTCATTGAAAATATTTCCCTTCGACATAATCATCGAATCAAATTCCATCTCAAAGTATTAGAACCAATGCAAATAGGCAATGTCCATGTAAAATACAATGATAGAATGATAATATCAACAATTCACAAGTCATATCTCAACAACAAGTTCGAATATCCACAATAAGTCAAATATCAACTCATATCACAACAGTATATTCAAATATTCACAATAGCTCAAGTATCAACTCCTATGAACATAACATGTATAAATCCTCTCATTTTGACATCTTTTACCCCTTTAATTCAATATAAATCTGCTTAAACATCAATTATCCACATCTAATCCCCAAACCACCTTCCATCACTTACAAATATGTAAAAATACAAATACATGATCCTCCAAGCTTAGACAAAGGTTTATAAATTCACTTGCCTCGATTTCAACCTCGAACTAAGCCGAAATCTGAGCTTTACCCTTACGCTGACATTTTGAATTAAGATAATCCATTCAAATAAGCAATCCCAATAAGAATATGAGTCTAACCATACCTAATTCGATATCCCTCAAAAATCTCTCAAGAATCATCCCTCCCGAGCTCCCTAAGATCCAAAAATAGAGGAAATGAGGTCTAATTCGCAATTCAGGGATTAAACACTGCTCAGGCTCATTTTACCATTTGTGATTATGATGATCAGTACCTCGCGATCGCGGAGGGTCCATGGGTCAACTCATTTAATCGAACCTCATGATCGCGACAATGCCCATGCGATCACAATGAGTGATCGAGCTTAGGCTTCATGATCACGGTTAAGCCTATGCGATCGTTAAGAGCCACGCTTCAGGCACCAAATGAAAGCAAACAATAGATAAATCTCCAAGTCTAAATTCTCAGAATCAACCCTCAAGATTCATTTAGAATCTCGAGCACATAAACCTTATATGCTACTATACTAATTTTGATGTTCCAGACTCGGTGGAATCATCAGAATTTAAATTTAAGGCCTCCTTGACCCAAAACTCAAAAAGTCATAATTAAACTAACTTAGGCATCCAAAATACCAAAACGGGTTGGAACTTTTAAAAATTCAACCAACATTTCTTCTAGACCAAAAACCATCTCCTGAATGTAATGGAATCGTCGAAATTCCATTCCGAGCGTCGGAACTCCAAAATTTGACAAAAGTCAAACCTTGGCCTAAAGTCCATCAAATTCTCAACTTAAGACTTCAGTTCTTTGTTACAGCCCCAATTTTGATTCTGTAAAATCTCCTAGACCAATTTCCCCACTCCAGAGCTGCTGAAATTAGTGGAAATTCGTTCTGAGACTCGTAGCTATGGTTGACCTAAAATATCACTTTTAAACACTTAAAGCTTATGAAAACTCCAAATTTCCAAACCTAACCTTTTCATAGAATTTTCCCCAAAATTGACTCTCGATACAAATCAGATAAGACTCGGGGCAACTAAAGGGAGGGGTAAAATTATCATTTCACAAAAAATCTAAAAATGACCTTCAAGGTCATTACATCATCCATCACTAAAAATAATGTTCGTCCTCGAGCATAAAGTAAAGGAAATACCTGGAGTCTCAAAAAGCTGTGGGTATCAGACATGCATATCGAACTCCATCTCCCACGTAGCCTCTTCAATAGTACAGTGCTTCTATAGGACCTTCACTGAAGATATTTCGTTGGTCATAAGATTACGGACCTGTCTGTTCAAAATGGATATAGGCTTCTCTTCAAATGTCAAATCTGGTCCAAACTCCACTGAATCAAGAGAAATCACATGAGACTTGTTCGGAACATACTTTTAGAGCATGAAAATATAAAATACTGGATGCACAGCTGACAAGCTAGGTTGCAAGGCTTGTCTGTAAACCACCTCTCCCACTCTCCCTATAATATCATATGGGCCAATGAACCGAGGGCTAAGCTTGTCCTTCTTCCCGAACCACATCACGCCCTTCATGGGCGATACTCTGAGCCAAACATGATCACCCTCCATGAACTCCAAAGTTAGAACTCTCCTATATGCATAGCTCCTCTACCTAATCTGGGTAGTCAAGAGCCTACCCTGAATCATACAAACCTGCTACATAGCATCCCTAAGTAAATCTATGTCTAGAGAATTCATCTTTTTTGAATCAAACCATCCGATAGGAGATCGGCACCACTTACCATACAACACCTCGAATGGAGCCATTTGAATGCTGGAGTGATAACTGTTGTTGTAGGGAAATTCCGCTAAGGACAAATTTTTGTCCCACCTAGCACCAAAATTGATAACACAGGCCCGAAGCATATCCTCCAATACCTGAACCATCCGCTCAGACTGTCCTTTACTCTGTAGGTGAGAAAATGTACTCTTATCAAGCCTAGTGCCCAGGCTCTCCTGTAAAGATTGCCAAGAGTGCAATGTAAACATCGAATCTCTATTCAAAACAATAGATACTGGACACCATGAAGCCGAATGATCTGACTGATATACAACTAAGCTAGCCTGTCAGCCGTGTACTTCACCTTAACTGGAATCAAATGGGCAGACTTGGTCAGTCTGTCAACAACCACCCATATAGAGACATAACCACCCACGGTGGGAGGTAAACCCACAATAAAGTCCATGGTGATCATTTCACCCTTCTAAGTAGGAATAGACATCCTCTGACTCACACCCCCAGGACGCTAGTGCTCACACTTAACCTACTGACAAGTCAAACACTTGGACACAAATTCTGTAATGTCCCTCTTCATCCTACACCACCAATAGTGCTAGCTAAGATCACGATACATCTTTGTCATACCCGGATGAATAGAATATCTATAACAATGAGCCTCTTCTAGAATTAATATAATCAAATCATCTACCTTGGGCACACAAATCCTACCTTTAATCCTATAAACCCCCTCCGAATTGATTTTTGCCTCCTTAGTCTCGCTCCTCATCACCTTGTCTCAAATGAGACACAACTTCTCATCGTCTCACTGTCTCTCTCGAATCTGCTCAACTAGTGAAGATTGAGCCTCGACAAAAGCAATAAAGCATTAACCCTTCTCAAATACCCCTAATCGGACAGAACTGTTGGCTAACCTTTGTCCATCCCTAGCCAAGGGCCTCTTGTCAACACTAATCACTGCAAGACTCCCTATATTAGGAGCCTTCCTACTCAAAGCATCGGCCACCACATTAGTCTTTCTCAGATGTTATAAGATAGTTATGTCATAGTCCTTTAGTAGCTTAAACCATCTGTGGTATCTCAGGTTCAGATCCCTCTAACTGAAAATATACTGAAGACTGTGGTGATCAATGAACACCTCACAATGCACCCCATACAGGTAATGACACCACAACTTCAACACAAAAACAATCGCCACTTACTCTAAGTCGTATGTAGGGTAGTTCTTCTCATAAGTCTTCAACTGTCTAGATATATAGACAACTACCTTTCCCTTCTACATCAGGACCCCACCTAAACCAACACCAAAAGCATCACAATGCAGTGAATCCCACACCCTCCTCGAGTAGGGTCAACACAAGAGTCAAAGTCAAAAGGTCTTGAGATTCTAAAAGATAGCCTCATACTTATCGGACCAATGGAAATCCACAACCTTCTAAGTCAGTCTAGTCAAAGAAGTCGCAATAGTGGAGAAATCCTGCACAAAATGCATATAATAACCAATTAATCCCACAAAACTCTGGATCTCAGTAGGAGAATTAGATCTAGTCGAGCCTCTAACTATCTCAATCTTGGCTGGATCCACCCTAATACCCTCTTTGAATACCACGTTCCCCAAATATGCCACTGAATTAAGTATAAAATCGCATTTAGAGAACTTTGCATATACTCTCAACTTCTGAAGCACCGATCTTAAATGACAAGCATAATTCTCCTCTGTCTTAGAATATACCAAGATGTCATTAATGAACACAATCACAAAGGAGTCTAGATATGGCCGAAATATCCCATTCATCAACTTTATGAACACTGCTGGGGCGTTAGTCAGCTTAAATGACATAACCAGAAACTCATAATGGCCATAATGGGTCTAGAAAGCTGTTTAAGAAATATCCGACAGCCTAATCCTCAACTGATGATACTCCGATCTCAAGTCAATCTTGGAGAACACGACCACTCTTTAAAGCTGATCTAACAAATCATATATACGAGGAAGAGGATACTTGTTCTTGACAGTCACTTTGTTCAACTGCCAATAATCCATGCACATCCTTATAGACCCATATTTCTTCTTCACAAAAAGAACCGGTATGCCCCAAGGTGACACACTAGGGCGAATAAACCCCTTACTCAACAGATCCTGTAATTGGTCCTTCAATTCTTTCAACTCTACCAGAGCCATATGATAAGGTGGAATAGAAATGGGCTAGTGACCGGCTCCAAGTCAATAGAAAAATCAATATCTCTATCTAGAGGGACTCTTAGAAAATCAGTTGGGAACACATCAGCAAACTCTTTAACCACGAGAATAGATTCCACGGGAGGTGACTCAACATTAGTATCCCGAATAAAGGCCAAATACGACATACACCCTCGATCAATCAATCTTTGAGCATGAAGATAAGAGATGACCTTGCTAGGATAGGAACCATTAGTACCCTTCCACTTAGCTCTCGGGGCACCAGGTATCGCTAAAGTCACTGTCTTAGTATAGCAATCAAGAATAGCACGATAAGGAGAAAGCCAATCCATATTTAATATCACATCAAAATCTACCATCTCTAAGATGATCATGTCCACCTAAGTATCATACTCGGCTAAGGAAATAAGACAGGATCGTACACTCAATCTACCACTAAGGGATCATCTACAGGTGTGGAAACATGAACGGGCATGGGCATGCGATCACATGTCAAATCAAAACCAGATACAAAATCATCAGACATATTAGAGAAAGTAGATACATGATCAAATAACATAGATGCAGATCGGTGAAAAATTAGGATGATACCTGTAATGACTCCATCTAAAGCTCAGCCTTGGGTCTCCTTAGAAAGGCATAACACTGATCTCCCTTACCTCCACCAGTTTGCACGGTTCCTCTACCTCCACCTTTCAGTACTTTAACTCCACCAGTACCCCTACCAGGAGTACGACCTCCTTTATTTGCCTAAGCCCTGCCTCGACAATGGGCCGGAGATGCTAGTGCTCTCGCTGGGGTAGAATAAGTGTGTTGTGGACCAGTGTGAACTTGTAGTGGGAAATAACAAATTAAATGGACAGGATACCCGCAACCATAGAAAGATCATGCTACCAAATACTGAGGTACTGAACTGGATGAACTCATCTGACTATCCCAGCCCATCAACCTCTATTGTGATCCCTGCTGACCCTAACCCACACTATATAATCCACGTGGTGTCTGAACACCTTCAGAAGATAGCATAGAAGCGTGAATTAGTCCTCTATGCTGAGAAAAACCACCTCTATAAGAATCTCTACGTCCAGATGAGGTATCCAAAAACTAACCAAAAGCACGAGCCCTCTTGGGGTCCCTGAACTCCTCTCTCACCATTAACTTCGCCTCCTTAGCGACACCTAAGATGGACTGGAAGGAAGCCCCCTATCGAACAACTTAAAACACCGAAGTATGAATAAAATAAGTCATCCCTCGTAAAAATCTGTGAACCCGCTCTATTTCATCAGGAAGGACGACCATAACATGTCTAGATAACTGGTAGAAATGGGTCTCATACTCAGCAACTGTGAGGCTATCCTACCTCAAATTCTCAAACTGTAACTGCCTCTCCTCCCTTACACTCCAAGGGACGAAGAGGTCATAGAAGGCAGTAGCAAACTCATCCTAAGTAAACTACTATGACCCCAATGGTCTGGCACTCAAATACACCCTCCATCACTCTCAAGCAAGACCATGCAACTGAAGTGTAGAATAGTGTACCCCATATGTCTCAGCCAACCCCACTGTCACTAATAACTTCCTACACATAGTAAGAAACTCGTGTGCGTCCTTAATCTTCCCACCCTGAAACTGTAGTGGGTTCATCTTCCAGAACCTCTTATATCGACGCTGCTTATCGTTAGTTAACATAACTGTGGGTGCATTCGAAGCTCTCTTTCACTGTCCATTGGGCCTTGAACCACGGGAGTCTGATGCTTCTCTAGAGTCTATGCTCCAACTCTGGTCTGTGAACCATGTGGTGTACCTATAGCACCCTGAGTAAGGCCCTTTAGTACACAACATCGTCACCAAAATGTCCTAAAATAATGGCGCTGCAACCTCGAAAAGGACCTAGTCCCCACCAATCTCAACACGTGGCTCTAGAGAAGCCTCTCTAGCCTGACCTCGGGCTAGTGCTGCTCTTTGGTCACGGCCTTTACCTGCGACCTTTCCACGGCTATAGCCTTCAACTCGTCCTCTACCTCTACCCCTAGCTGGGGTCCCGACATCAATCTCGAGGATTGCCTTTCCTCTACCGGCAACTGTAGATCTAGTCCTCGGCATCTACCAAAATAATAGGCAACACTTAGCACTACGATAACAATCTCACACAATAAGAAGAATAAATAACATAATTTTTTCCTAACAGTCTTCATAACCTCTCGAAGATAAGTACTTATGTCTCTGTACCGATCCTTGAGACTCTACTTATACTTGGCTTGTACACGTGAGACCTATGAATCATGGGCTCTGATATCATTTGTCACGACTCGAAATTTGGGTGTGATGGCACTTATCTTTTCCCACCGGACAAATCAGCCTATCCTACTAAATTCGGAAATAAAAGCATAAATAGTTTAAAATAAGCAATTTCAAAATCCAAAAGCAGAAGTCTTAATCATTAAAAAATTTCACCCACGGACTAGTTGTCATATGTACAAGCCTTCTACTATAGAACTGAAATAAATACAAGTCTCAACCTTTGTATGTCAAATAGATCAAAGTAAAAGATAAAGAGGAATAGGAAAGATGGCCGACAACAACAACTACCTCTCGAATCTCCTCAGTAACCCACAGATGGAAAATGAGAAAATAGGATCACTGTCCGGGCTCAGAACCTACACAAGTGTAGATAGAAAGGGTGAGTACTACCGACACAGTACCCAACAAGTGAACAACTAAGACTAAACTAAGCTAATAAGACACACATACTCCTGTCATACCATCCAACCCTCCAAACTACAACCTACACGGAATCAACCCAATCTAACAGTTCTAGAAGCATAATACAAGTATACATATAAGTCTCCATTACAGTACAACCCAAGTATCAAATATGATCTCAGCAATCAATATTACAAATCAAGGGGATAGCAGGGTAAAACAGTCTAAAATAACAAAGATGAATGATGTAATGATATGCAATGCAATGTCACATATAGTGATGCACGTCTGTCCTAAATGATACACATCCTCTGACTAGTAGGCCGGAACCCCTGGGGGCTACACATGGACCATGTATCCGCCGAAACTATTTTCTTTCGGCATAACTCTTTTCTCGCCAGAACCATTTCCATTTAGCATTGCCAAAACCATTTCATTTCGGCATAAATCATTTTTCGTCAAAACCATTTTCCTTCGGCATAATCATCGAATCAAATTCCATCTCAAAGTATTAGAACAATTGCAAATAGGAACTTTTCATAAATAATACAATGATGGAATGATAATATCAACAATTCACAAGTCATATCTCAATAGCAAGTTTGAATATCCACAATAAGACAAATATCAACTCATATCACAATTGTATATTCAAATATTCATAATAGCTTAAGTATCAACTCCTATTGAACACAACATGTATAAATCCTCTCATTTCGACATCTATTTCCCCTTTAATTCAATATAAATCTTCTTAAACATCAATTATCCTCATATAATCCCCAAACCACCTTCCATCACTTACAAACATGTACAAATGCGAATACATGATCCTACAACCTCAGACATAGGTTTAGAAATTCACTTGCCTCAATTTTAACGTCGAACTATACTAGAATCTGAGCTTTACCCTTGCACCGACGTTCTGAATCAAGATAATCTATTCAAATAAGCAATCCCAATAAGAATATGAGTGTAATAATACCCAATTCGATATCCCTCAAAAATCTCTCAAGAATCGTCCCTTCCGAGCTCCCCAAGGTCCAATAATGGAGGAAATGAGGTGTAATTCACGATTTAGGGAATATACACTATTCAGGTACATTTTACCCTTCGCAATCACAATGAACAGTACCTCATGATCGCATAGGTTCAATGGATTAACTCATTTAATCGACCCTCGCGATCGTGATAGTGCCTACCCAATCACGATGACTAATCGAGCTTAGGCTTCACGATAATGACTAAGCCTATGAGATTGCGAAGAACAATGCTTCAGGAACCAGATGACAGCAAACAACAATAAAATCTCCAAGTCTAAATTCTCAGAATCAACCCTCGAGATTCGCTCAGAAACCCGAGCACACAAACCTTATATACTACTATACTAATTTTGATGTTCCAGACTCTATGGAACCATTAGAATTCAAATTTGAGGCATCCTTGACCCAAAACTTGAAAAGTCATAATTAAACTAACTTAAGCCTCCAAAATATCAAAACGGGCTTGGGACCTCTAAAAATTCTACTAACACTTCTTCTAGACAAAAAACCATCTCCCGAATACAACGAAATCATCAAAATTCCATTTCAAGTTTTGGAACTCCGAAAGTTGACCAAAGTCAAATCTTTGCCTAAAGTTCATTAAATTCTCAACTCAAGACCTCAATTCTTCGTTACAGCCCCAATTTTGAATTTGTAAACTCTTGTAGACCAATTTTCCCATTCTAGAGCTGCTGGAATTAATGGAAATTTGTTTTGAGATTCATAGCTCTGGTTGACCTAAAATACCATTTATAAGCACTTAAAGCTTATGAAAATGCTAAATTTTCAAACCCAACTTTTTCATAGAATTTTCCCAAAACCGACTCTCGACACTAACCAAGTAAGATTCAGGGAAAATAGGGGGAAGCGGTAAAATGGTCATTTTGGAAAAAATTCCAAAAATGACATTCAGGGTCATTACAACCCATCCAAGTCATCTGTGGCATATCACACGTTATTGTATCACTAGTTCATTTTTTATTCCCACATAATCATTCTAATAATCGGACAACAATTGACAACAAGTATAGTCTACAAGGACCCTCACCATTCCCCATTACTCCTAAATACACATCAAGACATAAAGGTTCAATACACTTAACAGAAGGTCAAATAGGTCCACTTGCCTTAAAAAAAAGTAAAATCAACTCAGGACTTGAACCTTCCCTTTACATCGAGTTTCCAAATCCACAAAAACTAATCAAATATGTAATCCCTATAAGAAAACATGAACAAAGATACCCATTTTGTTATTTTTAAAAGTTGGATCCAAGTTGACCTAAAAAGTCAAATCTAAGAGCTAAGGGTAAATATAGAATTTTTAAAGAAAATCATGATACCCAAAGATTTTAGAAATCACACGTGAAATTGCATTGAAAAAACATGCTAGAAATCACCACCAAATTCCCAAAATATCATACCAAAGTTATTGAAAAAAATCTCAAATGCTTAGTCTGAACTGCCACAATCCAAAAATCGAGCGTGTTGTCACCTGCCTTATCCCACCAAGGCAAATCAGCCTAAGATCCAACAAAATAGGAAATGTAGAAGTAAAATGAAAGAAAGGATAGTCTAAACTTAACATACCAGATAAACATACTCATAACTAAAAATCTCCTAAAAACTGGTTGTCACGTCTATAGGCCTCTAATTAATATAATAGATTAAAAAGAAATACAAGTCGCAATTTCGTTGTCTCTAGAACAGAACAAGAACATAATAAAGGAGGTAGAAGTATCCACTAAGATGACAAGCGACTACCTCTCAACTCTCAATAGCAAGCCTCAGATGTAGAAGAAAAGAAGGAGAAATCATGATGATCCGAGCTCGTAACCTACACAAGTGTAGAAGCAAGGGATTGAGTACCAAACAACAGAGTACTAATCAACAAATGACTAACTCCAAGTAAAGCTATACAAAATACAAGTAATCTTAACACTCCAATCAAACATCCACAAACTACACAAGAAAATATCCCAACCTAACGGTTTTCACTCAAAATAATATTGCACATATAATACATCATCACTTTCACCTCAGCATGCATAATTATATATATGCATCATCATCATAACATTGTGTAATTCAATAATTCACAAGATCAAATCATCACGCATGAATATCATATACAAGGATGAAGTGCAATATCATAGAGAGTGGTGCATATCTTTCTTAATGATACACACCCGATGAACGTAGCCTGATACCCATGGGGGACATATCTTTCCATGTAACCTGCCACAGAACTAGTGCCTCGACCCCTCATATAGAACCTGACATAGAACGTGTGGCTCAACCCTTATTTCTCATAGAATCTTACATAGAGCGTATGTCCCATCTCCTATTTCTCATAGAATATAACACGAAGCATATGGAACATTCCCTATTTCTCATAGAGTCCTGCAACAGAGTGTGTGGCCTATCTTCTAATTCTCATTATCTCCGTAAAGTATAACATCACTGCAGTGTCACAGAACTAATGCAAACAAGCATGTTCAGACGTATAATGAGAAGATGAAAATGTCCATAGCAATACACAATTTATATCAATACATTCATGATACAACATTAATAATGAATTAACCAAATCTCTCAAATCATCCACAACACATCACACTTCAATATAGCATCAAGTTTCCTTCTATTTCTCTTTTTTAATAATTAGAATCATTCAACATGAACAAGTGATCAAAACTATCAAACTTTTCACTGATTATCATTACTCCCCAACACATACAAATAAGGAATACAAGGTTCTATATACTTAACAAAGGGTC
The DNA here is from genome assembly GCF_947179165.1 of Solanum dulcamara. Taxonomy (NCBI): domain Eukaryota; kingdom Viridiplantae; phylum Streptophyta; class Magnoliopsida; order Solanales; family Solanaceae; genus Solanum; species Solanum dulcamara. The sequence goes on from NC_077241.1 coordinate 57,018,399, forward strand.
AAGAAGTCCACTTGCCTCAAGGAAGCAACCAAATCACTCTGTTACTTGAGCTTTTCCTCTCCGTCGGGTCTATAAATCAATATAATCTATTCAAATATAGAATCACGATAAGTATAAAAGACAAACAACACCCAAATCATTAATTTTGAAGATTGGGTTGAAAACAACCCAAAAATCCATTTTGAAAAAAGTAGGGGTAAATTTGGAAATTTACATAAAATTCGTTACCCAAAGGATTTGAAATTCATCGGTGAAAACCAATTAATGAAAAAGTCAAAAATGAGTTCACAATCCTAATTTTTACAAAAATCCATGTTCTTGAGCTAACCTACAATTTTTGGAATTGAAATCCCAATTTTTTATGTTAAAATCGATGGATAAACATTGGATAATGAATATTTAGAGCTAAAAAGGATTATCCAATACTTTAGTCTTGAAAAATCTCTTTGAAATCTCCTAGGGTTGAGTTCTCAAGGTCAATAATGGAGAAATGGAGAAACAAAATCACCTTTTGGGAAATAACCTACTCCCCAGGTCATTACTCTTCGCAAATGCGAACTAGGTCCCACTAACGCGAAGGCCAAACCAAACAACCTTCCGTGAACATGGATTAGGGCCAATGAATGCGAAGGCTAAATAATTTTCCCCTCCGCAAATGCAAATCAGGTCCCCAAACGCGAAAAAGGAAAAAAGTAGATGGCAGCATAATAGTCTAATGGTAAACATAATTACCGAATAGTTCCTTGTGATTCGTTTGAAATCCTGATACACAAACTAGTTATGCTACTGTCATGATCCAACCCCGTGGGCCGTGACTGGGGTCTGACCTGGGCCCCCGTATACATATCTAGCGGATGTAACGATAAATATAAGAACTATACATAAGAACCCCAGTGGGTCATAGCATTTTCATGCCTGTTGCCTCTTTCATTTGTATCTTATCATGAAAGGACGTGCCAGCCGACAAGGCTGCCATAGTATCTTAAAATTTACAATACATCATGTAGACATAACTGAACAAAACTTATATGTATAACCCACACATATGTCTATAGACCTCTAAGAATGTTAATAGTAATATATGGCGGGACAGGGCCCCCACCGTACCCCTGAATAAACAAACATATACAAAAGAGGTTTGGTACTACAACTCGGCTCCGAATCAATGGAGCTTCTTCCAAACTGGCTGAGTGGAATCCTAAGCTGGCGGACTCCTAAAACCTGTGTCTGTACCTGCGGGCATGAAATGTAGCCTCCCGAAGAAAGAGGGTCAGTACGACATATGTACTGAGTATATAAGCATAACATAACTGAGATAACAACTGAAACAGGGATGCAGGAAATCAAGTATAGAATTTAGTAGGGTACTGTACCTGCACCTCATAAAATAAATTCCTATCTACCAGTATCACGTACCATATTCGGCCCGCTCGGGGACCAGTATTATAAATACATCATCTATCACGATAGGCATATGCATATTGTTAGCGTTGTGGAACGTACAGCCCGATCCATATATATCAAGTTAGTGCCGAGGAGCGTTCAGCCTGATCCATATATATAACAGGTTAGTGCCGAGGAACGTATGCCCCGATCCTTATACATCACAGGTTAGTACCAAAGAACGTACGGCCCGATCCCTATACATAACAGGTTAGTGCCGAGAAACGTCTGGTCTGATCCTTATATAATATAATAATGCATATATGTGCACATAAAACTTGGTAGCATAACAAACGTTTCCCGAATATCATTATAAGGTGTGTCAAAGAGTCTCTAGGTATAAGAGCTTACACCTCCAATCATTATTCAGCATATAGAAGGCTCAAGGGTCGTAGTTCAACTACTTCATGGTCCTTATCATTTAAAAGTGAATCCCAGTCATGAGTCACATCCAGAACCTGTAAATGGAATTGTCTCTAACTTATATCATATATCGTTTCACTTACATTAATCTATTTCAAGAAAAGGAAGAGATAGGCTTTACGTGTATTACTTTTTATCACGTAGAAGGCTTACAAGACCATAACTCAACCAGCGCGGGAGTTCTAACATGAAGAAGTGACTAAGATTAATGAGTCATGCTTGGGGTTCTAAGAATGGAACTACCTCCACATCACACATACCAACCACATATGGCTAAGATATGCCACAAGAAAAGAAGAGTTAAGCTTTATATACACTACTTTTCAGCATATAGAAGACTTGAAAAATGAGAGCTTAATTACTTTAAGAGTCTTAATATTTAGAAGTGAGCACGAATTAGGAATCATGAATCATGTTCAGAGCTCATGAATAGAGTTACCCCAAGATTCATTCACATACCATTTGTCACTTAAATCTAAGACATGCCCAAAAAAAAGAAAAGATAGGCTTTACATACCTCTTACGGATTAATCTTTATCGCGTTCACCTCGTAACCTTCTGAACCTATTTAACATGAAAGCAATATGAATATCAACAACCCTAGACTTTTCAGCGTCTTAAGTTATACATGAGTATTCATAGAACTCATTTCCTCGCTCGCTTCCTCGACTAGTTCTTTAGTTAGCTAGAAAGTTAACGGAACTCGGACAGCACCTCCCCTATAACATGCCCTATCCGAATTTCCAATTACATTCCTAAGAAATACAGCCAACCAACAACAACAAACTGCAGCATATATACAAGCAATTCACTTTAACATTACATAATACAAACTCCAAGCGACTCGCTCAAAGCTACAATATCAAAATAGGGTTTTTAGTTTCTAGTTCGTAAAACCTTTAACCATATGAAGCGGAGGGTTGTGTGGCTTCAACCAGCAGCTTCCCCACTTATTTTAGAAACTTTTAGGCCTTGCAACACATCACCACACACCTTCATCCACACACCACAAGCACAACACCTTGCTTCGACTACAATTTAACTATAGCAACTCCAATTTTGTTTATTTCAAAAGTCAAGCATATTTATGGAATTTACCAATTTCTAGCCACTTACACAACGTATAATACACTTCATAACCATACCATAAATTCCAAATTGAAATAAAAACTCTTATCTTAACCTAAGCTCGTCAAACTCGCCAAAATTATCAAAATGTAAATTCTGGACAGCCTACTATCTTGTATTGTCGCTTAGTTTCGAAGGGAAATTGAGGGAAAGAGAATTTGTGTCCTCAATAAAAGTTATATACATGTGTCTTAGGGTCGCATAAAATTTTGAATCACCCCTACAACAATTTTTTACAAAATGATATGCCAAAAATACCAACAGTAGTCCTTGTAGAATTTCTAAAATGAAATTTGGGCAGTAGCTCCCCCATGCTTCACCACCTTCTTTCAAGCAGAGAAAAGAAAAACTGGGTTTTAGAGGCTAAATAAAAGTTATAGCCCTATGAAATAAATTTCCAAAACATCTTGAATCACTTGAAACGAATCCTTACACAAGGAGTTATACTCGTTTTACTAGCAACAGTATCATTCAAAAATGGGTCTGTTAACAAGAACAAAAACCTCCTCTTTTTCTTAACGATAAATTTTATGTTGTTAAAAATCGTCATATCACCGTAGGATACCTTAAATAATTAATTCATGGAAATAAATCAGGGAACTTACCTTGGAAGAACCCTAGCCATAGCTCCCTTATTCTTGCTCTCTAGCTTTTCTCTCAACTTTTTCTAAGGCAAAGATGCTGAAAAATGATGTTGATCAGCAATACACATGTATATATATGTGTCCTCAAAAAGGGGACACATGTCATCCCCCAGGGGTGACACGTGGCATCTCCTAGGGTGCCACCTCACGCCATATAACCAATCATACGCTGCCACGTGGCAGCATATGGTACACTATAAGTAGGTGGGTCACCTACTTAGCCCAAGTAGGTGTGTCACCTACTTGTCACCTGCTTGCTTCATTTTCGTGGGTTCATAATCTTGTCTTACTTTAAGAGCCTATGTATTCCTTGCTACGTAAGCTCAACACATACTCCAATAGCTTAAGTATGTAAAATATCCAAGTTGATAGCTTACGCAAGTAAGTCGAGTCCTACGACTCATTACTTGGCCTCCAACTCATTTCAATTCCTTATAGACCTATTTCTAACCTTCACTCTTAAGGGGTGTCACGTCCTCCCTTCCTTAGAGTTATTTGATCATGTTATAGATAATTTGGGAACTTTTAAGAAGCTTAAAAAGACGTTCCGGAGCACAAAGGTACGGGGTATAGCATTCTTCCCCCCTTTAGAATATTCATCCTCGAATGTTAAGTAGTCTCATAAATTCTTACGAGTGCTTCAAGATTTCTCTGTATTGGTTGTCATCCAAAGGCCTCTTATTAACCCATATAGTCAATTTAAGAGGGTAGATTACCCGTAGGCATAGAGAACAGGTGATATTTATTTTCCATTTCTTCTTTCCAGTTCTATTACCATACATCATATTGTACCCTTTACACGAACATATGTTGGAGCTTAAAGTGGCTTGGAAGATGCCTTAGCATTTCCATACTAGTCTGTACGTAAACCTATATTGTTTCTTACTTCCTTCATCTGATGTTAGGGCTCTACTATAGCTTTTGTCCCTAGTATTGGTTGTACCTTAAAGGTTTTGCTTCAAACCATGTTATACCTTACCTTAATGTATTCGAATATAGCAGTTACATGGATACTACCGACTTCGTTTATCGAGTAATCACCTAGTTTTACTCTTGGCATACCGACATTCATAAGTTGCATCAGTTGTTTTACAAAGCTACATCCCCTATCTCAAAGGGTCTTATCATTTTTCACGGTGGAGTCACATATCCACAATATTTATTTATACCAACAATGTCATGCAAGGCCAACGTATACATACATCCATATCATCTTATATCACAGCCGCATAGGGCTTCCCAGGGGGTTACCCATCCTAGTACTACTCTCGCCCAAGCACGCTTAACTTTAGAGTTCTGATGGAATCCAGTGCGTTAGTGTTGGTATGATCACATCCATCCCTTGTGGTGTCTCGTTTGAATTTTAAGCGTTCCCATTTACACATGATAGCGTCAGTTGATTTTCTCTTATGCTTGTATTTCTCTTGTCCACTTCCCCCCCTTTAGGGTGTATCCATGTCATTGTCTATTTATTTCTAACTTTCCAAATGCATAGGAGTCCTTTCTAACCTATTTAGTATACTGCGTTATTTCCATATCTTCCTTTACATCCCCTATACTTTGGGTTACCCATGTACAAAACCTTAATACTATCATGAGGTGCTTAGAACCCTCAATTTACAGTACCAACTCCAGTCTTGAACACTGGTATTCGAGTAATATCCTTAATGTAGCAGTGTATTCAAAGCCACATTCCATTCATCCCGATCAGTAATTAGCTTGTGCTCATAATTGGTTCAAATTCTTCACTCGGGAGCACTTATACTTTGATGATCCATGTTTCATGCTTTGTCATAATACTAGCTTTATTCCAGTGGATACCACTTGACCTTTTATTCTGAACATTCCCTATAAATCTGTGTAAGTCTTTCTTATTCATTCACTATTTGCCTTTCTGTCTTCCACTTAACTTATTCTGCTTTACATATTTCATTGTACTGGCACGCACTCATAGTCTGGTTTGTCACACTTGCTTTTGCTTCTCTTACTTACCCTCAAGTTTCCTCATATTTCACTATAGAGGAGATTTCTCGTCCTTTCCTTTTTTTGTTACGTATATATCACAATATCAATTCAGTCGGTACCTTAATATATCATTCTATCCAGATCTATCAATCTTCCTTAAATCATCTTCTTAGGGTCACAAGTCTTTTCCAACTTTGGTTTACCATATCAATATCGACCTACTAGTTTCTATTGCCATCAATTCAGCAATTAACTTATTTCTTGAGGTCAGCGCCATACTTGTGGTTTATCTAAATTGCATCATTATTGTGGACACGACCTTTCAAGATATACTACAGCCCTGTATCCTATTCTCTTTCTATTTCTTGGAAAATTTGGGCAGAGTTTCCTCTGTATTTCTTACTATCTCAAACCTGCACGCAGAAAATACCAACAGAGCCTCACAAGGCTAGCACGCATAAAGATACATATATACGTATCATATCACATCATATTGCAGCCTCACATGGCACTCAATATCAACAATAGTATAAAATGATGGACTTACCTCATATGTCCAACTCGAACTACGCCTGTTAGTCTTTCCGTCCACTTTTTCTTTCAATTTTCAACTTTATCTACTTTTTCCTTTTAATTTCCAACTTTACATGTCAATTGTATTTCCATACCTTACTTGGCACAACTCTCTCGTGCCTTGGCTTACCTGTGTGCTTTGTAACTTCCCATATCGTCAGTTATTTTCTTCTATCGACGTTGTCCTTCATATGAAATCAGAGGTTAGTATAAGGAATTCTACTTCCTATGACTCGATTCTATCGCACGACCTTAGATATGAAATAAAGGAAACATCTTAAATGTCCTGTTGCCTCCTGTTTATAGATGTGATGTGCAAGACATCGATAATCAAGACTCTACTAGATACGGTTTATAGACACTCCAAGGATGAACTGCTCTGATACCACTTCTGTCATAACCCAACCCCGTAGGTCGTGACTGGGGTCGAACTTGGGCCCCCGTATACGTATCTAGCGGATGTAAAGATCAATATAAGAACTATACATAAGAACCCCAATGGGTCATAGTATTTTCATGTCTGTTGCCTCTTTTATTTGTATCTTATCATGAAAGGGCATGCCAGCCGACAAGGCTACCATAGTATCTTAATATTTACAATACATCATGTAGATATAACTGAATAGAACTTACATATATAACCCACACATATGTCTATAGACATCTAAGAACATTAATAGTAACATATGGCGGGATAGGGCCCCCGCCATACCCCTGAATAAACAAATATATATATATATAGGAGGTTTGGTACTATAACTCAGCTCCGAATCAATGGAGCTTCTTCTAAACTGGCTGAGTGGAATCCTAAGCTGGCGGACTCCCAAAACCTATGTCTGTACCTGTAGGCATGAAACGCAGCCCCTCGAAGAAAGGGGGGTCAGTACAACATATGTACTGAGTATATAAGCATAACATAACTCAGATAATAACTGAAATATGGATGCAGGAAATCAAGTATAGCATTTAGTAGGATACTGTACCTGCACCTCATAAAATAAATTCATGTATACCAGTGTCACGTACCGTATTTGGCCCGCTCGGGGACTCAGTATTACAAATACATCATCTATCACGATAGGTATATGCATATTGTTAGTGTTGTGGAACATACAACCCGATCCATATATATCAAGTTAGTGCCGAGGAGAATTCGGCCCAATCCATATATATAATAGGTTAGTGCCGAGGAACGTACGACCCGATCTATATACATAATAGGTTAGTATCGAGGAACGTATGGCCCGATCCCTATACATAACAGGTTAGTGCCGAGGAACGTCCGGCCCGATCCCTATATAATATAATAATGCATATACGTGCACATAAAACTTGGTAGGATAACAAACATTTCCCGAATATCATCATAAGGTGTGTCAAGGAGTCTCTAGGTATAAGAGCTTACACCTCCAATCATTATTCAGCATATAGAAGGCTCAAGGGTCATAGTTCAACTATTTCATGGTCCTTATCATTTAAAAGTGAGTCCAAGTCATGAGTCACATCCAGAACATTAAGCTATTTCAATAAAAGGAAGAGATAGGCTTTACGTGTATTACTTTTTATCACGTAGAAGGCTTACAAGACCATAACTCAACCATCGCGGGAGTTCTAACATCAAGAAGTGACTAAGATTAATGAGTCATGCTTGGGGTTCTAAGAATGGAACTACCTCCACATCACACATACCAACCACATATGGCTAAGATATGCCACAAGAAAAGAAGAGTTAAGCTTTATATACACTACTTTTCAGCATATAGAAGACTTGAAAAATGAGAGCTTAATTACTTTAAGAGTCTTAATATTTAGAAGTGAGCACGAATTATGAATCATGAATCATGTTCAGAGCTCATGAATAGAGTTACCCCATGCTTCATACACATACCATTTGTCACTTAAATCTAAGACATTCCCAAAAGAAAGAAAAAATAGGCTTTACATACCTCTTACGGATTAATCTTTACTGCGTTCACCTCGTCGTCCTCTAAACCTATTTAACATGAAAGCAATATGAATATCAACAACCCTAGACTTTTTAGCGTCTTAAGTTATATATGAGTATTCATAGAACTCATTTCCTCGCTCGCTTCCTCAACTAGTTCTTTAGTTAGCTAGAAAGTTAATGGAAATCGGGCAGCACCTCCCCTATAACATGCCCTATCCGAATTTCCAATTACATTCCTAAGAAATACAGCCAACCAACAACAATAACCTGCAGCATATATACAAGCAATTCACTTCAACATTACATAATAAAAACTCCAAGCAACTCGCTCAAAGCTACGATATCAAAATAGGGTTTTTAGTTTCTAGTTCGTAAAACCTTTAACCGTACAAAACGGAGGGTCGTGTGGCTTTAACCAGAAGCTTCCCCACCTATTTTAGAACACTTTTAGGCCCTGCAACACATCACTACGCACCTGCAGCCACACACCACAAGCTCAACACCTTGCTTCGACTATAATTTAACAATAGCAACTCTAATTTGGTTTGTTTCGAATGTCAAGCATATTTATAGAATTTACCTATTTCCAGCCACTTACACAACATATAATACACTTTATAACCACACCATAAACTCCAAATTGAAAGAAAAACCCTTACCTTAACCTAAACTCGTCAAACTCGCCAAAATTATCAAAACGTAAATTCTGGACAGCCTACTGTCTTTTATTGTTGCTTAGTTTTGAAGGGGTAATTGAGGAAAACAAGATTTGTATCCATAATAAAAGTTATAGACATGTGTCTTAGGGTCACATATAATTTTGAATCTCCCCTCTAGCAATTTCTTACAAACAATATGCCCAAAATACCAATAGTAGTCCTTGTAGAATTTCTAAAACAAAATCTGGGCAGCAGCTCCCCCATGCTTCACCACCCTTTTTCGAGCAGAGAAAAGCAAAACTGGGTTTTAGAGGCTAAATAAAAGTTATATACCTATGAAATAACTTTCCAAAATATCTTGAATCACTTGAAATGAATCCTTACACAAGGAGTTATACTCATTTTACTAACAGCAGTATCATTCAAAAATGGGTCTGTTAATAAGAACAAAAACCTCCTCTTTTCCCTAACGATAAATTTTATGTTGTTAAACACCGTCATATCACCATAGGATACCTTAAATGATTAATTCATAGAAATAAATTGAGGAACTTACCTTGGAAGAACTCTAGCCGTAGCTCCCTTATTCTTGCTTTCTAGCTTTTCTCTCAACTTTTTCTAAGGCAAAGATGCTGAAAATGATGTTGATCAGCAATACACATGTATATAAATATTTCCTTAAAAGGGGACACATGGCATCCCCCAGGGGTGCCACATGGCATCCCCTAGGATGCCACATGGCATCCCCTAGGGTGCCACCTCATGCCATACAACCAATCATACGCTGCCACGTGGCAGCATGGGGTCCACCCTAAGTAGGTGGGTCACTTACTTAGCCCAAGTAGGTGTGTCACCTACTTGTCACCTTCTTGCTTCATTTTCGTGGGTTCGTAATCTCGTCTTACTTTAAGAGCCTATGTATTCCTTACTACGTAAGCTCAACACGTACTCCAATAGCTTAAGTACGTAAAACATCCAAGTTGATAGCTTACACAAGTAAGTCGAGTCCTACGACTCATTACTTGGCCTCCAACTTATTTCAAATCCTTATAGACCTATTTCCAACTTTCACTCTTAAGGGGCATCACGTCCTCCCTTCCTTAGAGTTATTTGATCATGTTATAGATAATCTGGGAACTTTTAAGAAGCTTAAAAAGATGTTTCGGACCACAAAGGTACGGGGTATAACAACTACCTAATTAAGTTTGATGTTGGGCACTTAATGGAACCGTTGAAATATGGATTTAGGTTCTCCTTGACCCAAAACTAGTTAAAGTCGCAATAAACTAACTTAACACTCAAAAATACCAAACTGACTTCAGAACCTCCAAAAATTTTATCAAGACCTTACCTAGGCCTAAAATGATCCTCTGAATCCAATGAAATTGTTGGAAATCCACTTCAAGCATCCGAACTTCAAATGTTGACCAAAGTCAACTATTGTCTAGTTTCACTTAAACTGAAATCGACAATACTCCTAGACCAAATTCCACATTCTAAAGTTGATGGAACTGAGGAAATTCCATTATAAGACCTGTAACTCTGATTTCTACCAAAACCACTTTTGAACCACTTAAGGCCTTCAAACTCAAAAACTTTCAATTGCACAACCGTTTAATAAAATTTTAAAACTAACTACGCAAACTAATAAAAAATGATTCGGGGCAACTAGCAAAAGGGATAAAATGATAATTTTTTGGAAATTTCTAAAATGACCTTCAAGATCATTACAATATCTACCACTAAAAATCATATTCGTGCTCCAACACAAAGAAGAAGGAAATAAGGTTACTCGGCATTACTAAGAGCCTAAGGCATAGTTTCCAAAGTTGGTAATTGCCTCTTCAAAGAACTCATTCTTAGGACTATACCATCAGGATCAACTACCAAGAGATGATCTTCAGAACCCCAAATTGAAAGATTTGCAAAAAAAGAGAAACAATTACCAAGACATAGACTAACTCATAAACCAAACTTGAATCAAAACTTTATAAACCATGACACAACCATTAGAATGAGCCACAGGAAGATTCTGAACTAATACCTACTAAATCCGAAAGTGAAACCAGAACAAACCTCGAATATGCATAGTTCACAAAACCATCACTGGCTTTAGCGAAATTCCCTTCTCTTAACATAATCTTTCCATGAGCTGTAACTACAAAAATATAATCTTTAGACAACACATACTCATCAAGCGGGAAACCCAGTTAATCTAACCCAAGAAAAGAGAAGTCCAAGTAACCTATGACAACCCATTTGTACCATCATGGATAAGCCAATAGGAAAAATATTGTGCTAGAAAACGCTTGAGTAGTAGCTTAAAAATTATGAGACTAGGTAGACTTGGATGAAATCTGAGTAAGATTAGGTCTACGATAATCTAGTAAATAGATTTGGGTTGATTTCTGGGATTTGATTACTTAAGCTGATAGCCAAGACATTAAGGAGTATGTAGGGATTTATAGAATCCAATTGGAGTGAGTAAATCTCCTAAAATTGATCTTGGAGTATAAAGGTTATTTCAGAACGTGAATATTTGAGGTTGTGTTGTAAAATGGGAGTTCGAGACACAAATTATGAGTTTTTGTCTTTGTTCAACCCATTGTGGCGGGATTAATACCTCTATAGCAGGCTAGACATGGGTTTTATTTAGTAAAAGTGCCAAAACATTATTTTTTGCTACAACTTTATTTTTGGAGAGAAAAGGGCAACCTAGGGTTGCTTCTTTTAGGTTTTCATCTATTTTTGAACTAAAGGTAAGTTAATCACTCCTCTAACTTGTATTTTGATTCTTGGACCATAGAATCCATGATAATTATCTTAAGATAGGAACTTGACATGAATTTTATGGTGGAAAAAAGCCCTAGTTGGGTTATAGGATCATGAAATTGAACAATGGTTAGGATTTTGTTATAATTTGGTTAAACTAGGTCATTTTCCATGGATTACTTTTATTCTTCATTTATTTTAGACCAAGAACGAGCCAAAGCTTTGGAAAAAGGGAAAGCTCTAATTCTTTAGAGTCCCAAGGCTTGTTTCGAGGAAAGTAATGGTCATATTTTCCTATTTTGTTATATATGCCTGTTAACTTCTTTAATAGTATTGCATACATATATGACTGGGGAAAAGGGAAAAATATGAAGTGAAATGATTATCTGTGATCAAATTGAATAAAATAAATATATTGCTTGATTATTCAAGTATGTATGCTTATTCATTGTGGTTTTGATTATGATATGTGACTTCATGTTGGATCGTATACCACACCGATACATTTGGATCGGGTACCATATTGGTATAATTAGATCGGGTATTATACCATTATATTTGGAATGGGAACCATATGAGTACACTAATCATTAAAACGGGTGTCACGCTGGTACAATACTAACAGATTGGGTATAGGTCCCATGAGAGGACCATTTGTAGAGTGTTGTATTATGATTAAGTATGCTGACCTGATATTAACTTATGAATTGTTATAACTATGATATGATAGTATAAGTTTTTGTTGTACTATGTTGTAATGTCTGGTTCATATTTCATTCACTGGAATGGTCGTATGATCCTACCAGTTCACTATGATTATGTATTAATACTTTACTTACTCTTTTTGTGTTAAGTACATGACATTTTTAGGCGGCTGTTAAGTAACCTCAACTACGAGATCATTGACTTCTTCAAATTCAAGGGTGAACCAGTTCTTTCAAGCTATCATGGATTCATCTTAGTTCTTAGTCCATTCTCTTCGGACTTAGAACCTTTCTTTCAGACTCATGTTTTATATTGTTGTTTTGGGGTTGCATCCTCTTATTCTAGAACTTTAGTTAGAGTTTTGGAATAATGACTTTTAGGTTCTAGAAAATATTTTTTCTCACTTGTTTTGACTAACTTTTTGAGTTTATAGGAACTCAACTTTTGAACTACTATATTTAAACTGTTTCCACATATTTAAATGCATGTTAGTTGATGGTGTAGTCTTACTTTTACCACCAGAAGGTTAGTATGGGCCACACTCATGATGGGTTAGGGTCATGAAAAAAGTTAGTATTATAGCCTTAGGTTCATTGATCTCATTGTACAAAAATGAGTCTAGTAGAGTCTTGTGGAATGGTATGGAGATGTCTATACTTTTCTTCGAGAAGGTACAAGACTTTAGGAAATCTCTCAATCTTTTTCTCCCTTCGTGCAATAAATTGATTTTAATTGGTATCTAGTGATCCAAATTAGTCTAAAATCTATTTTACTCTTCTGTCGATAGATGGTTAACATGTGACGTAATGGTGTAGGGGAAGTAGCTCTGATAGACAATCCAATAGTGGAGTCAACAATGAGAGGACATGGCAGAGACAGAGGAAAGGCAGGGACACAGGCCGAGGAAGAGCAACACTCTCTAGGGGTAAAGCTTAATCTGAAAATGTACCAAGGAAAAAGGCCCCTCTTGTACCCCATACTGAGGTAGAAGAGAATGTGGAGATTGAGATCGAAGAGGATGCAGAACCAGAGGAGGGAGCACAAGTTAGGACTACAGGACTTTTCTCTTTAGATCCAACAATGATTTAGCAGGTATTGACTTTTTAGAGTAGGTTGGCTGGTTCTGGAGCCACTCTTATTTATGAAAGTTTCCCAAGCTCCAGTCACTCATTATGTTGCTTCTACGGTCCCTAAGATGGATGAAGCATTAGGCACTAATGCCTTTTTCCATCCACTTTTAGCCTGGTGATGGAAGGCATTGAGCATGAAATATCGACCAATTTCTTGAAGCTAAAGCCTCCAATATTTCATGGTTCTGAGAACAAGGACACCTATTAATTCATCTTGGATTATTGTGAGAGGCTTTAAAATTGGGCATTGTGCATCAACATGGGGTTGAGTTTGTGACCTTTAAGCTTTAAGATGAGGCCAAGTAATGGTGGAGAGCCTTTTTGAAATGTCAATTGCCAGTCTTACCTCCACTCACTTGGGCCCAATTTCATGCCTTATTTTGAGAGAATATATTCCCCTAACTTTGAAAGATCAAAAAAGAAATGAGTTTATGTTCCTTGTGCAAGGTAGCGTGAGTATAGCTACTTATGAAGCTAAGTTCTATGCCTTGTCCAGATATGCTACGCAGTTGGTGACTACTGAGGAAGAGAGGATTTGGTTTTTCACTAAAGCTCTAAATCTAGAATCGCAAGTTTGTTTATCCACATGAGCTCTCCAGGTAGGAGTTTCAATAAAGTGACAAATTTTATGAAGAAAATGGAAGGAGTTCGATGAGACGGGCAGGCCAAGGCTTTGGCTAAGAAGCCCAAGAATATAGGTAACTTTAATGGTTCTTACTCCAGGGGCTCAGGTCAACAGATAATTACATCTCGACCATTTCATTTAACCATACCCGTATCTACGATTGGTTACTTAGGGACTCCATAGCTAAATTCTACTCGAGATGATCAGGAAGCTTCAAATATCAAACAATATGTTGTCCCTTAACTGCAGTTGCTTTAATATTGTAGAACCAAGGCATACGAGGAGAGACTTCCCTCACACCCAAATGACTGATCCAGTGCAGCAGCAGACTAGAGCAGTGATCGACAGGTAGAGGAAGTAATGGCAGAGGACGTCTATAGGATGGGCGAGGAGGAAATTAGAGAGGTCATGGATGACAGGGCATAGTTTTATGCTTTTCCAGGAAGGATAGAGGTTGAGACATCTGATGCAGTGATTACAAGTACTATTCTTGTATGTGACCAAATGACTACTATTTTGTTTTATTTGAGTTCTACTTACTTTTATGTGTCAGTACAGTTTTTATTAGGAATTTACTTGACTTGTGATATGATTGATTCCACCTATCAATGTTTCTACCCCAGTTGAAGAGTCTATTGTAGTCACCCATGTCCATTATGCTTGTTCGTTCTATTTGTGGGTTTTTAAACTTGGGTTGAATTGGTTATTCTATATATGAATGATTTTGATGTGATCTTAGGCATAACTTGGTTTTCTCTCTATTATACGGTGTTTAACTGCAATACTAAGACGTGACTCTAGAGATCCTAGTTTTGGAAGAGGTATACAAATCTAAGCCAGCTAAGATCATATTCTTCATTCGGGCTAGAAAACTGGTAGGGCAGGGTTGCTTAGATTTTTTGGCTCATATGCGTGATATTAATGTAGAAGCCCCCCTCCCCCCATCAATTCCATCCATGTAGTTTCAAAGTTTAAGGAGGTTTTTCTATAAATTTACTCGGTATGCCTCCAAATAGGGATATAGACTTCTGTATAGATTTAGAGCCAGCCACTCGCCCAATCTTTATTCCTCCTTATCGCATAACTCAAGCAGATTTAAGAAATTTAAGACTCAAATTCAAGATCTTGTTAATAAAGTTTTTATCTGTCCTAGTGCTTCTCTGTAAGGTGCTTCAGTCTTGTTTGTTAAGAAAAAGGATGGTAGTATCAGAATGTGTAGAGACTATTTGTAGTTGAATTGGGTCACCATTTAAAATAAGTAACCCTTGCCTCATATAAATGGCATATTTGACCAATTACAAGGTGTTTTAGTGTTCTCTAAATTTGATCTAATATTTGTTTATCATCAGGTGAATATTAGGCTTGAGGATGTACCTATGAGGATTTTTGGAACCCGTTATGGGCATTATAAGTTATTGGTAATGTTGTTTAGTTTGACTAATGAACTTGAAGCCTTCATGAGTTTAATGAATGCAGTGTACAAACTATTCATGGACTCATTTATAAATGTACTTATTGATGACATCCTCATCTACTCGAAGAGTATGAAAGAGCATGCAGATCATCTTCGTGCTGGTCTAGGTATCCCGAGAAATAAAAATTGTATGAAATTTTTTCTAAATGTGCATTATGGTTGTCTTTGATTGCCTTTTTAGGGCATGTGGTTTTGAAAGAAGGGGTAATGGTAGATTCCTAAAAGATTGAGGCAGCCAAGAATTGGTCTGGCCTAATTCTGTGATTGAGGTTAGGAGTTTTGTGGGGCTTGCCAGCTATTATCGATGGTTCATAAAGAATTTTGTTTTTATTACTATATAATTGACTAAGACGACTTAGAAGGAAGTAATTTTTGAGTGGACTGATAAATGTGAAGAGAGATTCCAAAATTTCAAGACTTTCTGACTATAACACCTATCCTGACATTGTCGGATGAAAGTAAGGACTTTATAATTTATTGTAATGTTTCACATTCGCGCTTAGGTGTTGAGTTAATGAAGGATAAGAATGTCATAGCTTATCCCTCATAGAAGTTAAATATTCATGAGAGGAACTACTCAACGTATGATTTGGAGTTGGCAGTGGTAGTGCTTTCTCTCAAGATCTAGAGACATTATCTCTATGGTGTTAAGTGTGAGGTATTTAGTGATCATCGTAGTCTACAACATATGCTCAGATAGAAGGATTTGAATATAAGGTAGTGAAGATAGATGGAGTTACTCAAGGATTATGATTTCACTATTTAGTACCATCTAGGTAAGTCTAATGTGGTGGCAGACGCATTGAGTGGGAAAATAGTTAGCATGGGCAGTCTAACTTGTTTGGGTGTATCTAAGTGGCCCTTGGGTAGGGAGATTTAGGCTTTGGAAACTAAGTTCATGCAGTTGGGCATATTAGAGAAAGGTGGGATGCGGGGAAGCATTAAGGTTAGACCCATATTTATTGAGAAGATGAAGGCCAAGAAATTAAAAAATGAGAATTTAACAAAGCTCAGAAAGAAGTAAGTGACTAGCAAGGCTCAGAATGTTGCTCTTTATGCTAGTGATGTACTTATTTTTTAGAGAAAGGGTTTGTGTTCTCCAAGTTGATGAATTAATTTAAAAGTTGCTGACATGGTCTCATGGTTTGTGGTAATCTATTCATCCAGGTGTGACCAAGATGTATCAAGATTTGAAGCGGCTATATTGGTGGTTTGGAATGAAAAAAGACATAGCTAAGTTTGTTGCTAAGTGTCAAAATTGTCATCAGGTGAAGTATGAACATCAAAGGCCTATAGGTTTTCTTTAGAGAATGCAAATTCCTGAATGGAAGTGGGAGAGGATAGCTATGGATTTTGTGGTAGGTCTTTCTAAAACCTTGGAAAAGTACGACTCTATTTGGGTTATGGCTAATAGATTGATGAAATCAGCCTACTTCATTCTTGTCAGACTGGACTATAATGTTCAATAGTTGGCAAAGATTTATGTTAAAGAGATTGTAAGGTTCATGGGATGCCCATTTGTATCATCTCAGACCATGGTACATAGTTTACTTATATGTTTTGGGGAAATTTGCAATAATAGTTGGACACTCAACTCACTTTCAACACAACTTTTCATCCATAGACTGATGGGCAGTTGGAAAGAATGATTCAAGTGTTAAGAGGTATATTGAGGGCATACTTGATTGATTTTGGGGGATATTGGGATAAGTTCTTACCCTTGTATGAGTTCTCCTATAATAACATTTATCACTCCAGCATCAACATGGCACCATTTGGAGAAATTTATGAAAAAGGATGTAGATAGCCCATAGTGTGAGTTAAGGCTTGATATGTAAAACCTTTAGGGGTTGATTTAGTAAAGAATCCTCAAGATAAGGTAAGCAGTATCTAAACTAAACTTTTAACAGCATAGAGTAGGCAAAAGGAATATGTAGATTGTAAGGTAAGAGATATGGTTTTTCAAGCTGGTGAGGAGGTAAAAGAGTTATAAGGTTCATCAAGAAAGGAAAGCTGAGTCCTTGCAACATTGGACCATTTGATATTTTTGATTGTGTAAGGCCAGTGGAATATAAGTTGGCTCTACCACCTATCTTATTTGGAGTCCATCCCGTGTTTCATATATC
The DNA here is from genome assembly GCF_947179165.1 of Solanum dulcamara. Classification (NCBI taxonomy): domain Eukaryota; kingdom Viridiplantae; phylum Streptophyta; class Magnoliopsida; order Solanales; family Solanaceae; genus Solanum; species Solanum dulcamara. The sequence goes on from NC_077241.1 coordinate 57,036,014, forward strand.
CATGTTAAAGAGGTACTATGATGATGAGGTTTATATTATTAAGTGGGATTCAGTCTTGCTAGACAAGGATCTTTAGTATGAGGAAATATCGGTTATAATTCTTGATCATGATGTTCGAAAGTTGAGGACTAAAGAGATCAGGTCAATAAAGGTGCAATGGAAGCCTTGTTCGATTGAGGAAGCTACTTAAGAAATAGAGAAGGACATACACAACAAGTATCCTCAGTTCTTTGATGATTCATCTACTACTCTATTCTTTCCTTAGCCTATTTATTCATGTTTGATCACTCAGGGAAGAGCAATGGATAAATTGATATTTATTGTAATGACCTATTTCTTTTGTTATGGATAAGTCAATAGGGAAGAAATTTGGACCAGAAAACTCTTGAGTAGTAACTTCGAAATTTTGAGACTAAGCCAAACTTAGATGAAATCTAATTCATTTAAGGTCTAGGGTAATCTTATAATATATTCAGATTGATTTTTGGGTTTTTGTTATTTGAGTTGATAGCTAAGATATTAATATCCATTACAACTTTACAGAATCAAATTTGGGCAAGTAAAACTTCAAAAATTGATTTTGGCATGAAAGGGTTGTTTTAGGACGTCAACGTTTGACGTTGTGTTGTGAAATGAGGGTTTGAGACACAAATTTTGAGTTTTGGTCTCTGTGCAACCCACTGTGGCTAGATTAATCCCGCTATGGTGAGATGGGCCCTCTATGGCAGGTCAAACGCGAGTTTTATCGGGTAAAAGTTCCAAAAATGTTAATTTTTGCTGCAACTTCATTTTTGGAAAGAAAAAGGCAACCTATGCTACTTCTTTTAGTTTTCCATAGATTCTTGAACTAAAAGTAAGTTGATCACTCCCCTAACTTGTATTTTGATTCTTGGACCATAGAATCCATGGTAATTATCTTAGGAGAGCGTTCTTGACCTGAAATTTATGATAGGAATAAGCCCTATGTGGATGATAGGATCATGACATTGGCCATGGGTAGGATTTTCTTAAAATCCGGGTAAATTAGGCCATTGTTCATTAATTACTTATGTTCTTAATTTGTTTTATACCAAGAAAGAGCCAAAGCTTTGGAAAAGGGGAAAGCTCCAGTTCTTTAGATTCCCAAGGCTTGTTTTGAGATAGGTGATGGTAATATTTTCCTGTTTGTGTTGTATGTGCCTGTTAACTACTTCACTAGTATTTCATGCATGTATATGATTGGGAAAAAGGAAAGAACATGAAGTGAAATGATTATCTATGATAAAATTTCATGCAATGAATATATTACTTAGTTGTTTAGGTGTTTATACCTATTCATTATGGTTGTGATTGTAATATGTGACTTCATGTTGGATTAGGTACCATGCCTGTACAATTGGATCGGGTATCACGTTGGTATATTTAGAATGGGTACAAAGCCGGTACACTAACTATTGGAATAGGTGTCACACTAGCAGACTAACAGTTTGGGTATGGGTTCCATGAGAGGACCATATGTGGACTATTATATTGTGCTAAAGTATGCTGAATTATATTTTGATTTACAAATTGTTATACCTGTGATATGATTGTATATGTTATTATTGTATTATGTTGTTAATATTCCATTCACTGGAATGGCCATATGATCCTACCAGTACACTGTGGTGCATTGATGTCACACCCCATACTATTCTTAGATTAATCCTGGAAAGCCATGAGAAAGTGAGGAAAGTGAACTGACTAGTGAGTCACGAATGGGACCTACAACCCATAGAAGGTTCTACGAGTCATAAGTTAGGGCTCATAGAATGTGCCCAAATTCCTACGACTAGGGTCTATAACCCCGTAACAAGTTTAATGATCCATAAAGAGGTCCGTAGACCCCAACCCCAGCTCCTAAGAGAGGTACCCTATGGCCCGTAGAAGTTCTTACAGACCATAGGAAGGGTCCATAGACGGCCATGAGAATTTTTAATGAGGGGAAATTTGGTCTTTTCCCACCTTTTCCATACCAAATCCCTGACATTTTGGGAGTAAAATAAGTTCATTATCAGTACCCAATGGGCCATTTCTCTTATTAACACTTAGAATATTTTGAGAACACGGATTGGAAAGGACAAAAGTTAGGGTTCAAGTGTTCCAACCAAGTTCTTCGAGTTTCACCAAGATCATCGATCTAACATGTATGTAAGGTTAATCACAACATCGGACTAAGTTTTTTCTCATGCCCTACATCTTCATTCAGTCAGTATGAGTTTGAGTTTGAATTTCAATCCCGTGATGTTGAGTTTTTGTGTTAGTTATGAAATCTTTCATTCAGTTCCCTTTATATTTATTGTTATTGAGATTATTCCCACAAGTTCTTGAATTTGTTGTTTGCATTCACATGAACCCTAGTTGAATATCTACATTGCTTACTTTTATGCATTATTTTGAATTTAAAATGGCATCTTTTCTGTATTAATTGAGAAAGAAGTTTGGCATATATTGAGTTGAGAATTCTACTATTTACTGACTTTTACCATAACCTTTATCGAATCTAAATGAGTTTTGAGTTACTATGCATTTATTTGAGACTGAGTTGAGAAATAAAAAGCTATACTTTATATCCTAATTGAGTTTGAGAAGTACATGATTTTCAAAGAGAATGTAATGAGTTTAGGAGAATTGAGTTAAACTGAGTAATGTCCAATGATACTAATGAGATATTATTTTGAGTATTTTCACTCACTTGAGTTCATGAGCATAATAATATATTTTGGGAGTAGTATTGAACACCGCCTTGGCTAAGAGTTTAGAAAAACTAAAAACCCCATAAACTACATAGCTAGCATAGGATAGGATCATACCGTTGGTTTGGGAAACTCCTCATTTCAATCCCTAATATGAACTTTCATTTGATCCATGAGATGAGTTTATATCCCTTACTTGGCAAGGTATTGGATGGATGTGGCAATTACAACAGTTCATTGTATCATCACAATGCTCATAATGATGGTTGTCAGTTAGAAAAACTCCCCAAAGAGTAAAATATTATTTTTACACTGAGTTGCATTTACTTAATTATATTTTGTAAAGCAAGGTCTTATTCATATATTGCATGCTTCATTGAGTTGATTATTTCAGTATCTATTCCATTGAGTATTCTTGAGTAAATTTCCTTTCAACTTTTGACTGTGAAAGAGTACAGTCGTAAGTTCATCCAACTGTCCAGGTATTCCCAGAGATGATTCCTCATGTGAGAGCAAAGATGAGAAAGTTTGTCTCTAGCCTGGGCAGACATGTGAAGAAAGAGTGTCAGGCTGCATTGTTGATTTCAGACATGGACACCTCCATACTCATGGTACTAGGTGGTGTATGCCCAATAGGTTGAGGAGAATAAGAAGAAAGATAGGGAAGAGCACCAACATAAGAAAGCCAGGTCTTCAGTTAATGAGACTAACCACCAGAAGAGTGGTAATGACAATCGTTCTTTCTTTCAGAGGAGGTTTTTTGGCTATGAACCATCATTAACTAGTGCACCAACATCGAACAACGAGAGTGACAAGAGATCTTAGGGTAATCATAACTTAAGAGCTCAAGTCTCTTAGTCTCAAGGGAGTGTGGCCCAAGGTTTTTCTGGTAAACCATTGTATGGTAAATGTGGTAGACTATATTTGGGAGAGTGTCATGATGGCACTAGTAGCTGCTATAAGTGTGGTAAGATTAGTAACTTTATGAGATATTGTCAATCAGAAAGGCAAGGTAATGGGGAAAAAGACCCAATCTTCTTAAAAAGCACCATCAGGTAGAGTTAACCAGAGAAGTACTACTTCAACGGCAGGTGGATGTTCAAACCATCTGTATGTTATGTCTAGGTTCCACGATGAAGAAAACTCTCTATATGTTGTCACTGGTATGCTTTGAGACCTTTCTTATGATGTTTATACTTAAATTAATCCGGGTGCAACTTTGTCTTTTGTGACCCCATATTTAGCTGTTAAGTTTGGAATCCATCTCGAACATTTTTAGAGCCCTTCAGTGTTTCTACACCTGTCGTTGAGTCCATTCTAGCCAAGAGAGTCTATAGAGATTGTATATTTTCCACCAATCATAAATAAACCTCAGTCGACTTAGTTAAGTTGGACATGGTAGATTTGATGTCATTCTAAGTATCGACTGGCTTTATGATAGTTATGCCTCAGTTGATTATAGAACTCGAGTTGTTAAATTACAATTTTCAAATGAGCCAATTATTGAGTAGAAGGGTAGTCCAGTAGGACCTAAGGTTGATTCATTTCTTATCTTAAAGCCAGAAAGTTAGTCTCTAAGGGGTGTATCTACCACATTGATCGAGTTAGAGATGATAGTGTGGAGACAACATCCCTTCAGTCAGTTCCATTCCTAAATAAGTTTCCTGAAGTCTTTCCTAAGGATTTACCTAGAGTCCCTCGTAAATAGAGATAGACTTTGGAATAGATGTTCTTTCTAGTACTCAACCTATCTCTATTCCACCATATAGAGTGGCTCCAGCCGAGTTAAAAGAGTTAAATAAGCAATTAAAAGATCTTCTTGATGAGGTATTCATTAGGCCGAGTGTCTCACCTTGAGGCGCTCATGTCCTATTCGTGTGAAAGAAAGATAGTTCCCTTAGAATGTGTATTGACTACTGTTAGTTGACAGGGTCACCATAAATAATAAGTATCCTCTTTCGAGAATTAATGACATGTTCGACAAACTTTAGAGTACCACTTATTTCTCTAAGATAGACTTCAGATCGGGCTATCATCAGTTGAAAGTGAGAGAGCGATATTCTGAAGACAGCCTTTAGAACTAGATATGGTCACTATGAGTTTCTGTTATGTCTTTTAGTTTGACTAATGATCCTTCAGCATTCATGGACCTCATGAATAGAGTGTCCAATAAGTATCAAGATATGTTTGTTATCATTTTCATTAATGATATTCTGATCTATTCTAGAAATGAGGAGGAGCATGTCAACTATCTCAGAATTGTTCTCTAAATTCTTAAGGATCGAGAGTTGTATGCTAATTTTTTCAAGTGAGAACTCTGACTTGCATCTGTGGCATTTCTAGGCCATATTATTTCTGGTGAAGGTATTTGAGAAGATTTGTAAAAGATCAAGGTAGTAAAAAATTGGCCTAGACCCACATCCTCGATTGAAATAAGAAGTTTCTTGAGTTTAGTTTGTTACTACAGAAGATTTCTAGAGGGATTGTCCTCCATATTATTTTTGTTGACTAAGTTGACTCAAAAAAAGACTAAGTTCCTTTGGTAAGATGCATGTGAGAAAAGTTTTCAAGAGTTGAAAACTAGATTGACTACTGCTACAGTATTATTCCTACCTGAGAGAACAAATGGGTTCATTTTTTTATGATGCATCCATAGTTTGTTTAGATTATGTGTTGATGCACAAAGGTAAAGCTATGGCTTATGCTTCCATACATCTCAAGATCCATGAGAGGAATTATCCATCTCATGATCTAGAGTTGGCAGCAATAATATTTTCTTGGAAGATATGGGCATCACTATCTTTATGGCGTGCATGTGGATGTGCTCACTAATCATAAGAGCCTACAATATGTGTTTAGTCAGAAAGAGCTGAACCTAACGCAGAGAAGATGGCTTGAGTTGCTCAAAGATTATGACATGATCATTCTCTACCACTCAGGTAAAGCTAATGTTATTGTTAATGCTCTTAACAGGTCATTCATGGGGAGTACTTCTCATGTTGAGGAGGAAAAGAAGGAGTTGGCAAAGGAAGTGCATAGATTTGTACATTTGAGAGTTCGTCATTTGGGATCAAATGAAGGTGGTCTCATTTTTTAGAATGGGGATGAGTCTTCACTAGTTGTGCAAGTGAACAAAAAGCATGACCACGACCTTATTCTAATTTAGTTAAAAGAAAATGTTCACAAAAAGAAAGTGATGGCTTTTGCCAAAGGGGAAGATGGTGTGTTGAGGTATCAAAGTAGATTATGTGTTCCGAGTGTTGATGGTCTTCGAGATAGAATCATGGAAGAGGCACATATCTCCATATATTCAATCCATCTAGATTCTACCAAAATTTACCACAACTTGAGGGAAGTCTATTGGCGGAATGGTATGAAGAAAGATATTGAAGACTTTCTTTCTAAGTGCCCAAATTGCTAACGTCAAAGTTAAGCATCAAAGGCCCAGTGGTGTAGATCAGAATATAGAGCTTCCATAGTGGAAATAGAAGATGATCAATATGGACTTTATTACAGGTTTACCACTATCTCGTAGACACCATGACTCGATTTGGGTGATTATGGATAGGGTGACCAAATCAGCCTACTTCTTGCCTATTAAAACTACAGATTCAGCAGAGGATAATGAAAGATTATATATTCGAGAGATAGTCAGACTTCATAGAGGGACCTTGTCTATTATCTCAGACAGAGGTGCTCAATTCACTGTGCAGTTTTTAAAGTCGTTCAAGAAAGGCTTAGGCACGAAGGTAAATTTAGAACGGCCTTCCATTCTCAAACCGATGGTCAAGTAGAGCATATAATTCAGACTATTGAAGACATGTTGAGATCTTGTATCATTTATTTCAAAGATAATTGGGATGATCACCTACCTCTTATTAGGTTTGCTTGCAATAATAGTTTTCATTCAAGTAATCAGATGGCTCTTTATGAGGCTCTTTATGAGAGTAGATATAGGTTGCAATTTGGTTGGATTGAAGTTATTGAAGCTAAGTTAATAGGGCCATATTTGGTTCATCAACCTATGGATAAAGTAAAAATCATCTAAGAGAGGTTGAAAATCGTACAATATTGTCAAAAGTCCTATACTGATGTTAGGAGGAGAGACTTAGAGTTTGAAGTGAATGATTGAGTATATCTGAAAGTTTCACCCATGAAGGGTGTTATGAGATTTGGGAAGGAAGGGGATCTTATTCGCTGTTAGATTGATCCTTACCAGACTATTAAGAGAATTAGTAATGTAGCTTATGAGTTGGAGCAACCATCAGAGTTGGCAGTCGTTCATCTAGTCCTTAATATTTCGATACTTAAGAAGTGCTTGGAAGATCCTTCACTTATTGTTCCTACAAAAAAACATTAGTGTGAAAGATAGCTTGTCCAATAAGGATATTTTTATTCAAATTCTTGATTGTTAAGTTTGCAAGATGAGGATCAAATAGGTCCCTTCAGTCAAACTTTTATAGAGGAATTAATTTGTTAAAGGGCTACATGGGAAGCCGAAGATGATATGAAATCCAAATACTCGCACCTATTCGTTCCTCCTAGTATTGATGTTGAAGGTAATATTCATATTCCTATCTTAGAGTTTAATGCCTTCTCGAGTATTTGAGTAGTTATTCTTGAGTTTAACTCTTAGAGTTCTTGCATTGAATTCATGCCTTGAGTAAATTCTTAGCTTGGTCATCATTCGAGGATGAATGATTCCAAGGAGGAGATGTTGTAACACCCCATACTATTCTAAGTTATATCAATCTTGAGAAACCATAAGAAAGTGATGAAAGTAGACTAACTATTGAGTTACAAGTGGGACCTACGTCTCGTAGAAGATTCTACGAGTCATAGGTTGGGCTAGTAGGAACCATCTATACTTACTGAAATTTGAGTTTGGTCAGACTCCTTCTATGGATGGTTTCTACAGCCCGTAGAAGTTTCTACGGACCATAGGAAGGATCTGTAGAAGTGACCCTAAGACCAGTCCTAAGACCCTATTTGATGAACCGTCTATGACCCATAACAAGTTTGACGGACCATAGAGGGGTTTGTAGACACCAACCCCTAGGAGACCCCCAGTTCCTATGAGAGGCACCCTACTGCCTGTAGAAGTTCCTACGGACCGTAGGAAGGGACCGTAGATAGCCAGGACAGTTTTTAATGAGGGGCAATCCAGTCTTTTTCTACCTTTCCCAAACAAAAACCCTAATATTTTGGGACTAAAATAAGTTTCTTATCAGTATCTAATATGCCTTTTCTCTCATTAATACTTAGAATATTTTGAGAGAAAAGATTGGAGAGGAGAAAATCTAGGGTTCAAGCATTCCAACCAAGTTCTTCGAGTTTTGCATAGATCATCGATCTTCTAGTTATGTAAGGCTAATCATAAAGTTATATTGATTTCGTCCCCGTGCCCTACATCTTCATTCAGTCAATATGAGTTTGAGTTTGAGTTTCAACCCCGTTATGTTGAGTTTTTGTGTTAGTTATGAAATCTTTCATTGAGTTCCCTATATATTTATTGATAGTGAGATTATTCTTAGGAGTTCAAGTTATTGAAGTTGTTTTCCATGTTTTCTTTCACGTGAAAGCTAGTTGAATATCTACATTGTTTTCTTTTATGCATTATTTTGAGTTGAATAATGGCATCTTTATGTCTTAATTGAGAAAGGAGTTTGAGCATATATTGAGTTGAGAAGTCTATTATTTACTAATTTTGAGCATGACCTTTATCAAGTCTAAATGAGTTTTGTGTAACTATGCATTTGTTTGAGACTGAATTGAGAAATCAAAAGTTATACTTTATATCCTTACTGAGTTTGAGAAATATACGATTTTCAAAGAGAATATAATGAGTTGAGGAGAGTTGAGTAAAACTGAGTAAAGTCCAATGAGACTAATGAAATATTATTTTGAGTATTTTTATTCACTAGAGTTCATGAGCATAATAATAGATTTTGGGAGTAGTATTGAACACCGACTTGAGTAAGAGTTTAGAAAAACTCAAACCTCATAAACTATGTAGCCAGCGAAGGATAGGATTGTACCGTTGGTATGAGCCACTCATCACTTCAATCCCTAATATGAACTTTTATTGGATCCATGAGATGAGTTTGTGTCCCTTACCCTAGAGAGGTATTAGATGTCTGTGGCAATTATAGTAGTTCATTGTATCATCGTCATGCTCATAGTGATGGTTGTCGGTTAGAAAAATTCCATAAAGAGTAAAATATTATTTTTATTATGAGTTGCATTTATTTAATTATATTTTGTAAAGCATTGTCTTATTCATATATTGCATGCTTTATTGAGTTGAGTTATTTCAGTATTGATTCCATTGAGTATTCTCGAGTACGTATACTTTTAGATATTTTACATACCGCACATTTTATGTACTAACGCCATCTGGTGTTGCATCATTTTATGATCTAGATACAGGTGATAGAGATCCTCAATAGGTGCATCGTTGAAGATCAATTTCCTTCCAATTTTTGGTGAGACCTTTTTGCATTCGTAGGATCTCTTTTTCCATTTATTTCATTCATTATTTATTAGATTTTTGAGGTAGCCATGGGCCTGTCCTGGTAGAGTCAGTTTAGAGGCTTCATAGACTAGACACAAATAGAGTTAAGAGTTCATTCAGTTCTATTTTCAGAGTTTATATTTTAAAACAATCTTTATCTATATATTTGAGTATTGAGACTTATTTTAAGAAGTTAAAATTATTATTGTATATGCCTATCTAAGTTAGATTTTATTCTGAGTAGTCTTACGCTAAGTAGTTAGTCAGACAAGGGTTTGCTTAGGAACTAGCAATGATTTCTGACTGCCGACCACACCTAAGGTGTAGACTCGGGGTGTGACATTTGATAATGCACTTCCTCTCTCTTTATTGAGTACAGAACATCTTCAGGCGGTTGTTCAAAGACCTCGACTAGGAAATCATTGACTTTGTCGAATTCAATGGTGAGCCAATTCTTTCAGGATGCCATGGATTCATCTTGATTCTTAGTCTATTCTCTTCGGACTTAGACCCTGTTTTATAACTATTGTTTATATTATTGTTTTGGGGTTTCATCCTCTTATTCTAGAAATTTAGTTAGAGTTTTGGTACAATGACTTTCAGGTTCTAGGGAGTATTTTCCGCATTTGTTTTGGCTAGCTTTCTGAGTCTATGGGAAGTGGGAACTCAGCTTTTGAACTACTATATTTAAACTGTTTCTACATATTTAAATGAATGTTGGTTGATAGTCTGTTTAGTTGGGTAAAGTATTGGTTCTCCTACCGGAAGGTTAGTTTGAGTGCAATTTATGGTGGGTTGGGGTCTGAGATAACCACTCAATTAACCATACACCCAATCATATATAACCTTTAATAATATTGTTGGGATGCTACAACAGTAGCTGTGATTTTAGAAAACTCCTAAAAAGGAAGAACTAGGCCCAATGGCCCTCAAAATAAATTACATATAGCTAAAACATGCCCTCAATGATGAGATAAATACCAACACTATTGAGAAACTGCAATTCCCCGTGCTAGACCTCATACAATCACTCTCAACAAGGTTTGCACATGTAGCGCTACTAGTAAACCCTAACAGCCCAAAACTTTTCCTTTATCTTACTCGAAATACTCCATCTCTAATGTCTAGTTAAAAATCCTCTAGTTATTCTTACCTATTTGACTTTTCTCTGCCTATGATATCTAATTTGATAACTAATATGACTCAAAACATACTCGACTCATCAAAACCCAACATATACATCAAAATCCAACAACTGGAACTAAAATATGATGCTACTGAAATAGCATTACCTTACTTATCCTCTACTCATGATTCCAAAACCGCCATTAGTACCAAAATTCCTTGAAAAACACATTGCCCTTCTCAGTAACTCTGATTAAGAATTCTCTTTTTCTCAAAGAAAGATTTATATCCGCTCTAAGTCTAATCTAAGCATTCCACGATGAAAGGTGTCCCTACCTAAGGCTGATAGCACTAATTCCAAGTCTGATAGTGTTTTTCCCTTGAGCTGAAGATATTGATTCAGAAACCAATATCACCCACACACAACCCTTGACATGCCCTACCTTAACCACCATACAAACAATTTTATATTCATGTCAAATCTTAGAGAAACCCTTGATCACCCTAAGAATTTTGTATACCGTAAGTGTGTAGCCTTTATTCACCACAAGTGCCTATGTAACTCATAATAATAGTCTGCGTAGCTTCAATCAACAAAGTTGTATCAACCAAACTCAAAATCCACAATAACCATGTAGAAGTGTAAGTCCTTCCTATAGTGCACCCATAAGCCACCTACCATGATTTGAACAATCCAACCCAACATAAAAAACACAAAATCTCTTATACATCACATTTTTTCACCAAAACCAAATTTTCAAAAAAGTACATGATATCCCTTCATAAATATGTGTCGAACCAGCCCACCTTAACTGTCCTATCTAAACATCAAAAGCGAAAATCCATACAATCCTCAACTTTGAACCAAGGATCCATACGTGATGTCTTATTTTTCACATTTCTTAACTCGTATCCATCATCCAATGCTACTAGGACATTCAAAATCTCAACTCATGGTCATGACCCAATCTTAAATGCTTGAAACCATTGATGCACAAGACACTTGTTTTTGTACTTACCTTACCTTATCAATCCACAACTTAACAAAACCTACTGCCACAATGTATACTTCGAATAAAAAAACCTAAATTCTGATTCAAATAATGTAAACCAATCCCTTTATCAATCAACATTAACTCATACCTTAAAAAAATTATGAAATAGTATAGCTTAGCTTATCATCGACCTTACCATGTCCTCTATTACAAACCCAAATTGTACCAGTTATCAAACTTAAGATCATTATTGAACTTATCACAACACATGAGCCGAATGTCCGTAAGACTCCATTCGCAAAGCATACTCAATAGTTTTTAACATGACTGATGAACATCCGACACTATTAACATAACCAAAGCAACACAAATAAAGCCACATGT